>NC_088923.1:16842500-17012500 GCF_038396675.1 Hydra vulgaris
AGAGTTTTATAGTATAAAAGGCATCATATTTGCACTCTATATTTATAACTATATATTTTTTAAAAGATAAATACATAGACATTACATATCTTATAAAAATAATTATCAAAAATAGTTATCATTGATGGCAGACATTAATATCACATGAGTTTCGCAAAAAAAAAAAATTAGCAAACTGTTTTACTGCAAATAATTTACTTTTTACTACAATTTACTTTTTACTACTTTAATTTTACAACAAACATTTTACTACAGACTAAATTAAACAAAAATCAAACACTCTAAAAAAACTGTCAATATATTTCTATTAAAGAGCTTTTAAAGGTTTGATTTTGGATTGATTGGTCTATTTATGTGGAATGGTCCAAAGGAAATTTTTTTTAAAAGAACTATTGAGTAGTTAACTATGCAAAGGGAATGCTATTTTTTATAAATGTGGTGCTCCTAATATAATTATTTTAATGTTCAAATTGTTAAGGCAAAGTTATTTAGTAAATGCAAAGTTGTTCATATGTTGTTGACGTTTTCACTCATCAATTATTAATGATGCAATTGTTGTTGGGCCTCAAATGACCAGGTTGGTTTGTGTTAAGGAATTTAATAAGTGCATGAGAGATATTTAAAAAGTTGATCAACAAATTCATGTTCTACAGACATTAAGAAAAGCATACAACTGAAACTACAGGTTAGGTTTTTGTTTGATTACCTAGGTGATATTTAATCCACAAAAGGTGTACTAACATCATACTGATAATGAAATTTTTTTATTTT
The DNA here is from genome assembly GCF_038396675.1 of Hydra vulgaris. NCBI lineage: Eukaryota > Metazoa > Cnidaria > Hydrozoa > Anthoathecata > Hydridae > Hydra > Hydra vulgaris. The sequence goes on from NC_088923.1 coordinate 16,843,272, forward strand.
TTTGTCCATGATGCAATTTCCTTGATGTTAGCTTCAATAGCTAAATTATTTTGTTTGTATTACTTTTGGCGCAAAAACTCATTATCCTACCAACCAACTTGATATTGTAAAGCTTATTAAAAAAAATATTTTTAATGCTTATTGAATATGTTTCTAATGCCTAACAAACTAAGTTATAGTTTTAAAAATTTCTAAAAGGTATTTTAAGTAAGATAAAACAGTTTAATATTTTTTCATAAAATTTTTAAAATATAACAAAAATTACGTTTAAAAAAGAGAAGTTAATAAGAAAACTTTAGGCTTAAAAACTTTAAACTTTAAAGTTAGTTGCCTAACTTTAGTCAGACTAAAAATTTAATCTATTAATTTTAGTTAGACCAATTTAATTAAAAAACAAACAACTAAGTTTATCTTTCTTATCTTTCATCTAAATTGAAATCTACAAACCTAGAGTAAGTATCAACTATTGATGAGAAGTTCAAATAATAACGGTTTCACCTGACATTAGGTTTTATTTTTATCCTCTTAATTCTTAATCTTTGCTACTGATCAATATTTTATCAGTATATAATGCATCATTATGGTGTGATGTCATCATGTTTTCAAGATTATAATAGTTTTATTTTTTTGACAGTATAGCATATATGACATATATGTTGATAAAATAAGCTTTGTTACAAATCTTGTATATATTATATTATTGTATTATTAACATGTATGTCAAGAGATTTATAGTATTTTAAAACATGTTTAAAAAACTTATTTTAAAACATGTTTAAAAATATTATTTTTGATGTTTAAAAATTTGTAGTTATGAAAATGTAATTAAATGTTTTTTTTAGATCGAAAGTATTGTGAACCTAATCCATGCAAAAACGGTGGAACCTGTATACCATTAACTGGAGGCTTCAAATGTTTGTGTGAAGGTTATAAAGGAAAAGAATGCGAAAGTAATTTTTTAATTTAATGGTTGTTACTTTTATGTATTCCAATATTTTTATTGTCAAGTTTTTCTTTAATTGCCAAATAGTTCATTTTGAAACTAATTTTAGGTTCATACCGTTTTTCAAATTTTTTTTTCAGTCATTCAGTATAAAAGCATGTTTATGAAATAAATGTAAAAGAATAGATATATGATTTTTTTTTAAGTAGTTGTTTTAATATAATTTTAATTGTGTTTGTGTTTTATTTTCTAAATGTCGCAGTTTAAAAAAAATGTTTTAAAAATGATAAAAGAAAATGTTGGAAAAAATGTTTTGCATAAGTAAATAGGAAATTATAACATTACACTAAAGGCTACAATTCAATAGAAAAAGAATTGCAAATCTTTACACACTATGTTTAGTTGTGTTATTCAATGTTTTTCTCAGACAAAGTTGATCAAATACAAATCTGGTGATGGAAATAAGAAGGGTTTTTAATATATAAAACTGGTTAGAAAACTGCTCTAAAAAAAAAGAAATGTACAAAATTTCTCAAAGTTTGTTGAAAGAGTTTGAAATAAATATAGTTTTCATTTTTTTAAGTCACAAAAAAGTGACAAACTGTAATGATTCAAATCACAAAAAGTAACAAACTGTTATGAAATTCAAAAAAAAAGTGCAAGAATCTTGTACAGAAAGTTGTATGACAATTTTGTTTTTGAAAATTTCTCCATTATTGAAGGAGACAAAACTTATATGAATTATGAACATCAGCCTATTATATATAAATATAGTGGAAAATGCAGATGAGAAATTTTAATAAATAAACCATGATAAATTTGCTAAAAAAGTCCTGATTTGGTAAGCTATTTGCAGGAGTGGCAAAAAAATTTTTTATCAAAAAAAGTTAAGAATTTTAAATTAAGTTAAAGTATGTTCGTTAAAGTGTCTTTTTACCTCTCATTAAATCACTGATAGTAGACATGTGTTCTAGCCTGATTTGGCTTCAGTTCATTATACTAAACTGGTTATGAAACGGTATAAATGAAACAATGTTACCATTGTGCCTAAAACAGCAAATCCTCAAAACTGCTCAAAACTGAGAGTTAAAAAAATACTGAAAAACCTTTTATACTAAAATCTGCTTTCACATTAATTCAAAGTAATCTACTTTCACATTGTTTTATGCTTTAGAAAGAAGTTCAAAGTAATCTACTTGAGTTATGAAAATCTGAAAATAAGTTAATAAAGAGCCATTGTTTTATAGACTTTATTTTTTATTAATGTCAAAGTTTTCTTCACCATATGATAAAATTTCCTAAAACATTATAAAAAATCTCTGATTATTTTCTTATTTTACATACCAGAAATTGTGTACAATAAAACTGAATTCAAAAAGTCATCACTTTTACTACATTACTTTTTTTATTAGTAAATCATCTGAACCTTTCATTATGTGTTTGAGAACATGAAAAGTTAAAATTGAATTACTGTAATTAAGTAAGGCAAGCTGTTTTTTGTATTTAAATGTTATAAATTGTTAAATGTGGTATGTATTTAGCTGTATTTAAATAAATAAATTGAGGGCCCAATGAAACCAATAAAATTTAAAAATAGTAGACAGCTTCAGTAGGCATCAGCAAAAATCTAAACCATCACTAAAAATAAAGTAGCATCAGGATAGTAGGAAACTATGAAGATGGAATAGAACTTCCATCTTATTGTGTTTTTTCTCAATGTTAAATGATAACATTTCCAACCATTCGATGTTTGAGAAAGAAAAAAAAGAGTAATAAGATTTTTCGCAGAAAACAAACAGAAAGTAAATGCAAACAGAAAGGAGCAGTAAAACTATGCAACTTTGCTAAATGACAAAACACACAAGGTTGAACTTTGGTTAAAAAAAACAAAAACTAATAGCTTACTTTCGCTATGAAAGTAGTAATATTAGTAGAAATAAAAAAGAGAAACCTTACAACAGCGTTTCAGTGTTTCAAGGTTAGATGCTAAGTTCTAACTACATGTGCAATTCATTTTTTACCTTTCATAAACAAGAAAGGGTATCAATAATGGTATTATCCAATATGGATATCCAATGACAACAGTTGGTATGACAACAGTTTTCAATACAAAGAAGAATAAAAGATTAATAAAAATAGAGAATAAAATCCAGAATAAGAAAATGGCAAATATGATAGAAAGAGAAAACCTTAGCAGATACTAATTTTCCAGTAGATTCAGCATATAACTTCCATTAGAGGTCAGTAGTGAAAGTTTTTCTAAGAAGATGATAGTATAGGATTGTTAGAGTCTCTGTGAATCAGAGGCTACTAACAATTAACACTAAAATCCAAAAATGAAAAAACAAGTAGGTCTGATGAGTTTTACACCAGGTTTTAAAGATAAAATATTAATATGAATACCATAAATCTTTGTAAAAGTTATGCTAAAAAAAATCAATGGTGGCAATTATTTTTTTTTTAACAATTTTTTTGCAATATAGTCTTGAATTAAATTATTAGAGTGAACTAAACCATTTAAACCAAAAATGTACACCAAGAGCAAATGGTGATAGGGTAAAGTTATACTCAAAAAGTTATTTTTTGTTAAAGTTGCCTTCTCATAACCATCACTTAAAAAAGCAAGTTCTGTAAGCAACTTTTTTTTTATAAGGTAAGTTTACCACTAGTTTAAATATAACTCTTTTTATTTTGTTTTATATAATAAAATTATATAAAAGAAACTGAAAGCTAAAATAAAAAATGTGCTAACAATTTATGATCCTTATAAATCTATTATTTGTGACATTTTCTGTCTTTAAACTTGTGTTCTGTAGATTTACAAATCTACTGTAAGTAGTTAACATGCTCTGTAGGTACATCAACTTCCTCCTTCCAGTTATTTTATTTTAGCTTTTTTTTATCTATTTTGTTTAAAAAAAAGTATTCATTTCAAGTTTGAAAAACAACTTGTTTTTGACTTAATTCTGGCGCTCTATTCTCATCTCTCTGTTAAGCTTTATGGAGCATTAGTCAAAATTTTCTTTTTAACTACATTAATAAAAAATTCTTTAAAAAAATAATTTTTTAAACATAAATGTTTTACTTTAGTTTTATTTAAACAAATTTAAATAAAGTTTTTGTCATTCTTTTACTTAGAAATACTGTAATGAAATTTCAAACAAAAGCTCTATTAAGCTTAACAGACAGAAGGGAATATGGCTGCTAATTTTTATAAAGTATTTTATCCTAGCTACAATGATAAAAGATGTTGAATAAATAAATTTAATGATTTAATCTATATTCAATAAAATATGTTATAAAATGTTTATAACCTTTTTTAAGTATAAATGAATACATTATATACATAATATCATAAATTGTTTAGAGCCTGATCCCTGCCAGCCTAATCCATGTTTACATAATGGTAGATGCAATGATTTCAATGGTAATCCTACCTGTGAGTGTGAACTGCGATACTCAGGTGATAAATGCCAAGGTAAGTTATATTTACCATCTATGCGTATCTTTTTTTTATTTATATAACTTGCTATTCTAAAAATTGACAATAATATTTAATATTTATAGTTGATAATTGTGAACGCTGCCACGTGAATGCTCAATGTATTAATGGTCATTGTGAGTGCAATACTGGCTTTGAAGGTGACGGCATTAACATGTGTCAAAGGGTTGGTTAGTTGAATTGTTTCCTTGATTTTTTTTCTTTTTTCTTTTATTAGTTTATGTAAAATTGGAAAAGAGTGAACAATTTTTATTTATAAATAGCATTACACAGGATTTTTTAAGTACAAAAAAGAACTTTTGAAGTTTTTATGTAAGTTTTAAAAGTCTTTTGTTTCTTTCTCAAGAAATTTGACTTATATAAAAGCATAGCAAACATATTGATTCTTCCTATCTAGTCAAAAAACAAATTTTAAATCAAAATTATTTAAAATTTGACCAAACTCATTTGACCTTTAGTAACAATTCAGATTTGCATTAAGAATGCATACAGTATTTGATATAGTTTTTTATATTATTGAAAAAAAAACAAACAAGAATATAGTTTAAAAGTATATTAATAATAAAAATAATGCAGTTTTATTTTTAATATATTTTTATAAAAAATTTTTATTTAAAGTTATTTCTAAAATAGAGTCTAAAGTCTTTCAAGTTGGCATCATTTTGTTGTCAAATTGACACCCCCTCCCTCTGATAAAAAAATTATTTTCAATTAGCTTTGATACATGGCTTTTATTTGCAGCTTACAATCCATTTTTTGCCATCAAAATATGCTTTGCTTGTTATAAATTCAATTGTTACTACTGTTTTTTTTTATACTAGTAAATGATAAAAAACAGGAAATTTAAAAAAATATAAATTTTTTTAAATCATAGTATATTTTGATTCCTCTGGATTGTAGTAAATAAATTAAAGACTAAAAAACAGTAGTTTTATAATTTTATTTTTTTAACAAAAAAAGGGCTTTTAGGAGTCACAAAATGTTGTAAAAGTCACAAAATGTTGTAAGAGTCACAAAATGTTGTAAAAGTCACAAAATGTTGTAAGAGTCACAAAATGTTTTAAGAATCACAAAATGTTCAAAAGTCACAAAATGTTTAGCAGGTCATCACTTATTCTCTACCAAATTTTGGCTGTTTGAAGCAGTCTTTCACAGTATGTTTGTGCAATCATTCCTTACATTAGAGAAATACATATATGTGCAAAGTGAGTTAATGATTCACAGTTGTAACATCCCTTGTATTTCTTTCTTCATATTTCTTCATATATAATTTATTTTACTTGCAGTCAACTGAGAACTTACATTGACTTGATCATTAACAGATAATGGTACCGTATCATTATCTGTTAATGATACAGTACCATTATCTGTATTATATCTCTATATGAATTGATATGATACAGTACATTACTGTATTATATCAATTCCTATAGAGAAATTAGCAATGATTTTTGTTGGTCTATCTGTCAAATAAATTGTTCATCTGTCAAATAAATTGTTTTGGCTGTTTAATTATTGTTATTGCTTCCCTCCACACCATGATGTCATAGTACTAAGTAACATTAGTAAATACCATTATGAGATTTCCTTACGTTCCTTATTATTTATTATTTGTTATATGTTATTATTTGTTCTCATCATGACGCTTAACACCAAATATAAATATTACATTGAATTTAACTTATTAGATACATGTTGAGAGCAATACCACAGTAATGTGGCAGGTATCAAACTTCTCACTTATGATGCAAGTGCTCTACCACTACGCCAATTAAGTGTACCACTGCTGAGTAAATTATTAATAAATTTGTATTTTACTCCTCTACCTTTTCCAGTGACATTAAGGAAATTTTTTGTTGTTAAGTTAGTGTTAAGAAAAATGTGTTATACTATTTTATTGATAGAAATTTTTTGTTGTTTTTTGTAAAACAAAAAATGTTTTTTTTGTTTGAGCATTATTTTTTTATTTTTGTGGTTTTATTTATCCTAAGATGAACGTTCAAAAGATCCATGCATAAATCATCAATGTCAAAATGGAGGCACATGTGTAACAGATATTATTACATGGGGATATAAGTGTGTTTGTCCAGATGGATTTGGGGGTAGATACTGTCAAGGTGATGCATTGTAATTTATTTTTATTTTTTAAAACTTCTTTTGAACTATAATGCACTTAATTTTTTCAATTTCTTTTAGATCGCTTATCTGGTGGTAGAGCTGATCCGTGTTTAATCAATCCATGTCTAAATGGTGGGACATGTGTTGTTGTTGGCGAAACATATCAATGTGCTTGTAATATTGGCTTTAAAGGACCAAAATGTGAAGGTATTCAAAATTTTTATTCTTTTGGAGAAGCAACCAAAGAGAAATCAGAAGAATTAGTTCTCCATAATATATTGATTATAATTTAGGAAGTGAAATGAAAAAAAAAAGGATAAATAAAATACATCTACAAATTTGCCTTCATAACATAATAAAACATAGCTGCAGCTAACAGAGCTGCAGCTAACAGAGCTGCAGCTAACATAGCTGCAGCTAACAGAGCTGGTCAGAAATGGTTAGAATACTGTTAAAGTTTAATTTATACTTTTTATTATTAAAAAGGATTATTAAAAATTATCAGTAATACCAAGAGATTATTATTAAGAGATTAATTGTTAAAGAGAATTTATTGTATTTTTAAATATATAAAAATAATAAGAAATAATGCAAGTTTGTCAACATTAGTATAAATTTCAGAATTTGTAAAGAATTAAAATATAAATTTAGAAGAAATAAATGATTAAAAATGTTACTAATAAAAAATAAATATTTAGAACCATCGTTAGGTGGAGGATCACAAGCTGTTTGTCATCCTAATCCCTGTTTAAACAGTGGTAGCTGTAAAGAAAATGGTAATGGGTTTGATTGTATTTGTGATATGCAGTACACTGGAAGTTTGTGTGAAGGTTAGAGTTTTTAAACTTTAATATGCATATATGTATTAGTATATTTATAATGTATGTGTATATTTGTGTGTGTATATATATATATATATATATATATATATATATATATATATATATATAGTTCTATAGTTTGTTGGCTTTAGGAAGAGCGGAAGGAAAAAAGTGATTCTTACGCCAACACATACGTCACTTTTAATTACTTTTGACTTTCGTCCAACATTTCCGTGTTGGACGAAAGTAAAAACCATTAATTTAATTACAAATTAATTGTTTTTTAAAAAAACCACAAAAACGCAAATTTAATTGACCAGAATGTTTTTAAAAACATTCTGAATGTTTTTAAAACATTTTGAATGTTTTTAACAATATAAACAATGTTTTTATTTTAATTTTTTTTAATAAAATGTTTTTATTTTTATTTTTTTTACTGTAAATCATGCGCGGAGTGTTGCTACATCGACTATCTTATAGCCTGACTCGCAAGGGAGTGCTGCTACATCGACTGACAAATAGCCTGACTCGCAAGGGAGTGCTGCTACATGGACTGACAAATAGCCTGACTCGCAAGGGAGTGCTGCTACATCGACTGACAAATAGCCTGACCCGCAAGGGAGTGCTGCTACATCGACTGAGGGTTTGGTTGGGGCAGGCAGTCTATCATTATTAAAAAAAAAAAATTCCGGTCTTGCATTTTAATTTTTACTTTTTGTCAACAAAATATCGAAAAAACTTTCGGACAACATCTAAGGGTTCTATATATATATATATATATATATATATATATAGACCCGTAGCAACAAGGGGGGCAGCAGGGGATTTGCCCCCCCCCCCTCCAATAGTTTTTCAAATAAATATTTTTGAATAATTTTACTAAAAATTTACTTTATAAAAAAAAAATCTCATAAAAAATTTTTCGGGGTTGGACTGCCCCCCCCCCCCCCCAATATAACTTACGGCCCTGATATATATATATATATATATATATATATATATATATATATATATATATATATATATATATATATATATATATAAATACATACACACATGTTTTTTGTGCTTCTGGAGTAATATATCTAAAAGTTGATTTTTTAGAATTTTGTTTAAAGTGAAGTTTTTAAATGAATTGTTAAATGTTAAAAGGGCGGAAGTCCAAAAATGTAAAATTTCTGAAAACTAAAATAAACTGCATTTTCCCCTGTAATAAATTTTTGTTAATGGTTTAATAATTTTTTTTGAAGAGGATAATGTTTTTTCACCTTCAAAAAAATAAAAAATGTAAATATTAAAAAAAAAGTCAATTTAATTAGTTTGCTCCAGTATATAACAAATTTACTTTTAAAAATTTTTTTTTTTTACATATATATTATCCAAAATATATAAAAGATATATTTTAAAACAAGATATTTTTAGAAAATTTTTTTTTGTTTCTAGATCTGTATTAAATATTTAAAGTTATAGTTCCTTCCCCCTTGTAACAAAAGAGCTAGCTTAAAAAAATTTTTATTTCTTGCATTTTAATGTAATGATGTAAAAATGGTTGTTTTTAATTCATGAAAATAATTAACAAAAATAAAAAACAATTTTCAAATTTTTCCAAAAGTTTCTTCTTATTCACTTAGTAACCAGGTCTTTATATCTTTTAAATTAGAAAACTTTGTTTGCTTATTTACAACTATTTGCAGGGGTTAAAGTAGGTACCAGTAGTAAACGACCGGGGCCCCAGCTAAAAATGAGACTATTTGCAAATGTGGCTCCGGCAAAATTGTAAGATTTAGCAGGGGTTGATAGCCGGGGCTAGAAATAAATTTTTAGTTGTTTATATATTATAATTTTATACTTACATATACTATTTATTAAATTCTGGCATATATTTATGCCAGTATTTAATAGATAGGGACAGATACAGTAAAAGGATGCAACTTATTGAATAAGAAGCCAAGCAAGAATGAGTTTTGGTTTATTGTAATATATGATGATAGCTTGTTTGAGCATTGACCATGATTAGAGAAACAGCATAAAAGAGTAAGGCTAAAGCCTGCTGCTGCTGATAATAATAATGATGACGATGATGATGATGATGATGATGATGATGATGATGATGATGATGATGATGATGATGATGATGATGGTGACAATAATGATGGTGATAATGAGGATGGTGCCAATAATGATGATGATGATGATCATTTTGATCATAATGATGTTTATAAATCCATATATTTACAAAATCAAACATAAATTTTGAAAAAAAAAGTACTTTAGGATGTATAAAAGTTTATGCAGCCCTAGTCACAAACCCGGCACTGACTATATTTTATCAAACCCGGTCCCGGTCAAATATCATTCGCGGTTATTTACTAGGTACCAGGTTGCAGCACCTTCTAGACAGTTTTCAAGATCCATCTGAGGGTGGCATCCAAAAACCTTTTTTTTTTCTTTTTCCAACAAAATGAACAATGATTGTTCTCTCCTCCAGCAGGTCTTAGAATTGATCTGGAAGGCACCAACATTCATCACCTATTTTGACTCTTGCTTTGTTTGGTCTTTTGCAATGCTTTTTTTGCAGGCTTTATAAAAATTTTAGCAGTGTTTTTATATTCTTATAAATGTCTTCATTGCTTGGATTGTAAGTATCCAATAATTATTTGGACTCTCTAACGAGTGAAAGTTACTCTCAAAGTTATTAGAAACTTTTTAAATATTTTATTATAGTTTGTAGTATAAAAATCTAATGCTGTAGCTGATGCACCAGCACACTGGAATGCACCAGCACACTGGAATGCACACTTTGGCAGCTTTGACAGTTTTAATGCTCTCTTTTTCAATTTTTTTTATATAGCGTTTCATAAATGGTTTTGAATTAGTTCAAAAGTTTCTTCTGCCAAAGGAAACAAAGCTTCTGCCAAAGAACTTCATAATGGCTTGATTCTATTTGTCAAGAAGTCTTAATTTCAATTTTAACAACTTTAGAAATGAAATCTGTCCAAAGTATTTGATGTTGGTATCATCAACATAAAGTTTTATTATGTTATGAAGGCAAATTCTTTGATAAATATCAAAAATAATAATTATTTAGATATGCCAAATTGCATAAAACCTTGACAAATAAAATTAACAAATAAATGAAATGAAATTAACAAATAAATGAACAAGATCAGATTGGATTACTTTATGCTCTGTAGTTTTAACACTTTCAAAATTTATAGTAGTGACATCAAAATCAATGTTACCATCAAAACGATGAGAAAAATCAGTTAGTGATCAGTCTACCCACCAATAAAAACAATCTGAAGTTTGTTGTTTAGTATATCTGCAAATTTATTAAAAATGTAACCAATAATTTTTTTGTGATTTTGTAGAATTTTTTGACATCTCTTTCGTTTTTGTTTCTTTTAATTTTTTTCAATTTTTTTGTTTTTTGTATTAGTAAAGTTTAAAAATATTCTTTGATTAGTAAGGTTTAAAAATTTTTGACTTGTGAACTAAATTTATTTCATATTGTTTTCTTCCTCTTGAATTTAATTATATTTTAAAAATAAAAATATTACATGCTTCAGATGTAACAAAAGGATATTGTGTGTTTTTTGAACTAAAATTTTATTTAAATTATATATTTAAATCAATTTTATCAATAATTTTAATATAGAATAATAATCTCATGTATTCACAAATGTATTTCGGCTTCAATTTAATAGTTTCATTTATAGCATATTTGAAAAGTATAATGATATACAAGTACAATGACTGTTTATTAACTAATTTGCATAGAATTTATTTTTTGTTTAATTTGTAGAGAATAAATGTTTCTAAACAAAATGAGTGGCACTTATTTATAAACTAAAAATTATTTCATTATTGTAAAAAGTTATTAACAAATCTATTAAACCTTTCTGGTCTGTATATTTAACCAAATACTTTGATCTCTCTATTACAATTACGTTCAAAGCATCTTCAAATAAGTTTATTTCATACAAGTCAATATTATTATCTACATATAAAGCTACACCACCACCTCTTTTCTATTACCTATGTCTTTTTCTATTGTTTCTACTGCTTTTAAATTAGGTGAAATGTAAACTTTTTTGTATGTGTTTGTTTTTCCAATTTTTAACTGAAAGCAATAGTGGATTATGCTTCAATTCATCCCGTAAACCAATAAGAATTGGCTAAGTTTTAAAGAAGTACTTGACTTTTAGATACATTACTTTCAGTCTTTTAATAAAAGTTAGCTTAACTGTAGAACCATTTGGTTTACTTTGCTTTTTTCCACAGTAGATTTTTCTTCTAAATTTGATTTTTAAGACTTTGGCAACTCAAGTATAACATTTTTTTTTTTTTTTTTTGTATATTTTTTATACATTTTTTATATAGTATGGGAATTGGCTAAATAAAAATGATTATTTTATTCAAAAAAAAAAAAAAAGAAAACTGTATATTTTATTCAAAAATCAGTTAAATAACAAAATAATAAAATAAGTTTACATTTAAAAATAAATGTTATATTTTAATTTTGTTTTTAGTTGTAATATATTGTTCTTCAAAAAAGTACTTTGATATTCGATTTTTGCTTTAGTTGACAAGTGTGCTAAATGTGACCCTCATGCCAAATGCATTAATGGACATTGCAAATGCAGAAATGGATGGACAGGAAATGGGTATGAGTGTATTAAAGGTAAACAAAAAAATACTTTTGTCTATTATTAATCGTTAATAGGTTTCTCTTTTTTTCTCTCTTTTTTTCTTGTTGAACATTTATTGTTATGAACAGGTTCTTGATATTGTTTAACTTTGTTTCTCCACCAACTTTTATGAAAGAAATATATTTTAGTTTTAGTTTTTTTAGAGTTATTTTATTTAAATTTACATAACATTTTGAATTATTTCATGTAAATGTGCGTAACGTTTTTGACTACTTCAAGCAACTGTATATAATACTTTAAATTAATGTTCCTGTACCACTTTTTTATTGTAATTTGTTACCAATATCAAGTTCCGTTCATTGTCAGTTGTTAAAATTATCACTTCATCTTCATTACCACTGGTTACCAGGAATTGGTAACCAGTTGTCAAAGTATTATACATATTATACTCTTTAATTTGCTGAATTTAATTAACAATTTATTGCTGAAAACAATACATTCTTCTCTTTATTTTTTTTTTATCAATACCACATTTTTTTTTACTTTATATTTTACTGAGTACATAATTCAGAACAACATTTAGAGAAACATTAAACCGGTTTAGAGAATCATTAAACCGGTTTATGGAAACATCAAACCAGTTTATCTTAAAAACCTTCTTAAAAAACTTCTTAACTACTGTATATTGTCAATAAAAAGAACATTTTACTTGTAAACATAACTGCACTTAATGTTTTTAAAGATCTGGTTGGCAATCTAATCTGGTTGACAAACCTATCCTTTTTGATGAATGTAAACTTGCTAATAAAATATCACACAATATGTTACAATTTAAATAAATTTATTTATAGTGTAGCTCAAATAGTCTTTTTTTTTAAACGAAGCATGGAAAAAATATGTTTACTAAATCAACGTGAAATTAATAAAAAACATCTTTTTTTTCATGATTTTGTATATAAGCCACTGTATCATTTGGCCACCACTTCTTTTTATTCACATAAATGAGTTTTGATTTTTTTTTACCATAACAGTATCAATATTAATATTAATTGCTGATAATGAAATTGATATAATGAAATAAAACAAGGGACATATGTTTGTATTTATTAAAAATGAAAATATTCAAGTCAAAAAAAAATTTGAAGAGTTTTGCTGCTCCTAATCTTTATTTTTCTCTCTTTATAAAAATTAGTCTAATATTAAGATTAAAAATCTAAATATTTTTTAATTGTAGACGATGGTTGTGGTGGCAAATGTGGGTTTTATGCTGAATGTGAAACTCACGTATGTCAGTGTCAACCAGGATATGTTGGCAATGGGTATACCTGTTCAGGTAAATAAAACCTTTCTATTATTTTGCAGTCAAATTTAAGTATATAAATAATTACTTCGTCTGTAACAGGGGATTTCTATATCTTCTTTTGTATGAATTGTAGCTGCTCCGAATCACCCATCTTCATGCGGCATATGTGGAACTAACCAGATGTGTTCTCCGACCACCGGAACATGCGTATATATTTAAATAAAAATAAATGCTTTTCTATTGTTTTGTGCAAGCTAAAATATATACATATCATATCACGGTTCGTTTGATGGATATTATTCAAGAGAAAGATGTCTTAGAAAAAAGAGGCCGCAACTGAGTTAAAGTTTGTTATGTCTTTTTTAATGCGTTGCTCATTAAAGCTTGCACAGCTTGATGCGTTCACACACATATATATATAAATAGAGAGAGTTACTTTACCTTAATTATTGAAATTCAGTTCAGTAAGTTATATTGGTTTAGAGGTGTTTAGATATTCTTATTGGTTATATAACAAATCTTATTTTTTATTTAGAGTACTTTTTAGAGGTATTGATTGTATATAACTATTTTTTAAATATGACTTTTGCAAACAACTTAGAAATCTCTTAAGTCAAGTTTGTCTTGTCCAATATTTTTCCGTAAAGAGCTGTAATATTATTAAGAAAACAACGGATGTATTTTTTTATAGCTTTATATGTTTATAACTGTATTGTATATATACACGTACGAAATTGTATTACGAATTAAATTATATTATATCGTCTACGTAAGGCGTACTCGAATGTGAATTCTAAATTGTAACTCCTCTGGTAATTATAATTTAGAATTTTGACGTTTCGGTGATAAAAGTATGAGTATTTTGAGACTTTCATTGAGCCATTTTAAGATAAGTAGAAAAATTAACAAAACTTGTAACGACATATTCATGATAAAACTAATATTTTTCAGCTTAAAATTGCCTAAACATTAAAGGTAAAAAAAAGAGAATCATTTTTTTCTTCTTCTGATCTTTATGACATTCTAAGACATTTCGTTGATATTTTATAAAACTTACAAGCTAAAATACAACAATATAAACAAATACAAGTGAAGTTTTGTAATATAATCAAAAATTCTCTTCACCAAGACTCCAGAGGGGGGCCGCAACAGCGAAGAGGTTGTTTTTTTATGAAAACGCTTACCAATATGAAACCAATATGAAACCCAAAACTCTAACTACTAGCATTAATTTTTTTATAAGAAAAAAACTTATCTTTACACAAAAGATTTTTTAGGTAACGATTTTTTCGTAATAAAGGCATTGAAAATTTTTTTTTTATATTGAGCCTAATGTTTCAAACATATAAACAAATTAAAAATCAACACATTAAACTGCATCAAACGATACACACAAACATTCATATTTACAATATAATTACAATCGTATATATGTATGCATATATATATATATATATATATATATATATATATATATATACATGAATATAATTTTTTCCGAGTCTGATATTAGTTCATTTATTTATTTGTTGTTTAATTTTTAATTTATTTATTTGTGATAAACCTAAATTAACTCATATTGTAAACAAATACTTTTTCAGATTCTTTTATTTTTTGGGTAGCATAAAACGTTCATTTCGAAAAAGCGTTCATATAATATATACGTTATAATGTACCAGAATTAGTCAAAATGCGTCGCAAATTATTTGAGTAACGTATGACGTCTGAAATTAGTTATAATTTTCCGGAGACACTAAACTATATCTATTTATATTAACGAACCATATTTATTACATTGAAAATCTTTATCATCGAAAGCAAAGTTTTTATAATCGAACTGCAAGATTTTATCGAAACGCAAAGTTCAAAGCGCTGTGAAAGTTAATTAATGCGTGCGGCTTTGTAAGCTTCTTTTACTATTTTTTTTTATAAATCATTTGTTGCATATAAATATATATATATATATATATATATATATATATATATATATATATATTATAATATTTATATATATTATATATATATATATTTATATGAATAATATATATGTGTATATATATATATATATGTATATGTATGTATATATATATATATATATATATATATATAGGGTTAGGACTATTGTAGTTGTAAAAATTAAATACAATTACACATTAGAATACAATAATACTGTATTGTAATATATTGTAATTGAGTGGGCAAATATTACATTGTAATATTTGCCCACTCAATTTGCTATTCGCAGTATTTGAGATAAGTTGCGTTTAATAAACGCGAAACTTGCGCATTTTTTAAAATTTAATTAATAAGATGCTCCAAGGAAACCTAGCCTATATATATATATATATATATATATATATATATATATATATATATATATATATATATATATATATATATATATATATATATATAGGCAAGGTTTTCTTGGAGCATCTTATCAATTAGATTTAAAAAAAATGCGCAAGTTTCGCGTTTATCAAACGCAACTTATCGCAAATACTGCGAATAGCAAATTGAGTGGGCAAAAAGTAATTTGAATGACCTTAGTCGGCAATCCAAACTGAAATCATTTATGTGATATCTTTAGTTTTTTGTTTTAAATTTAGTTTTTTTATTTTAAGCGAGAGAGAGTTGTTTTATCCTAATTATCGAAGTTCAGTTCAGATAGTTTTATTGGTTTCACTGTATTTAGATATTCTTCTTGGTTATAAAACAAACCCCATTTTTTATGTAGAGTACTTTTTAGAGGTATTGATTGTATATAACTATTTTTAAATATGACATTTGCAAACAACTCAGTAATCACTCAAGGTTATAAAATAATGTTAAGTCTAATAGTATGTAACTATTATTTTTATTATTAACAGAAAAAAAAGTCTTTTTTTTTCTGTTTTATACTTTATTAATAGCGAAAGTTATTATTTTTGCAGGAGCCAAATAATTGATCAAAGAATATTTTTACAAAAATATTTTCATCTTTTTGCTTAACGTTTTTACATAACGTCTCACCGAAATTGTTGCGCTTAAGATGTCCGACGCTAACGTCATGACAAATTTCAATTAACAGTATATATAAATAACTAATATATTAGTATTAAGTACAATGAGAAAAAAAATGTTATATTTTCATGTGATGATAAACTTTGTAAAAAATTGTAACGTTTGTTATGGTTTGTACGATTATGCAAACCATAATAAATGGTACTAATAAATCTTGCGAAACAATGACTGTAAAGTCAGGGGAAAAATTAAAATTAAAATCTAAAAGGTTACAAAATGAAAAAATGCTGAATAAAGAAAACGATAAAAAGAACTATTACAAATCAATTTAAAAAGTTAAAGAAGTAACATCTAATCTAGCTAATACTATTCTATCCATAGATTATAACGAACTATTTAATCTCGGTTCGAAGTTTGTTCCTATTAGGATGTTCGTACCATGTTCGTTCAAGCGCATAAATTCGAACCATATTTAGATATTTAAACAATAACTTAATCATCTGCTTTAAAATTTTAGTATAACAAAAAAAAAACTGAAGGAGTTAAGTTAAGATAGGATGTTTTAGGAATTTTAAAAATGCTTAAGCATTTTAAAAGTAATCTCAATAAAGAACATGGGGAGAGTAGTGGGGGAGAGTAGGGTAATGGCGAACGCGGGATAACTCCGAACATGATCAAAACGGCATAATTAAATTAGAAAATAGAAGAAGATATGTAACGATTTCTTTTTTTTTCTTTTTTTTTTTTTTTTCCTAATTCATTTTGCCGTTTGTTAAAAATTACAAAAAAGAAAAAACAATAGTAGAAAATCCTGAAGAAAAACATTGCTGTTTTCAAACTTTTTTAAAAATTTACTTAACTAATATGTGATAAATAAAACAGTTCAAACAAAACATCAGCAATAAAATAAATTTTTGCTAACAATCTTCCAGCGGAATAATTAAAAAAAATAAAATAAGACAAAAGTGAGATTACCGTGAAAGTTATTAATCTCAAAAAATTGCGTTAAGTTTTATTAAAAATAATGCAATATAAATAAGTATTTAGGGCTGATTAATAAATATCAACAAAATCATAAAACAAAGAAAGAAAAAAAATTAGTAAAAAAAGCTATAGAAAATGTAATAATTCTGAATAATTTATTTAATTCAAAACCTTCTAAATTATTTTTAAAAGAGATATTTGAAATCTAGTATACCGAAGCCCATATTTTTTTTATGTAGTCATTTAGGTGCTCGCAGAAGTCCTTACGGTCTCATCGCATAGCACCGCGGAAGAGCAATTAATTAGAACTTTACGCCTCCTTCCGTACCAATGTCATTTGTGGGGCTAGAGGCGGTGTTAAACCTCAGACTTCTGCGTTCTTCTGCGTTCTTAGCCAGAACTCTAACCACTGCGCCACGGCTGCTTATGTTTAGTCAATGAGAATGTTTAAGAAAGAAAAACTCAACCATTATTATTAGTTGGTCAATGTTTGAGTAAAGAAGAAAGAACAAAGCAATTATTTTCTTTTCTCTGAAAAATTGGAATTGTCAAGTTGGTAAAATTTTTTTTTATTTTTATTTTTATTATGGTCTTCATGATCATCCTGCTACTGGTAACATGTAACCCATTGCAACCTGTTCCATGTCCTGCTACCTTGTGGGATTCGCTTTCTAAGCAAAGAATAGAAGGAGTTTGTTTTCTGTCATCAGTACTATTTAATATTGGTCACGCCTATAAATATATATAAATTAATATTTTTTAATTTATTTTTTGTGTGTGTCTTTTATATAGTTGGAGGTGCCTTAGTTACTGTTTTAACTCACCTGCAAATGTATGTTTTGCGTTTTGTCTAAACCTCTGGCGTGATGTTGACTCATCCGTTAGTTGCTATCCGTTTGTTTGTATTCTGTCTGAACCTCTGGCGCGGTGTTCATTCACCCGTAAGTTGCTTTATGTATGTTTTTTCTATCTCTTTATGTTTATATGTATGTTTGTGTTTATATGTATGTTTGTGTTTATATGTATGTTTATGTTTATATGTATGTTTGTGTTTATATGTATGTTTGTGTTCTGTCAGAACCTCTGGCATGGTGTTTACTTACCCGTAAGTTACTTTGTGTTTGTGTTCTGTTTAAATGTTTAAATGTTCTGTTTAAATGTTTAAATCTGTTTTGATGCATTGTGAGCTCATTAACTAACTAGTTACTCCAACCATAAACTTACGCTCACCTTAATCTCTTGTATTTGTTAGATGTAATATTTTTTATAATGCACTTCCAAAATATCATGCCTAAAGTTTTAAGGTATTGTTTGCAGGAAGAAGCTCTTTTTTATTATTACAGGTCAGTTCAGGTTTAGGATCATCACAAACACCCTGCTACTGGTACCATGTAACCCAGTACTACCTGCCCCCATGCCTTGCAGCCTTATCGGCTGTGCTTTTCCAGGCAAAGGCTATAAAAAATATTTTAGATGTAATTTCTGATCTAATTGGCTATGCTCTTTTTTTTTACCCCTCTGCCAAAATTGTTGTTACTGGTAGCTTTAATGCTCATCACACAAATTGGCTTGACTCTAACGCCACTGATCCTGCTGGCATTAAAGCCTATAACTTCTACATTTCTCAATCTCTTACTCAGATAATTAATTTTATGACTCGTTTTACTGACAACCCTAATCATTTAACTTCTCGAGTTGATTTATGTCTGGTCTCTGATCCTAGCTTGTGTTCAGTTTCTAACTTGTGTTCAGTTTCTTTTTTTCCCCTTTCTAATCATACAACGATCTTTTTAAATCTTTTATCTCGTACTTTCGTTTCGGACACACCCTATCATCGCACTACGCTAAAGCTGACTGGAATTTTTTTGTGATTTTCTTCATGGCGATCCTTGGGTTGATGTCTTTTCTCTCTACGCAGATAAATACACCTCCAACGTAACCTTCTGGATTTATGGCAGAAATGGAAGCTTTTATTCCTTCTCGTCAATTCCTAGTCAAGCCTCATTCTAATTCATGGTTTTCACATGCTTGTGCAGCGGCTATTTCTAATTGTAATCATTTTTTTTTTTTAAATCTTTTTTAGAAGAACTTTCTAGAAAACAAACGGCTATTTTTTATTTCAAGAAATCGATGTAAAAAGGTGCTGTCTGATGCTATGTTCAATTATTCGCATATTTATTCATTATTTACTAAATCTCGTATCTTATCTCAGAAGTTAGGTTCTAGAAACTTTTGGAAAATCTTCAACAGCATCGTTAACAAAGGCAAATTTAATATTCCATCTTTCATTCATGGGACTGATCTTATTACCTCTCCAAAGGGTAAGGGAAAGGTAAAAAGATTAGTCCATTTCAATTAAACAGGTTAACCCATTGTTAGACATTCATATCACTCCAGCTTATGTTGCTAAAGTCATACCTCAATTAAACTCTTTTACAGCTCGTAGTCCAGACAACATTCCTGTCATAGTTTTACAAAATCGTTCTCTTGGACTCTCTTTAATTTTCTTTAAACTATTTAATAAATGCTTGACTGAGTCTTGTTTTCTTGCCTGCTTGAAAATGACATCTGTTGTACCAGTTTTCAAAAACTCCGTTGAACATACTGACCTCTCCAATTATCGTCGGATCAGTCTTTTTTTTTTGTTATTAGCAAGGTCTTTGATCAACAAATTTCTCACATCCCATCTTAAGTCAAATAACTCACTGTCAAACAATCAATACGGTTTTCAATTCTTTCGTTCTACGGCTAACATGCTAATTGCTAAGACTGAAAGATTTTATCGCGCATTAGATGGAGGCGGAGAGGCTAGAGCTATTGCTCTTGACATACTAGGGCTCTTGAAAAATTTTGGCATTGTGGTCTTCTCCATAAGCTTGTTTCATATGGTGTATTTGGGAAAGTTTTTGATATTATTAAATTGTTTCTTTCATATATCATACTAGAAAATTTAAATTTTCATGAACATTTGATAGACCAAAAAGTGAAAGCTGCTAAAGAAATTAAAACCCCAAATATTATTAATATTTTAAACAAAAGATGCAGAATCTCTAAAGACAGTTTGTGGAAAAATAACTTAAGGATAAGTTCCTGAAAATGCAAATGAAACCTGGGATGAAACTAAGTTTCAAAAAGTTCAAAATTTATAATGCGTAAAATTAGGAGTTAAAAGAGTTGAAATTGAAAGGGCGCATCAAGTAAGTTTTAAAAAAGAAGCCCAATCTTGAACCATTGTATTAAAATTATTGAGATTCATAGACAAATCAAACATCCTAATGGATGAGCTTGAGGTATTGCCTGATGAACTTCGGTTTGCTTTTAATATGATAAAACCAAACAAAAGCGCAGGTCTTGATGGTATTAGCACTAGGGTTGTTAAAAAAGTTTTTAATATTATTGAATACCCCTTACTTACTATTTTTAATCTTTCATTTGGAGTTTTTCCTGATCTTTTGAAACTAGCTAGAATGGTTCCAATATTTAAAGATGGTAATATCTCAAAGTTATCTAAATACAGACCTATTTCAATACTCCCATGTTTTTCTAAAATTCTAGAGCGAATAATGAATTAAAAAATGCTTTACAACTATCTCACAACTCACGAAGTTTTAATAATCAGTACGGATTTAAAAAAGAGTACTCGACAGAACATGCAGTAACTAAATTAGTTAAAGAAATATTAAATGAGTTTAAAAACAACCAATATACTCTTGGAGTGATTATTGACTTCTCAAAGGCCTTTGATACTGTGGACCATTATGATATTCTTCTTAACAAACTTAAAAGTCATGGAGTCAAAAATAATAATTTTAAATGGTTTTATTCCTTCTTAAAAATCGCAAACAATGTGTTTCTTATGACAAAACCTACACTAAATTAGAAAACATTAACTGCGGAGTTCCATAGGGATCTTTTCTAGGGCCTTTATTGTTTATTATTTATATCAATGATATTTACTTATCATCTAGTATACTAAACTTCAATCTTTTTGCTGATGACACTCAAGTTTTTTATACTCACTCAAACATTAAGACAATCTTTATCACTATGAATCATGAACTTGATAACCTTATTGAATGGTTTAAAGCCAATAAACTCTCTCTGAACCCTACTATTGTGTTCATAATATATTCTACCTTGAAACCGGCACCGATATATAAGATAGGGCCGTATATATACATGGATAATAATATGACACATAGCCCTAATAAACAAACTATATATATATAAATATCAAGAAATCAAGTTAATTCATAAATCTTCATAATCGAGAAGTATTTTATTCTTTATTTTTTGTCGACGACTTGATAATCGAATTCTTTGATCTTCTTTTGTATTTTCAACTAAATTGTTTTTTTTAATTATTTTATTATTCTCGCTCTCTAATTCCAATGACATTGTACCACTATTGCATTCTTTAAACGAAAGAGTAGCATGTCCTCTGTGCATTATAGCCACGTTATCCCGAGTCTGGCTTAGAGGAGATATAGCATAAACTTTTCTTTTAAGTTGAATCTGATTTCGACGAAGGATATGTCTATTGTGGTTTAATTTTACTTCATATGATCTATGGGCAACACATTTCATTATTTTACCTCTTAGACTCCATTCGCGAGTTACTTTGTTTTGAATTGCAACAGTTTGACCTTGTCTACAGACGTATGGTTTAAAAGCACCAACATTTTTATCATAGTATTTTTTAAATTAAAGTCTCTCTCTTTGACTATTTCTTTTGCAAATTTTGACTGTTCCTTAATTCGAGTTTGAAACCAGGGTAAATTATCTCTCAGTTGACGCCCTTGTAATAGTTCCGCTGGAGATAAATCACGTTTTATCGGAGTATTACGTAAAATTAAGATACCTTTATAAATGTTCTCATTCAACATATAACATTTCTTTATTAATTTTTTAATTGCCTCTGCTAAACCATTCGATTGTGCATAGTGTGGACTATTTGTTATGCGCTTAAATTGCCACTGTTGAGAGAATTGACGAAACACTTTTAAACTATATTGTGTACCATTATCTGACAGTAACTCCTCAGGGATACCATTTCTAGAAAAAGATTCTTTGCATGCTTGTATAACATTTGCTGATCTAGTACTTGAAAGCAGAAGCACCTCAGTCCACAAGCTATAATAATCGACAATAATTAAATAGTTTTTATAGGAGATACTTTATACATGCCTCACACTTTCGAATTAACTGTTCAACTTGGTTATTTAAACCTGGCCAAAAAACACTCTGACGTGCACGGCGTTTGCATTTCTCCATTCACAAGCGACTTTCATGCAATTTGGAAAGAATTTTTTTTCGCGCACTAAGTGGGATTATTATTCTACTTTGATATAATAAGAGTCCCTCAATTTTAACTATTTCATCTTTAAAATCCTAATAATGTTGGAGATTCGCCGGACAGTATTTTTTGGAATTTAGCCATCCCGAAATGATACTTTCTTGCAATTGGTTTAAAAGTTCATCTTCTGCAGTTTTTTTCTCGACACAATTGTCCCAGATTGGAATGGGGCGTAAAAAAGCATCTTTTAAACGTCTTTTAAACGTCCCGTACCCACTGAGATTATTAACAATAATTTGAAGATATTGTTTAAAGGTATTGTTCACACTTTTGGATCATGTCATGATCCAAAAGTGCGAACAATATTTTTAGACAATTTTTTCATTGGACATGTAGGGTGGAGTGCAAGAAGCGAACTTGAGTCAAGTTCGACTTGAACTTTACATTGTAACCAATAGCGGCAGAGTATGGGTTTTGCCCTAAAAAAATACTCTGCCGCTATTGGTTACAATGTAAAGTTCAAGTCGAACTTGACTCAAGTTCGCTTTATGCATTCCACCCGTATTCACTGAAAATAATACAGAAAAAGAGTTTTTATTTCTAATTGATGTTTTTGTAGAAAATAAAACCAAGCCTGGAAAAGATAATAAATATTACTAAAAAATTTAAATTATAAAAACAAATAAAAAACAAAACAAACTACAACTCAATATTTTTCTGTCATCTTAAAGTATTGTGGTGTGATCTAAAAATATTGTATATAATATATAGTGTATATAATTTTTACCATGGGTTCCAAAAATAAGCCTAAAATTAAAAAATGCTTTCAAAGGAGCAGGTTACACACCAGTCTTTAAATCGCTAAAATATTTAAAACGAGTATAAATTTGAAGTGTTTTAGAGTATAAATTTGAAGTGTTTTTACTTGGCATAGTAAAAAAAATTATATCAAGAGGGTGTATGGTACAGGGAGAAAGCATGAAGTTTGAACATGTATTTATACAGTAGCGTCACAAGAGGGTGCGGATCGCACCGGATAACATCATCACGACCTGACACAGAGGGGTGGCACCAAAATGAAAAAATGCAAATATGACAGACCTGCTCATGCTCGTGTTAATTTATTTTTGTGTTTTGCTTAACCGATAGTTTTTAGGTTTTAATTTTTCGATATTCTTTATTAATAACTCTGCTATTTCTTCATTTCACACAAAAATTCGTCTATTATTCACAATCAAAAGATTGTATTTTGTTTGCCTCAACTAAAAAAAAGCAAAAAAAACAACAAACAAACTAAAAAGACCGTTTTTTTTTTAGAAATTTTTTTTAGAAACCCGTGTCGTCGGCCCTGTTAGCGAAAGTCTAAAGGGAAAACAGCAAAAGTTTACCATATACAGCGGAGAAAATATAATTAGCCTCACCTTTATTTTTTGTTCTAATTGAACAAAAATGGCAATGAAACAATTATTTAATCTACCCTATTTCTTATTATCTTCTAGTACAATTAAAAAGTTTATAAATTGGTATGTTTAATTAATTACAAGTGGAAAAAAAATTAAAAGTATTCAATTTGTGGAGAAAATAGAATTAGCCTCATTTACGTAATATACAAGAAAATACAAAAAATATTTTGTTTTACGCTTTAATAATATTTAGTATTGCTTCCTGAACTTTTAATGACTTCAAATATACGACTTGACATATTAGTCTCAAGATTTTGGAAAGTTTCTATAGATGTTTCATTCCAAGCTTCTCTGATACGAGTTTTCTGCTCCAATGCAGATTCATATTGCTTACCATTTTCATAAACCTTTCTAGAAAGTATTACCCATAGATTTTCAATTGGGTTAAGACCTGGACTGCATGCAGGCCAATCCATTACGTGAATATTTTTCTCTCTAAACCAAGCTTTTGTAAGCTTTGAGTTATGGATAGCAGCATTATTTTGTTAAAAAGTAAAACTTTCATCCATCAATTCTTCACCATGTTCAAGCAAACTAATTTCTAATAAGTCAATGTAGTTCTGTGAATTCATTTTTGTTGAAATCCATGCCAGTTGTTGTTTTCCAGCAAAGGAAAAAGCCCCCCAAACCATAACAGTTCCACCACCAAAGTTACGACTCGTTCGAGTTTCTATTTCTTTTCGAAGATCGTACCAGTAATATTGATAGCCATCAGGACCATCTAGATTGAACTTTTTTTCATCACTAAAGAGAACTTGATGGCACTCTTCCTGCGAAGACATGTGTTCTTTTGCAAATTGTAATCTAACTTCTTTATGACGAACAATAAGTTTTGGTTTACGCTTTTCCGAACTGTGTTTGGATCTTCATGTAAGATTTGTCTCACACCTTGAACAGTTACAGGTAATTGTAAATCAACACGAATTTGAGATATAGTCATGTGCTGAGCAGCAGCACGACGTACAATAACTCGTTTAGTACGATTATCAATTTTACTTTTGCCACCACTTTCCTTATAAGCTCCATAATTAACGCCAATCTTGAAGTAATTATAAACCACTTTTGTAGATATTTTAATTTTCTTTGTAATTTCCCGATTAGATAAGTCTGTATCTTTACATGCTTTGATTACTGCTAATACTTCATTCGTTAAACGCTTACCACTTCCCATTTCAAATTCAGGTATCAAAAACCAAATGTTAAAAACTTTATGAGCCATGATTTCACAGTCTTTGTTTAACTTTCAAATAATAATAGAAAACTGAGTCATAAATGCGTATCACCAGATCAAAAATACAAGTAAACTGAAAATAATTATTGATGAGGCTAATTCTATTTGCTACCGCAAATATTAAGTACTATACATTTTATGGTTTTATCAAATGTACCGCAATTTAATTATGCTACATTATAATCTAAAAAGTTGTTGTTTGTAACAATATTTATATAAGTGTGGATATAAAAGGTGCACCGCACAAATTTGCTTAGAGATTTACAAAATTTTGGAGCAGTACATGGTGAGGCTAATTCTATTTTCTCCACTTTATATATATATTATATATATATATATATATATATATATATATATATATATATATATATATATATATTTAGGATGGAATTTATAAAAAATGATAAAAAGTTGGCAATTGAAATTACTATTGAATGTTGTCACTAAAGGAAATATTTCTTTAGATTCCTTTTGTGGTGCCGGTCCTTGTAGTTTTGCATTATGGAATGCTTTTTCTATAATTTCATCAGGGTATTCGCAATCTTTTAACCATGACTTTAGTTCTATTAGGCGCAATTTAATTAAAAAGTTAATTACACTGTAGGTACAGTGTAATTAACTTTTTAGACATTGCAATCATTCTTGAAAACTATAATAAAATTCAAACAGACATTTACTATAAAGAAACTAACACCCATGACTATTTAAACTATAACAGTCATCATCCATTTTACATTAAAAAGAATATTCTTTATAATTTAGCTAAAAGAATAATTGTTTTTACATCAAATTATGAAATCGAAAAATTGCGCCTAATAGAACTAAAGTCATGGTTAAAAGATTGCGAATACCCTGATGAAATTATAGAAAAAGCATTCCATAATGCAAAACTACAAGGACCGGCACCACAAAAGGAATCTAAAGAAATATTTCCTTTAGTGACAACATCAATAGTAATTTCAATTGCCAACTTTTTATAACAGAAGCTAACCTTTTGCTCAAAGTATCTTATAATGAAAGAATTAAAAATGTTTTTTCTAATAATCACCCGATATTACCTTTTAAATAACCTCCGAACTTACTTAGAAGACTTACTTCTTTAAATATTGAAGTAACTAGCAAGAAAATTGACATATTCAAATGCAAAGATATTCGGTGCAAAATTTGCAAACTATACCTTCAAGAAGTAGATAAGTTTAAAACATCTAACGGTACCATTTGAAAAGTGAAAAGTCACATCACATGCAACAGCAAAAATGTAATTTATTACCTAAAATGTTTAACATGCAAAAAACAAACATATACTGGTAAAACTAATAATTTAAGATTACGTATAAACGGACATATTTTCAGTTGCAGAACTGGCTTATCAACTGATCGATTTGACAACCATGTTTATACTTGTCAACGTGCCCACAAAAGTGTAATTGAACCTTTTTTCCAACTTTTCGTCTCTCTTGAGCTTAAAAACGGAAGCATTTGCACAAACAAAAACATGATACATTTAATTGATATTTCCTGTCTATAATTTTTATATTCTATAATCAACATATATATACCATAAAAAAAAAAATCTTGCCGTAGATACAAAGAAGACAGTAAAATCTTGTGAACATGCACCGTTTTTGTATATACAATAAAAAATAAAAACTGTTCTTTTTTACAATGATCTTTATAAAATAAAGAGTTAAACAGACAGGGGCTCAAAGAAGATGAAAATGACAATACGTCATAGCAATCTTTTCATAGAGCCCCATTATACAATTTTAATAGAATATAGATATTAAATTAAAAACCCTAATGGGCATAAAACTGCTGCGCTAATCAGTAAATCAAAAAAAGATCAAATAAAATAAATACTAAAATAATTAAAATTACTTGGTGATCCCTTTAAGCACAATTGATTCTCAAATTTTAAAAATTTCCTTTTTTATTAGAAACATTTGAATCCTTTTTGATAACTATTCTATATATTTGGTCCTCGATATGCAATACCATATTCAGCATATTTATTCAAGTTTTGAGGCAGTTTATATGAGTTACTAATATTTGCTCTTAAATAATAGTTTTCATTTATGCTTATTTCAAACTTGTTATTAAAGTTTGCAGGAGAGAGATTATAATTGAATCGATACATAAAAATTAAATGCTGATAGATATTTATTTCATAAACATCCATCATTTTCATATCTTTCATTATAGGTTTGGCGTGTTCACGCTTATTTTTGGAGTAAATGATTCTGCTAGCATGTTTTTGTAGACTATAAATTTTTTTAAGTTTTGATGGTTGCGTACTCGCCCATGTTATGTTTGCATAGCTGATGAAGCAATGAATTAGTCCAAAATATATTAGTTTGAGACTTTGTTTATTGATATATGAGCGAACTCGATACATCATACCAATCAGAATTCAATACATCTATCAAAATTAATGTAATTGAGAAATATTGAAATCTCTGATATTTTAAATTAAAATTACAGTGGTGATATTAATTTTAATGTTTATAAAATTTAAAAGGATTTTTGTAGTTTTCAAAGGAAAACTACAATAAAATGGTCACACACGAGAAAGGAAAACTAATTATTACTCTAACTATAATATAATCTTTATTTATTTGTGTATGCTCAACGGTAAAAGTGTTTTTTAAACCTTTCAAAGTGGGCCGAGGACGTCATTGTACACCAGCAAAACGCAATATTATTTTGAAGCATCGTAGAGAGGGTAAATCTTACTCATATATAAAAAATATTCTCAAATGTTTAGCAAAGATAAAACAAAAGTTAAAAAACGAGGTGGAAAACGTAAGACAACCACATAAGACCAAAGAATTGTAAGATATGTTAAAAGCAAACCATTTTCACCGGCCAAAAAGTCAAAGATAATCTTGAATTACAAGTTAGTGACAGAACTATTTGTAGACGCTTAAGAGAGAACAGTTTATATGCCCACAGTCCACCTGTTGACAAAAAAAAGCATACCGCTAAACGTTTGCAGTTCGCAAACAAACAACTGAATTGACCCATTAAAGTGTGGCACAACGTATGTCCTGGTATGGGGCTGCTTCTCATATAATAGCGTCGGCCCTATTTATAAAATTAATGGTATCATGGAATAACATATATAAGGTTACATCCTCAATAATGTCATGCTGCTTTATGCTAATAAAGATATTCCGCTTAAAAGGGTCTTCTAAAAAGGCAAAGGAGTGGTTTCATTTCAATGGGGTTGAGTTTATGGAGTGGTCTGATCAGTCAATTTACCAAAACCCTATTGAAAACATATAGGGAGACGTTAAAACAACAGTTTCCGCCGCTACTCCAACTAGTGTAGAGTGTGCCCAGAGCATGAAATAATTCATTTTATGGACTTTTTTTTTTAATTTTAAGTATTAAATTTATATTGTGTAGAACATATGTAGGTCAGAGCAGAAAAATTTTTTGAAATTCATCAAACCATTTTGTTGTTATAGCTGTTTGAAGATAAAGAAAAAAGTGAAGCAAAATATTTATCTTAAAATTGCACCGATACTGTTTATTAACAACCGATACTGTTTATTAACAACCGATACTGTTTATTAACAACCGATACTGTTTATTAACAACCGATACTGTTTATTAACAACCGATACTGTTTATTAACAACCGATACTGTTTATTAACAACCGATACTGTTTATTAACAACCGATACTGTTTATTAACAACCGATACTGTTTATTAACAACCGATACTGTTTATTAACAACCAATACTGTTTATTAACAACAAGTTTGAAGTGCTATACAATAAAAACTTTTTTTCTGTCCTGATCTGGAAATGATATTTAGTTTGTGAATTATTATTAAAAAGAAAAAAAAAAATTGAAGTAACATATATTTTGTTTAAGTTTGTTTAGACCTAAAAAAGTTCTAAATTGTTAGAAAATATATTTCTTTGATTAAAAACAAAGTGACGGGAAAAAAAAGGGCCGCATGAGGTTGCAAAAAAACTCAATTGTTTCATTTAATATAGACTTTCTCTTTCCATGTGTAAAAATTCCACAGTCTGGTTATCCCCGGAAATTAAATAATTTGAATTCGAACTTAAATTGTTCGTACGTGTTGATATTCGAGGTTTCGTGATTATAAAATCAACTTTTACGGAAGATCCAAGAATACGTATTGATAACTTGTGTCAAAATGTAATTGATAAAAAAAGGAGAATTAAAAGTATTATTTACAAATTTAGTTTCTTTTTATTTAATTAAGTTCTTTGGAAAAATCAAAGCTAATTCTAAAAACAATCAAATAGAGATATAAACTAACTTTATAAGATGAAAAAGAAAATATCAAGAAAATATCACAACAAGTTTGAAAAAAATCTAAATGAAAATTATAATCTAAGATCAAATGTAAACAACAATAATAAATTGTCTCAGAAATGTAATAAATTCTCAGAAAATAGTATATCTTATAGAGGACCCAAGTTATGGAATGACTGTCAAAAGGAATATAAATGATGGTGAAGTCCTTAAGTTCATTTAAGTTTAAATCAAAAAAAGAAATTTTCATAATGTGATTATAAGAAAAACTTATATTTTTAGTATTTGTTTGACTATTTTAACGGTTAATTTTTCTTCTTTTGACTTTTTTTTTTTTAATTTAATTGTTTTGACTATTTAAAGGGTACCTTTATACTATTACGATATAGTATTTAAGTCTTTTTAAAGAAGCTCTATAAAAAGATTGTGGTAATGTAATGTTTTCCGTATCTTCTTTGAGCCTTCTCTGCTTTAACTTCATTTTAATTAAAGTAATTTTCAGTATTTATTTATGTATTCTCTTCTATTCTATATGTATTTAAACGTGCATTGTAAAAATAATATTTATACCATGTTAAACAGAAAAGAAAAAAATTATATATATATATATATATATATATATATATATATATATATATATATATATATATATATATATATATATATATATATATATATATATACACTGTCCTCCAAAACATTAGCAATCAAATAAAATAAAATAAATTTTCTACCTTGATTACTTATTACAGCAATTTTGTTTTTTTAATTACGCTTTAAATGAAAAAAATGGTTAATGTTACATATAAGAAAAAATATTTTAACATAATAAGACTAGTTGAAAAAAAATGAACGTGAATTTTTGTTTGTATTGGTATTTTAATGCATAAACGTGATCCTCCAAAACATTAGCAACTTTTTTAGGAACATCTTCTCGGCATAGACTCTACGAGTTTATTAATTTTTTCTTGTGTAATCTCATTCCACGTGGTTTCAATAGCTTTATATAGCTCATCGGCGTTTTTGAAGAGTTCTTTGTGTTTTAGGGAGAGTTCAACTTAGTACCATAAATTTTCAATCGGGTTGAGATCAGGTGATTGAGCTGGACATTTCGTTACTTTAATTTGATTTGTTTCAAACCATTCTTTAACGAGTTTAGAGGTGTGTTCGGGGTTGTTATCTTGTTGAAATGTCCATAAAAGAGGCATATTATTATCAGTATGAGAAACCACTTTTTCCTTGAGAATATCACGATAAACATACTAATCCATAATGCCATTTATTTGTTAAATAGGTCCAACTCCACTAAAACCAGAAAAACAACCCCAAACCATTGCACTTTTTTAACTACCATGCTTGATTGTTCCTCTTGTGTATTTAGAATCTAAGCGTTTACCTTTGAGTCTACATACCTTTAAATCTCCATCAGGACCTTTCAAATTGTACTTAGATTCTTCGCTCCAGAGTACTCTATTCCAATCAACTCAATTCTTGCTTTTCTATTCTTCTGAGAAATGAAAGGTTTTTTTGCTGCTCTAATGCTTAAAAGTCCTGAAAGTTGTAACCGTCTACTAACTGTATTTTGAGACACGGAAAGTTTCAGCTTTTTAAAAGCATCATTAGCGCTGTCAAAAGGATTTTTTTTAACATGACGAATAATTTTTCGATCGGTGAAACGACATGTTTTGAGTGGTCTTCCGCCCTTAAGTTCTGTTTCTAAAGGAATACCTTTATTAAATCGTTTGATTATTCGACATACAATTGACTTGTTAATGGAGTATTTCGTTGCGATTTCCTTTTGTTTGACTCCTTTCTTGTAATCTTTTACAATACGTTCTCGAAAAGCTAAACTATACTTGTTTCCTGCCATTATAATCCAAAACAGCATATATACGCAATCTTAAATTAATATTGTAATAATTGCAACACTCCATATTTATCTCTGGACAAAAATTAACAATTAGTTGGTTCTCATTGGTTCTCTTGTGCTGCTGATTTTCCGTGAGTTTTTGTGTGTAATTATAAAAAGTTGCTAATGTTTTGGAGGACCACATTTTTGCGTTAAAATACCAATAAAAACAAAAAAACAAGTTTATTCATTTTCAAGTAGTCTTATTATGTACAAATCTTTTTTTATATTTTTTATGTAATTTTAGTAATATATAATAGTAATATTAGTAATGTAATATATATAAGATTTTTTGTATTTAAAGCGTAATTACAAAAATATAATTGCTGTAGTTAGTATTCAAAGTATAAAAAAGGTATTTTTTTATTTGGTTGCTAATGTTTTGGAGGACAGTGTATATATTTATATATATATATATATATATATATATATATATATATATATATATATATATATATATATATATATACATATATATATATATATATATATATATATATATATATATATTCCCAAGAGCTGATATTTAAGCTTCTCCCTAAACAAAAGTTGCTAAAAAAGAATGATGCAGATGCCTTTAAACGTACTTTTCTACCTGAGGAAATGAGCAGCAAAATTCATTTGATATTCAAAATTCATCCCCCATAAACCGTGTTATCAAAGACAAGATTACCCTTTACATATACAGAATGTACATTTAGACGGTAATTTTGGACTTTACGGTTCTGGAAATAACAATTATCGCCATTAGTTTTCTGATCCTCAATCTATAGACATAAAGGGAACAAGTTATATTTGTTCCTTTTGGTATCTCCTTGAATTTAAAGATTCAAAAAATCAAATAATCTAGACTAATCCAATCCCATTAATTTTGGCAGGTTTGTTATTTTAGTCAAAGCAAAAGAAACTAGGAACTAATTGTCAAGGAGTATTTTAAACCAACTCTGAGTCATCTGTCTAAAAATGAAATTCAGCCTATTCTTTTAGAATATATTTTGAAATATTTGTAAAAATAGAGATAAGTATTGTTGGTGGTAAAAGTGGTAGACTTATTGGTAAATGATTCTGGAGCTTTTTGACACTTCTGCAATTGTTCCAGAAGTGATGCCAAAAATTCTTAGCATGTATTTTTCATGGGTTCTCCATTGATAAAAACTTATAAATCAAGACAAAGTTGTAAGGCAAAAAAGATTTCATTGTAAATAAATACACATTACATTTACTTCAGACTTATTATAAGAACACAACCAATAAAAATAAAAAAGCCAGTAAAAAAAGGCTTTCACAATGGAAAAACAGGTGGAAAACTTGGGCATACCACAAAAGATGAGAACAATGTCCGTAGTAAGGAAAAAAATGATAATTCAAGAATATTTTCTGTGATCATACAAAGTCAATAACACTTATGTCTATGTATATTTGTGTTTAACATTAAACTATTTTTTTGTTCTATTAGATTGATGTGTAAAAGAAAATACAAAATTTTTTTCTTAGTAAAAAAAAAGTTGCTTAAAAAATAGAATAGAATTTAATTTAATAGAATTCAAAAAAGTTGCTTGATAGAATTCAAAAAAGTCTAGGTACTGCTATTTTTATGCTCATTTATACACACGATATAAATCACGAGTTTGTAAAAATGTTGCTTGGTGATAACACAGTGTTATGTAAAAATATGGCTTGGTAATAACATAGACTTATGTAAAAATGTGGCTTGGTGATAACACAGAGTTATGTAAATTGTACTTATAGTAAAGAGTAAAATAAACTCAAAAAAAAACAACAAGAAGTATTCATTAAATAAAAAAGAAGCAATAATATTTTATTGTTTTCTTGACCTCTCGAAGCGTTTAAATATTGAATATTTATCTCGCTTTCACAAAAAAGAAACAGTTTATTTAAAGTTTGATCGTTTGGAAGTGAAGAAAAAAAAATTTCTTTGTTTTAATGCAAAAGTAACTTTTACTTAATAGTGCAGCAGATTAGCATTAAAAATGACTGGAATTGTGCACAAGTGGATAAAAGCATGAAATTTTTGCCAATAACTCAGAAAGTTATGCTGTTTATTTTAAGATATGGTGGCAAAGTGTAGCATGACCAGAACTGGCTTGAATCCAAGATGGCAGTTTCCGCCATCTTGGATTTATAAAACCATTAGTAAATATTAAACCGTTTAACTAAAATTTACCAAAATCTTAGAGAGAGTAGAACATAGCAAGTATACATTAATCGCAGATGCGCTAATGAGTAGGAAAAGTCTTAGGACACGGCCCTCTTCCCCCCAAAAAAGCGTCTCCCCCCATCCTAAGATTGACATTTTTTCAAAAGTTCTATTCAAAATATTTATATCTACTTTTATTAGTATATACTTACATTTTTGTAAAATAAATAGAGTACATATTGAAAAAAAGGTGTCTAAATAGAAGGTCCTCTAGAAGGCTCTGATTGTTTACTAATCCGGAAACGACATGGGTGCAAAAATACAAAAAATGCCCGTGAGTGCTTTTACTCAACCTCGGTATTAAACTTTAATAATATAAAGGTTTTTACTTGTAAGTGCGCATTGTGTTGCAACGCATATACTTTGATCATAAAAGCCATATAAAATGTCTTATTTTTAAAAAAAAAACACCCCCTTCCCTAATATTTTTTAAGGTGCGGGTCTTATGTGGAGGCAGGCTAGAGAAAATTGATGATGAAGCTAACCGAAGCCTAGAAAAAATTAAAATAACAAGCAAGGTACCAAATTTTTAATTTATCAGAGAAAATCTTAAGTATTTTTATAATACATAAAATATATAAAGAGTTCTCAATGTAACAATAAAATGCATAAATATTGCAAACTTATTGAGATTTTAAGCGCAAAATACGCAGCAATAAAGTTAAAATAAAAAACGTATGATTTTAAATACAAAATACATGTAGTCTAAGCTAAACTCAGCAAAATGGGTTTATATTAGACACTCCCTCAACGTCACAGAAATCAACAACTTCTGACAAAAAAGGATAAATTTTTTTAAAAAATAATTAGCTTTAAAAGAGGATCAAAAGTGATCAGAAAATGCCGGTATGTATGTATATCCGTGGCGTAGCTCTTTTGGAGCAGTTGGAGCAAATGCTCCACGCGCACAGAATATTAGGGAATTTTTTCACTTTTTTTAATACCTTCGGAAAGTCTGTCAGCAACCCCATCCAATTTATGTAATTACTTAAATTGAATAAGCATAAATTAGAAAGATGTGCAACTTTGTTTCTATTCCATAATGTATAACGGATGGTTGCTAAAAATCCGGACTAACTTTAACTGAATTTTAAATGCCACAAGCTAAATCTTTTTTTTTTCATGCTTATATACATTTTAAAGCTTATTTAATTCTCTATAAGTTAATTTACTTGTTTTTAGATAATTAATAATAATTAAGAAAATAATGATGGCCAAGCAAGAAGAGGTAAGAAAATGGATTTACGAGTACTATTTGAACAATAAGTTGCAAGATAAAAAGTTCACAGTAGCTCACTTCAACGCTGAAAAAATTCCAAGAAGCACTATCCATGATATAATCAAACGTGTTGAGAATGATTCTGGGATCAAAAGAGTGCAAGGAAGTGGTCGTGTAGCCAAAATCATGACTCCTAAGGGTATCAAGCGCCTGAAAACCATATTTGATCACAGTGACCGAGTTTCGATGAGGCAAGCTGGTCAAAAATAAGGATGCAGTCATTCACATATCATTAAAACTCTTGTCAAGTACACTGACATCAAAAGTTATACAAAACAGGGTATACCTCATCGACAAGAGAACCAGAATGAGCGAATCAAAACCGACATTGATCGTCTTTATCGTGATTTTAAAGGAAAATTGGTCATCCTTGACGACGAGTCTTACTTTACGCTGTCACACTCAACAATTAATGGAAACAGCACCTACTACTCTAGCAACAGAGACAAGACTCCACCAAGTGTTAAATATCGCAAAAAGCGCAAGTTCGAGCCCAAGGTGCTTGTCTGGCTGGTCGCTTCTGACAAAGGTATTTCAAAGCCATTTTTTGTCAACAGCGGCCTTGCAGTCAATAAAGCCATCTATGAAATTAATTGTATAAAGAGAAGGTTAGTGCCGTTCATCAACGCTCATTATGCCAATGGTAATTATATATTTTGGCCGGACCTGGCGTCATTGCATTACGCCAAAACCGTGACCAACTGCTATGAGACTCATAACATCAACTTTATCAAAAAAGTTGAAAATCCGCCAGCCGTACCGGAGTGTCGTCCAATAGAAGACTTTTGTGCTATTTTGAAAGGCAAAGTGTATGAGAGTAACTGGCAAGCAAAAGATGTGAAGCAACTACAAACCAGAATAAAGCTTTGCCTGAAAAAAATTGACCTTAACCTTGTATTTTCACTTTTTGGGTCAACTCGTGTTAGAGTTGGCCGAATCCGAAGAAACAGACTGGTTAAAGACAAACTTAATTAAAATAAATAAATAACTAAAAACTCTTTTTAATGATATTTTATTTAATCTCTACCATAAAAACTATGGGAGTGATTGCCTATGAAAGTTTGTCCGGATTTTTAGTAACCACCCGTTATAATCTTTGTGATTAAAACACAATTGATAATTTGAATTTTTCTCAATTAACTTTGAGAGTAGAGGGGGCGCACCAATTTTACTTGCTCCAAGCGCCAAATGTGTAACTATGCCACTGATATATATATATACATATATATATATATATATATATATATATATATATATATATATATATATATATATATATATATATATATCGTTTGATGTAGTGTTGTATTAAAATAAAACAAAACACTTGTTCGTTGAAAAGTGCTCAATTTCAAAACAGAGCACTTTTAGTTAAAAACGGAAAAAAAAAAGAAAAACTTTTATTATGGAGCTTTAAGCCTAACGACATCATCAATCATATATTACCCATTATTATAATGTTGTATATATATATATATATATATATATATATATATATATATATATATATATATATATATATATATATATATATATATATATATATATATATATATATATATGTATATATATATATATATATATCACGATTCATTTTATAAATGAAGCTAGGTAAACCATAAAATTTGAAAATTTTAAATTATATATTAACTTTATACTTATAAACCAAGGACGTACATGTTAAGGCCCTGCAAATCGGCATTTTTAGTACACAAAGCGAAGCAAATCTTCACTCGAAATCTGAAGTTTAAGCTTTTTTTATATTATATTTTTCAGAAAAAAATATTTAAATAAACATATTTTTAAACTGCTTCTTGCCTTGGTTAACGTTTGTTTAAAAGGTATTTACTAATAAACAAAATTAATTTGATAGCCCCAAAGCGTCAAATATCAAAATCAAAACAAGTAAGAGTTCAAAAAACTTGAATCATTTTTTTAAATTCAAATTGAATCTCGAATTGATTAATCAAAAACCGATTCCAATATAAATTTTGAAGCTTCTCCACAGGCTAGTATAAATACGTATTTATACGTCTTTGTTTAACTAAGCAAAATGAGTTTTGCGATTTTACAAAACCAGAATTGTTTTAGAAGTTCTTAAATATTTAACTGATAACATATTAATTTAAATAAAAACAAGATTATTTATAAACAGAAAAATTTATTCGATATATGAATACATATAGAAAATTATATAAATATTTTATAAAATGTCCTCGTGCTCAAATATATCTGGTCTGCGTTTTGTTATAAACACAAAACCCAATTTTGATTTTTACGAACGAGACCCAACTAAATCAACGTGCCACCATATCCTAAATGCATTGTATACTTATTTTCTAAGTGTAAAAAAAGTTTCATGCTTTTATCCACTTTTGCACAAATGTTATGCTAATCTGCTGCACTACAAGGCTAACTATATTAAAAAAATAGAACGGAATTCAGCAACAGTTTTGACTCATTTTAAAAACCAATAATAAAATTGTAGGTTATTACAATTACAAGTATTTATAGATCCATAATCTTCATAGATTAATAAATAATAACTATTTTTTAAGTGCAAATGTTTTTACAAACATATCTTGATTACTTAACGGTTGCTTAATCTGTTATAAAGACGATATAAAATTAAATTCCAACGTCGACAGTCTTTAAAAGTCTTTAAGCGGTTGCTATGTTTTAAATCTCAATATAGTTTTCCCAAACTAAATAGTCAATAAGAAAATATTCCCACTTGTAAAACGCTTAAATGTCGCTCTATTGACAACATTAATTAAAAATACGGCACACTGCCAGCAATTCTTTTTATTTATTTATTAAAATGATATTTATAGAGAACAAACACTTTCAGTTATAAAGTCAGTTATCAACATGAGTCCTGTTAAAACATAAATTTTTTATCTATGAATAAGAAAAAGTATAAAAATTAAGTAAAATGCACATCAATGCTTTAAAAAAAAGCGATTATTTAATTTACTTTTAATTATTATTATCAGGATTATTTTGAATGTTGAATGGTAACTTGTTGAAAAGTTTGTCTCCTGCAAAAAAAAAAGATTTTTTTGTCAATTCAAGTTTTGGGATTCTTTTTAAGTATTAATGTACCAGACAAGGCTTGTATAAGCTTAGTCTGGTACATTTCTTATGTTGAATGGTTTTGAAGTAATTAGCGACATTTTTATAAAGTTCATCATTCAAACACTTTACAAATTGAATATTGTTGAGATGTTTATGACTGTAGTATATGACAGCGTCGTTTGCATATAGTATGTTCTTTGCTGACGTAAGACATTATTTTAATACAAAACTGAGTGACGATATATAGTTTTTTAATTCTGTATATTTTCAAATGCAATTATCTCAGCAATTGCTTTTTAAATGTGGCTTGGTGTATTTTTTCATAACTGTTTCTGCGCCACATGTTTATGCGTCAAACATGAATTTTAACGGTTATAAAAAGCTTGATCGAGTACGATGTAACTGATCCTAAATTTGTGCATTTTTCCAATTACATTGACACAATTTGTTTTGTTAAAAGTATATAAATTCTAAACTCTATATTAAAAGTAGTTTGTTTGTTAAATAAAGAAAAATAAATATATTCCATAATTATTGATATGATATATAACACCGATAGATCAAACGCTATTCAAAATGGTGGAGATTAGTAAAAATTTAAAAAAGCTAAATAAAGTTGGATGAAGGAGAGCTTGTGACGTATTAAAAGAATTTTTGTAAAATATCGTCTTTCCCGCTTTTCATTGATTTAATGAAGCAGAACAAATTAAAGGAAACCCAATTTAACCGCATGCTTATGAGTTTTAAATAACAATTTAAATAACGTTTAGTTTTTTAATAAACAAACATTTACTTACTGGAAACTTGATTATTTGACATAATACAACAGACTTTAATATTTAATTAACCTATTTCTCTCTACTTGGAATAGTCTTCCAGATTGATCGAATCGAAGCTGTTGAATATATTCTCTACAGGAGCCGAAACATCATCATAAATCGTTATAAAATGACGTAATTGGTATTGCGTCGTTACAACCTAAGAATCAATTATTTTATTTACTTGTGCATTTTTAAAAAAGCAAGTTGCAAAAACTACTAACTTATTATATATT
Organism: Hydra vulgaris; assembly: GCF_038396675.1. NCBI lineage: Eukaryota > Metazoa > Cnidaria > Hydrozoa > Anthoathecata > Hydridae > Hydra > Hydra vulgaris. Next base: position 16,882,423 of record NC_088923.1, read on the forward strand.
AGAAAAAACTAAGGGCAAACAAACAAGAAAGCAAAATGTTATCTACCAAACATGAAATTGTTTACAGCAAGTCTCGATACAGGACGATTAAAAAACACTTTCACAAAATTAGTTAATACTTGATTAAAATAAATAATATTAAGATTAACCCAGATATAGCGCATAAAAATGTTGTGTCTTAGAAAACAAAAATAAAGACATAAATTCCACAATTTGTCAGTCGTTAAAAGATAAACATAGAACCGCAAAATCAAAAATGAAAGTAGAGAAATTATAAAATAGAAAGACTGGCAGAGGTGGAAAAGAACATTTTAAAGTGAACGTTAAAGTTGAAAGAAACGCTAACTTACATAAACTATGAAGAAAAAAGAATTGTTGCTTAGCACTACCGCTTGTTTTACAAAAACATAAAAGTAATAAGATTACATAGAATAGAGAAAAGTAAGCAAATAATTCATTAAAATGTTTAAGATGTAATAAATAATAATAATAATTAATAAAAACGAAACAAATATACTCATAACAATCAATAAAAAAAAAAAAGTTTATGAAGTTTTAAAAGTAGTTAGTTGTTTTATTTATTTATAAATGTAATCTTTTTATTTAGTTTTTAAAAACTTTTTAGTCATTTCAAAGTGTTTTATTTGTACTTTTTTGTTTTAAAATCTATATGCTAGTTACTATAAGGTTCGGTGATTTGAATGTCCTTTTAATGCTCCAACCATTAACTTTTTATCTATGCCATAAATGAGTATTGTTTTGTTTGAACAAAAATAATAGCATTATGTTTGTGTATTCATTTATTTTGTATGTTGTTTAATGGTTATTTGTAAATTGCAAAATAATTTCATAACAAACTACTCTCGCTCGAAAATTATTTTTTCTGTTATGTATGTATTCTATTATTATGTGTTACATTGATATATATATATATTCTATTATTAATTATTAATTATACTTTTATGAATTAATTAATTAATAAGATAAAATAACAAATTACAGTTAAAAAAAATTGTATATATATATATATATATATGTATATATATATATATATATATATATATATATATATATATATATATATATATATATATATATATATATATATATATATATATATATGTATATATATATATATATATACATGTATATATATATATATACATATACATACATACATACATACATACATACATACATACATACATACATACATACATACATACATACATACATACATACATACATACATACATACATACATACATAATGTATAAATAAGTTATTATAATACAAAAATTTATTTAACGTTTTTGAATGGCTTAACTCGTAAAGTGCAAAATCAGTTTTTGATCTATATTTCATTTTAGGTTTGTTGTTTTAAAACTTAACCAATTATATTTAAACTGGATCAAATATTAAAATCAATCATATTACAGCCATGGTATTGAACTATTCAAATTTCAATTGAACTAAAAAGTTGAAAATTTAGGCTTAAAATGATTCCAATTGTTTTGTTAGTTATTCGAATCTCTTTTACAACTGCATCAGAAAACGAAGCATTTTTAATGGACGGAGACGTAATGATTGGCGGACTTGTTTCGATTCGTGATAGTGGCGGTATAAATAAACTAATGTGCGAAAGCGACATAAGTACCCTTGGTATTATTCGGCTTGAAGCAATGAGATATGCCGTTAAAAAGGTTTTTTAGATTGCCGTTCTAAAGTTTACAGATTTTTTGTTGTTGATGTAACTACAAAAAAAACCTTTTTGAATTTTTTTGCTTGTCCCAAATAAGAAATGTTTTTTTTAAATATTTTTGTGTCTTTAAAAACAGACTGTTAATAAACATTTTTTTGTTTTAGGTAAACAAAAACTCAAAATTATTGCCTGGTTTAAAATTAGGTATCGAGGTTCGCGATTCGTGTGGCATAGAAACAAGAGCATTGGATGAGTCTCTTCAGTTTATAACTACCCGAGGATCAGAATCATGTGGATTTAAAGAAAACAAGGGGAAAAAATTTTTTGGGGTTGTCGGAGACGCTGTTAGTCTTACAACGATGGCCTCAGCAACTCTTTTAAGATTGTTTAAAATTCCCCTGGTAAGTATGATCTAGGTATAACAAGTACTAAAGTATATACGTTAAACCTAATTTCATTAATGAAAAAAAAAATCCTTCATTTTTAAAATTTGTTTTAAAGATAACGTACGGCGCAACAAGTACTGAACTCTCTGATCCGAATAAATACAGCTTCTTACTTAGAACAGTTCCTCAAGATTCGCTTCAAGCCTATGCTATGGTTGATTTTATAGAAAAATTGAATTGGACATCAGTGTTTGGTCTTTACTCAATGGGAACATATGGAAAATATGGTTTTGCAGAGTTTTTGAAAATGAGCAAAAACAGTTCATTTTGCGTTGCTAGTCAAAAAGAAATACTAACAGCTGCTTCTGAGGACGATATCGAAAAAATAATTCAAGAGTTTAATCAAACACATAGAAATATAACTGGAATTATTTGCTACTGCGATTTTCAGGATACGAAAAAAATTTTACAAGCGTTAGAAAAAGCAAATCTAACTACGCATTATCAGTTAATAGTTAGTGATGCGTCATACCCTATAAAAACGAAAAATGCAATTATTTTTTCGCCTTACTACAATTTTTCGAATGTTGAAGATTTTTATAATAATTTAAATTATAGTCTATTACATGACATTTCCAATCAATCGCATAACTTGTTACTGCGTGATAAATCCACTTGGGAAACAAATCCTTGGTATAAACAAGTTTGGGAGCAAGCAGGTTTTTTATGCAAAGAGACTGATAACGAGTCGTTTAAGTATAACTTAAGCTCCTTCCTAAATGTAGCTTAACAGAGAGATGACAAAATCCCGTACATTATGGATGCAGTTTATGCTTACGCACAAGCGATACACGATTATATTTTAAATGTTTATAACGGAAACATTAGCGAATACAAGATGCATATAAATAATTCAGAAGTTAACAGACCGCTATTTTTTTCAATTTTAAAAAATGTACGATTCAACGGTACCAGTGGTATTAAAACATTTCCAGTAAATGGCCACTATGATATAACCTACAATTCAGACGAGGTGTTTGAAAGAATCGGAGAATGGAGATATATAAATGAATCGGGAAATACATCTTCCAACAGACTAACAGTCTTTAAACAAAACATAAGTATTTTTTATAAAAACAGTTCGTGTCAAGAATCCTGCAATAAAAGTGTTGGACAAAAACGTAAATGTTCACAAGATGATTGTTGCTGGAAATGCCATACATGCAATAATAACGAGTATTTGGAGACGCAAAATGCGTTTAACAGATGTAAAGATAGATGTAGACAATGTCCAGTGGGTTTTATACCAAACTCTACACGTAATGGTTGTAGTCAAAGAAAAATCAGCGTAGCGTGGATCATTGTTATAATATTGTTGAGTTTAATTGGATTTTCACTTAACATTGTTACTATAGTTACGTTTTTAAAGAACAACTCAACGCCTTTAGTCCGAGCTTCTGGCAGAGAAATGAGTTATTTGCTTCTAGCTTCTATTTTTTCAATATATATTATATCATTTATAATGATATCATTCGAAAGAAATTTAGTTTGCAACACACGAATTGGTCTTGATATATTTTTTTGTGTATGTTATTCCTCATTATTAATTAAAACAAATCGTATAGCAAGAATTTTCTCTGGCCGTCAAGATGTTTCGTTTTTAACTCCACAATGGCAAGTAATTATATTATCTTTGTTAGTTTTTTCTCAAATTTGCATTTCAATTTTTGAACTTCTTCGATCAAGAAAAATAAATGATGGCCAAGTAACCAAGATCAATACACATTTTGTCCAAGAGAATGAATGTCACAAAGAAAAAGAGGAATTTTTTGTTAGCATTTCTTATAACATATTAATCATATGTCTCACTACTATATATGCATTCCGAACTCGCAAAGTACCATCATTTCTAAATGAAGCTCGTGATATAGGTTTTGTCATGTACACAACGATTCTCGTACGCATAGTATTTTTGCCTGTGTTTTTTGGGGCATCAGCAGAATTCAAGACAATAGCAATTATGTTAGACACAATCTGCTTAGCAACAACTTTAATAGTAGGTATTTTTGCAAGAAAAGTTTATATAATACTATTTAGACCAGAAAAAAACGTTGCATTGAAATCATCGACATTACTTTCTCAAATGACAGATACAGTCGGAACAGTTGACACATAATGTTAGACATGATTTTATCTGTTTACTTCATTCTATATAAACATTCTATGTTTAATTTTTATTTATTTTTCACAATTTATTTTATATTTATACTTAATTTTTTTTTGTCATCACCTTTGCTATTGCGGTTTTACCATTGATTATCATGCGGTTTTACCATTGCTCATCATGATGACACCGTCTCATGATGAGCACTATATAAAATAGTATAAAAAAGCAAATAGGGTTAGCTAGTGTATTTTCGGTCACTATTTTAAGGCTTTTACTTAGTTTTTATAAAAAAACAACAATATCTATTTGTATAAATGAACACCATTTCTTTCTGTTAGTATGCGAATATTATTCTTATTACTTGCAAAATAATAAAAAAACAAATTAAATTACATCTTGCTTATTAACAAAGTTTAGAAGCAGTATCTGAAGACACTGATAATTTAGAAGCAGTAAAGATACTGAAAATTTAAAAAAAGTATTTGACCATGTGTGTCATGACCTATTAAAAATTTTCTGATAAAAAAAAAAAAATCCTATACAAACATTTACTGATAAAAAAAAAATTCCTTTCTTTTGCAATGAAGCTGAATTTTCAGATATTTAGCAACTTCACTTTTGACTATGAAAATATGCTGCTTATGACTTATTCCTTCCCCAACAGCTGTATTAGCAGTTTTCTTGAAAATATCATTTGGAAATAGAACAGTATCAAGCTTTTAAAGTTTCTTATTCAACTCATAATCAGGGTCAGTGACGGATCTAGGAATTTTAAGTGGTGGTAGTGAGGGAATAATATTGAAATATTTTTGTATTTTGTTCCATATTTGCGTTACCTAAAAAAAAAAAAGGGTCAAATTTTAAAATATTTTAGGACTTTTAGATTCTGGGGGGAAGGGGGAGATGCATCCCCCTCGATCCGTCACTGATCAGGATATAAAAAGTCACCATCTTCTTTCTTGGAACCATTTGAGTTGAACTAACTGTCTGACATGTGGGCTTTTGTAAATTTCATTTCAAACTTAATTATTTTTCGCCTTTTTGAATGAAATTTTAAAATCATCTTGCTTAAAAGTTTTTTGCGAGTTAACTCGGTGGACATAAATCAGAAAAATTAAATATTTAAAATTTTGTTGACAGATTTACATTAAATCTTTTAATTAATTACATGCATTTTTATTTGTTTTTTCTAACTGAGAATTAATTCTGGAAAGAACAAAAATTAAATAATTTTGGCATATAAATTTAACTCAATTGTGCTGAAAATGGCTTAAAAAGGATTAAAAAAAATAAAAGCCTAAAATAAGACTATTGAGGCTTTTGTCCTTAAAGTAACCAAAATTCAAACCAAAACAAATTCTACTTATAAAACAGAAGTTTGCGCAGATAATGAAACTCTATGGTACTTTTTTTGTTTTTTTGTTTTTTTGTTCTCTTTATTCCATTAAAAATAAGCATTTCGTTACAATATTTAAAATACAAATATATAATAATAAAAACATATATATATATATTATATATATATATATATATATATATATATATATATATATATATATATATATATATATATATATATATATATATATATATATATATATATATAATATATATATATATATAAAAGTATCTAAATATCTATAAAAGTAGAATAAAATAGAGAATTAAAAATAATAATAATTTTAAAAAAATAATTCAAATTTTTTTTTTTTTTTCTTCTTTTTTTTTATGCAAATATTAAATTTATTGTTAAATCTGTTTTATCTTTAGTTTATACTTTACTTTTTCATTTTTATCGAATTTTTTAGTTATGTTAACGGGGCTGGATGATAAGACCATGTCTTCTGCCGGCTCCGGTCGAAACTTTAATGTTATATTTTTATGTTGTAAAAACATTGTAAAAGCTTATTTTTTTTAATGACGAAAATAAATAAAATAAAATAATATTATATATATATATATATATATATATATATATATATATATATATATATATATATATATATATATATATATATATATATGTATATATATATATAATAATCGTTATTTAATAATAAATGAACGCAAGAACTCGTAGAAGACCATACGGTCTCGTCGAGTACCGCTAAGAAAAGATCGTGTTAAAATTTATAAGATATTTACAAGATAAAAAATAAGTTAACGAAGTAAGAAACTTAAAATATTCCGTTACAAATACAAGATACATTATTATATATTACAGTTGTTAATGATGCATATATAATTTTTATAAATCAATAGTTAAATAGGGGGTAAAAAGGAAGATCACTAAAAATAAAATATCAAAAGTACATTGTTACATTTTCGATTGTAAAAATGAGTTCTTTAAACTTTCGTTTAAAAGAAAAGTAGTTACTTTGATGAATAAAATACTTAGTAAAATTTTTTTAAACTATTTTATTCCATAAGAATGGTCCGCGATAATCAATACACAATTTAAAAAGATTTGTTTGAAAAATGGGGTGCTTAATAAAATTATCATTCCGCAAAATGTATTTATTTTTATCTTTCGATGAATACAAATTATGGAAAGAAATAGGGGATGAATTGGTTTTACATTTAAACATAAAACAAAGAATATTAAAAATGTTAAGCTCATATATATTAAAAACTTTCATTTCAAACAATAGAGGCTTGGCATGAGTATAACGGTCTTTAAAATATATGAGACGTGCTAAAATACATGAGATATGCTTCTGCTGAAAATAAAGAGGTTTAAGTTCAATTTTCTTTAGATCCATGACCTCAAAATGAAGCAGTCTGTTATACATTTAAAAGATAACAACCTCTTAAAGAGGTTGTTATCTTTTAAAAAGAATCAAAATATTTCATCAAAAACAAAATTGAAATTATTGTTGTTTCTTCAGGACATAATAATGTAAAAAATTATATTAGTACTTGCAATGAAACGTAATAACAATTAGCATAATGAAAAAGCTAAGGCGCGTGAACCAGCAACAATTATCAAAACAATTATAAATCTTCATGACATTTCTTTTATTTTATTTTATTTTTTTATGAAATAATTTTAATTTTTTATGCGTGTGTAGTGTCTAAACTTTATTTCAAGTTGATTTTTACAAGCTAGTTTTAGTTAACACTAAAACTAATTTAAATCAACACATTAAATGAAACGTAATAACAATTAGCATAATGAAAAAGCTAAGGCGCGTGAAATAGCAACAATTATCAAAACAATTGTAAATCTTCATGACACTTTTTTAATTTAATTTTATTTATTTATGAAATAATTGTAATTTTTTTATGAGTTAACTTTACACACTCATAAAAAAATTACAATTATTTCATAAAAAAATAAAATAAAATAAAAAAAATTATTAACTAATTATTGGAAAATAATAGTTCGTTATTAACAAAACTTATTATTAAAAGATCAAATTTTAAGCCAGTTTTTGTTAAAACCATGCTACTATGTTTATCGCAACAAAAAAAAAAAGAAAAAAAAAAAAGAATTAGTTTATTATTTTTTTCAATTTTATTAACTTAAACCTTTGAACGATAAAAATTCAAATTTTTTGAATTTAAATTACAGAAAAATATTTAGTATTGTTAAAATATTAAAATTTTTTACTATGTTTTGTTTTTATTTAAAAATCAATTAAAACCACTGCTATTTTAGGACTTTATTCTAGGTAATTTCAATAAAAAACTGTGGATAATTTGAGCATGCTCGTATTACACAAAAATGGCATCTTTAAATTAAGTCAAAAGTTAATGTTTCAATGCATTTTTTTTAAACAAAAATGGATTGGATTTTTAGCTGACATTTTTCTTTATAAAAAATTAATTTCATTACTTTAGCACCAAAATTTCGCGCCACGCATTTATTTATGCGGGATGATATTATTTTAATAACGCAAAAAATTTAACAGCGTTTTAATTAGATGATAGCCGCTAATTACTGCATATAAATTTACGCTAATTGTATTGGTTCCTGTTATCACCACATCAAGTCGATTCGAAAAATACAAAGCAACTTTAACTTCACTTCTTACATCTCAGAAATCTTTAAGTATGCTTATATTACCAAGGTGCTCATCGCGCAACCGTAAGCCGTGACTGGGGGCCTATTTTAATATTCTAAAAATTGCGAAGGTGAAAAGCTCACATTGAAAAACTTGCTAGAGAATTTTTAACTTTTTTAACTTAATCTTGTTTATTCTTTTATATTTCCAATAACTTTGTATTACTAATATTTTATAAATTTTTGTAAATGATTTTAAAACACTGTGTTTTTACTTACTTGTAAACTCCTTAGAGTGTTAGGAGTTATATATAATATATATATATATATATATATATATATATATATATATATATATATATATATATATATATATATATATATATATATATATATATATATATATATATATATATATATATATATATATATATATATATATATATATATATATATATATATATATATATATATATATATATACATTTATTATGTCTGATATGGGTTGTGATCTATTATATTTGACAAAAGTGTTTAAAAATCTTATGTTATGGTTTGAATATTTTTAAATTCTTTTAAATAATTATACTTTATAGATGCCAAAAAAGTGTTGTGTATATGGCTGCATATACGATTGAAAAAACAATTAATGTTCAATCTATTACGTTTTATGATGGTATTCCTTTATTTCTTGTTAAAATTTTTGAGAATTTAGATTTTGAAACATTTCATTGTGGAATAAAATGTTTTATAAAAAGTTTGTAAAAATCGTAAAAATATTGTTGATTCTTGGTCAAATTTTGAGGAAATAGGGGAAAGGCGCCTATGATGGCATACTTAACTTTGAAGCTTCATTATTCAGTATCCTGAAGACCAATAATAAAAGTTTTGATATGGATACATTCCTTGTTACATCTAGAACAATAATTACCTTGGGAGTTTTCATCAGTTTTATTTTTTTTATAAGTTATCCTTATTGTAAAAAAAAGCACAAGTATGCCATCATAGGCAACCACTGCTCCTATGATGGCATAGGGGAGGATGGGGCTAGTTAGGATCGAGGATAACTTAATGATTTCATTTAACCTTAGAGTCTTTCCTCAGAAAAGTCAGAAATTACTCGAAACCATCCTAATTTACCAGTTCATGCTACACACCAGCATTGTAAAATTTTGCGCATGCGCATAGGATGTATTGCGTTTTACGTATTTTTTTGACCAAAAAAAAAATGTTGGAGCATCGCTGTCTTTTAACTTTACTTAAAAATAAGTTTTTCTTATAAAAAAAAAAGGTTTTCCCAACTCGTCAATATTTCAACACCCCCAACTCGTCAGTATGCCATCATGGGTAAAAGTCGTCATTTTCATTAAAACAAGCTGTGTCTGCTTTGTTCAAAAGATAAAATTAAAGTAACTATTCCACTAAATGCACAAAACTTGAATACAAAATGCATGAAAATTTCATTTCTGCACAGTTAATAGTAAAATCACAATCTTAAATATATGAAGGAAATAAAACTACAACAGCACATCCCAAAATCGATTTTTGTTGATTATAAAAACAATATTTGTGCACAAGGGACGTTTTTTCACTAAAACTAATGTAAAGTCAGTATAGTCATGTAGGTCTAATCATTTTTTTACCAAAACCAATTTTAATGGAAATATGACCGGTATGCCATCATAGGCGCTATGCCATCATAGGCGCCTTTCCCCTACTACATTTTTTAAATGTCATGGAAATAGATCATAAGAAAAACATTATTCAGCAACAAATATCAGTTATGTCTGCAAAACTTATTGGAAAAAAAAAATGAATCAGATACAATTATACGTAGTTTTGAATATTTTTCAACATCTCGTGCTTTATACAATAAACTAAGAAACGATTTTCAATTGCCATCAGTTAGTACTTTGACACGCATTACATCAAAAGTTTGCAAAATTGATGATGCTAGTTTCTTAGACTCAGTTTTCAAAAACATTGAAGAAAAACAAAAAATTTGTATAATTATTCACGATGAAGTATATGTCAAAAAAATGATGCTTTACCATGGTGGAACATTGTTTGGTAAATCTTTAGATGATCATTATTGGCTAAAACTGTTTTGGGAATTATGAAAGTATGTCTCAAAGGTGGTCCTAAATTTCTGTACAAGATGATTCCAATTTAAAATTAAGTTCAAATTTTCTGTTTGAACAAATAAACTCCAGCATAAAACTTATAAAATCATCATCTGGCGATGTAAAAGTTGTTATCTGATTGTAATTGTGTAAACCAAGCATTTTTTAAATTATATCATACTATTCCGGAAAAATTTTGAATGTGAAAGGTCGTGAAGCTGATGTAAGACACAATGATCCACTAGAAGCACCTATTTGTAGTCCTGATGATTGCCGTCTTAATACTCTACTTCAGTTTGGTGATATGGCTCTTGAAATGTGTTGTAAAAATGGCAAAAGAGTGAAGCAGTTATCTAATGACACTGCAAAATCAATTCACCATACTTGCTATGGTATTGTCGAGCTATGTAAATATTTATTAGCAACAAGTCATGATTATGTTCTTCTTGGTATGTTTACAAGTGACCACTTAGAAAAAGAATTTGGGAAATTGAGACATGGTTCCGGAGGTGCCTACTTTATAAATGTTCAACAAGTTATAGAAAAATTGCATATAAATCACACATCACTGTTGTTATCTTTAAATATTGACATAGATTCTTTTGATTTTAGTTCAGGTCATGAGTGTGCTTTTTGTACATATGTTTTATGTGAAGCAGGTAGTGAAATATTTGACAATTTAGAAAAACTAGAGTCATCAATTTCCGATACTTCCAAAATGTCTTTGATTTATATTGCTGGTTATGTATGTAGAAATGAATATAATGAAAACATTTTGTTCAATCAAACATTACTTTATTATGAAAAGTTTGGTGAGTACCTCAAGTCTATAGATCGTGGTGGTCTTAAAATTCCACCAGACAATGTTTGCCAATGGGTTTTTTTTTGCTTTGTCTTATTCCATTCGATAAAAGATAAAGTTTGTCGTAAGTCCTTAAGTGACATCTTTTTGCTAGTTTCTGAATTTTACTATTTTGAAATTAATCAAAAACATTGCAACACACTTGCTAATATATTTTTAAACAATTTTTGTGCACAAAAAACACCAAGATCTAATAAAGAACCTGCATAAAAAGTTTTAAAGTTATTATAAATTTGTTTAGAAAAGAATGATTTGTATCTGTTGTTGTTCAAATATATGCAAATATTTTCATTGTTTTAATTTTTTTAATTATATAAAATTTTAACTTTTAATTACATTTTAGTATAAATATTTCTGAATAAACTAATTAAACTCATTATGAGTCATATTTTGACTCCAAAATATAATTTTATAGGAGAGTTGTTGATAATCCGTAAAAATAATAGGCCCCCAGTCACGGCTTACGGTTGCGCGATGAATAGGCCTTCAGTATAGAGCGCCATGTATATAATAAATTATTATAATAATTGTAATTATAGTTTTAACTATAGAAATAACAATTTTACAGTGTTTTAAGGTGGTAGACCACTAATAAATAAAATATCCTTCAAAAATTACATTGTAAAAATTATTTTTATATAAGTTGATTAAAATTTACATTTTAATGACAATTTTTTTTTTTTGATTATTAAATGGCTTAGGAAATTTGGTCCTGAAACCCCCAAAATATGGTTATTTTGTTGCGGTAAATATCTCAAAAACTAGGTAAGGTATCAACTTGAAATTTTTCAGACTTGCTTTTAATATAATGAAAAAAATCCTGTACCAAAACAAAAGAAAAACATTAAACAGTTTTTTTTTTAAATAAAAAAACACTTCGATAACAAAAAAAGGGACATTTTTGACCATATTTGAACTTTAATATCTTTTTATCGAGTTATCATAATGCAATAAAAGCGGTTGGGGACATCCATACTAACTAAAGGAACAACTCCTGAAAATTTTATGAAAATCAGTTAAGAGAATCAAGAGATAATTACCGCAAAGTCGTAAATTTTAAAGAACTGAGAAAAACACATGAAAAAAAAAGTTTTTCTTTTGATTGGCAATTTAGTTTCAATTTTAACTCTTATCAACTTAATTAAATATCTGTTTATAGTAAATAAATAAAAAGTGACAATTGACAGGATGACAATATCTTCATTTTTTTTTTGCAGAGCTACATTTGAATTGTAATTCTTAATCAATACGTTTAATGATTTATGTTGGTTTCCTCTGAAGAGTCTGCGTTTCTTGCTATACCTTTTTTTATTTCTTTTATCTTTATTTCCCATTATTTCAGTTATTATTTAACCAAAGTATAGAAGACAAAAAATTAGCCGAAGAAAGTTGTGGTGGTTGTAAAGTAATTAGACATTTACTGAAGAAATCCGTTAAAAACCATGTAACACACTGCACCAAAAGCATTTAATAATAAACAAAAAGTAGTTTTAGAGTAGCAGTCACCACAAATAAAGTTTTTTTGTCTTAACTTTAAGGCATTTTGTTGGATAACTTCCTTTTTTGCTACATAGCAACGAAATAAACAATCCGTTGCTACGGACAAATTTATGAAAATGCCTAAACCGCATTATTATTAACTGATTTTTAATACGGTTAGCTTTATTTTTATATAAAACTAATATGAAATTCGTAATCTACGATAATTATATCACTTAAAAACTTTAAAATTGAAAAAATGATTTTTTCGATTTTTAATAGTGGTCTGCCACCTTAAATACTTTTATTACAGTAACGAAACTTTTAAAAAAAAAAAATTAAGAAAATAAATGCATTAAAAATTGATAAACTAAAATAATCAACTAACCTGTATAAGAATTAAAACTAGCTACAACAATTACAAAAGATCTACCCCAATAATACTATGCTATTTTTTTTTTATTTATTTTTTTTCAATGCTATTTTATATAATATACATTATACAATATACAATATACAATACATTACATTACATTATACAATATATTATACAATATACATACAATACATTACACAATATATTATATAATATACATTATACAATATACATTTTATATAATATACATTATACATTTTTGTTTTGATTACCAGTTACAACTAATACATTAATTGTAAAATGTTTAATAGCATATAAAGCACTGACAAATACATCAATGTACAAATTGATGTATTGTACAATAAACAAATACATCAGGACTCTAAATTACAATATTTTGGTAAGATGAAGCTTTATGATAGCAGTTAGCCATTAGTTGAGTAAATAAATCTGCTTCTTCATAAATCTACTTCTTCGTGATCACTTTTAAGGGTGATTATTTCAAATACTCACACCATTAGCTGATAACATATACTTTTAATATGTCTTCATTGAAATGCTAAAAGTTTATGTGATTCTTTTTATTTTTATTGGTTAAATAAACGCTCTTATTTGGAACGTTTTAAATCTAACTTGCAGGGTTTGTAACCATTGCACGAGGACAAGAGTCTTACAACACAAACGCTGGCTTTGAACGATCGTGGATTGACTTCAATGTCAATCAATTCACGGTCGTTCGTCACCTCAAAAAACTTGGAAAAGTGTGGAAAATTGCTGGATTGGTCTCCCACGATCTCTCCGACTACAACAGAGTCGATCGGGTTCGAATTTTCATCGAGTAAATGCAGCAAAACGAACACCATTTTTAAAGAATCTTGTCACTAAAGATGAGTCATGTCTTCTCTTCAAATAACGTCAAAAGAAAGAAGGCTTGCTTTTTTTTAGGTGTTTCTCCCAAAAGAATACCGAAACATGTGCACTGTATGAAGCCGTGCTTTGTTGAATTTATTACCAATAAAGGCTGGGATCTCTTTTTTTTTTTTTCTGTTTTAACATTAAATAAAACTTTTACAACTTCATAATATAAAACAAAAATAAAATTAATACAGACAAGAGCTCAAAGAAGATGAGGATAGCCATAGGTAATTGCAACCTTTTCATAGAGCCCCTTTAATAAAATTTCAATAAAACATCGTAATAAAATACGTAGAACGCTAATAGGATTAGTGTGCAACAAACGAAAATTAAAAAAAAAAAAAAAAAACAAGAACAGATTTAACAACAATTATTCAGAGTAACTTTAACCAAAAAAAATATCAAAATATTTTTACTGTTTAATTGTGTTTTCTTTTTCAAATTGTTAATTTTTGTGCAACATCCTTATCAAAAGTTATGCACTAGCAAATTTTTATCTTATTTTTCAATTTTTTCGTGAAGATTTAGCCGCGAAAAAAATACGGCAACGTACATAAATTTGCCGCGCAACTCAGGATTGTTTTAACTTCGAAAGGGAGACGTAGGGGGTAAGATTTTAAGCATAAACGATTAAGAGATTCTGAATCAATACTTTGAAGTTTTTACAGAATTGGACAGAGTTAGACAAAGACCAGAAATTAGATTTTTCTTTAAAAATTTGGTCAGTTTTGAAAACGATATGGCATTCTTTACTCTTTGTGACTTTCAAGTTAATCCCTTTGCACCGAGCCTCTTTTAAGAATAATCTTGCTGCAAATTATCTCTAAATTTGTAAAACTGGAATCAACATATTAAAAATTTAGCCTTAAACAGTAAAAATATTTTGATATTTTTCAGTTTCTATAATTTAATCTCTACCCAGTTCCTTTAATGGGACGAAATGTAATAATTCAGTGCACTAGAGAGAAATTATTCCAAGTATACTTTCTTGAACGTTTGAGTCATAATAAAGTTATTAAGTCATAAAAATTGAGTTTGATTTTAAAAATTAGTATTTTTGAATTATTTCGCATTTTCAAGCATTTCTGACCACTGTGCAGCATTTCAATTGCTGAGCGTAAAACCTTGTACTATGAACCTTGTATGCAGGAATCACATATATCCATTTATTTAACCATAAAATTGAAATAATTAAAAAGTGATTTATAATTTCACAAAATTAAGTTCGGTGTAACCAGGGCCGCCGTGAGGGGGGGGGGTCTACTGGGTTGTTTTCTCCCGGGCGCCAGGTCGACAGGGGCGCACGAAGCCGAATATAAAAAATTTTTTTTTTCATGTTTATTTAAAAAAAAAGATGAAGTACTGGGAAGCAGCGTGGAAAATAAGAAATCAAAAGCAGCCGGTCAATTTGACCAGCTAAAACATATAATAGACGGTCAATTGCTTTTTTTGGCCGGTTAATTTTTTTTAGTTTAAATTTTCAACTTTGTAATGAAGTGCTTCATAATTGGACTTTTTAATTAAAAAAAGTAATTAATGCTTTAAAACTAAGAAATTAGCATTACTTTCAAAACATTAGTTTTAAATAAAGCGATTCTTTTTATATAGCGGAAACTTGCAAATAAAGTGAATACTAATGATTAATTTAACAACCCGCTGAATTAAATGTTTAAAATAACTTTAGTGCACGGAGATTTTCATTCAATTAAAAACGGAGATTTTTTACTTTATTAAAAAAAGAGATTAGATTAAATCCAAGTAGTTTGATATTGATATAAAATATTAAAACAATTTTATTAAATTTATTTCTCTAATTTTTAAAATCTCTCAAATTTGAAACAATTTTGAAACACGTGATATCAATGTGATAGTCTGATAGACCCAATCAATAAGAAATTCAAACAGTTCTTTGCTTATGAGCGGATGCTGTTTCAAAAAGAATTAAAACATGTCTGGTTTTAAAAAGAAAGATTTTGGTTGTCAAGTAAGAAAGAATGCTGCTCAAAGAACTGCGAATGAGGAAAAGAACAAACGCACTCTTCAAGACTGTGGTATTACAGTTACAAAAAAAGGAGAAGATGAAAGTCCTACTGCTTCAAACTCTTTCCTGCTAAGTCAATCGATTCAAGTAGTAAATAGTTTTCCCCGTGAAAGGATATTTTACCATTTGATTAATTCAATGTTATATAAATTTTTAACTTATTTTTATAGGTTGGAACTGAAAACGATGTCACTGACATTTCTGAAAGCTCGGGAGAGCCCCTATCAAAAATCGGAATGGTAGCTGTGAATGAAGAGAATATTTTGGTAAGTTCTACCTCTTTAAAAGAAATGATGTTAATAAACTTTTAAGCTAATAAAATAAGATTTTTTAAAATTTATTCTCAGGTGTTGCCAACAGAAGAACCCATCGCTACCATTCCTTCCAATGATCCTGCTTTGTGGGCAGCACATCTTTCCAAAGTGGAAAGAGATTCTGTGCTTCTACAGGGGCTTCCTCGAAATCCTTCAGCTTTCCCGAAAGATTCTAATAAGAAGAAGGTTCCTGAATCAATTTTCTACGAAACTTCTCTCAACGGGGAGAAGACATGCCGAAATTGGCTGGTCTGGAGTGTATCTAAGAAATCATTTATTTGCTTTCCGTGTTCTCTGTTTGGAAGCAAACAATCTTTTGGGATCGGACACCAGTCGCACCTTCTAAGATGGAATGATGGAATAAGCTGCAACTGGCACAAGCTACCAGAGAAAGTCAAAAGTCACCAGAATAACGCCCAGCATCGAAACTTTTACATAGAATGGAAAACGGCGCTAGAAAGCTTAGAAAATCAAAGCGGAATAAATGCAGCTTTTGAAAACTCGATAAGAAATGAAGCAGCCAGGTGGCGTGAAATTCTACGATGCATCTTAGATGTTACTCTTTTTTTAGCGTCACGAAACCTTAGTTTCAGAGGTAAATCTATTTACAATTATTCTATTGTGATACCGACTATCTTTAAATTTATTTAGCTTATATTTATAAGATTAACTAGATATTTTGGAAATCATTAAACAAAACAAATCCTTCTTTATTCTTTTAAATAAATATGTTATAATATTCATAAATCATAATATAAAATCATCATAGAATCATCATAAAATAAAACAAATGCTTCTTTATTGTTTTAAATAAATCTGTCTTATTATTATAATTTTTAGGTTCATCAAAAATGATTGGAGAAGACGACAATGGCAACTTTCTAGCTACCCTAGAGCTCTTGGCCAAGCACAACAAGACTCTCCAACTACACTTAGAAGAAGTTTCCCGCTGCCAACAAGAAGGTAACAAAATGAATGCCGATTACTTGGGCTGAAGCACTCAAAATGAATTCATCAAAGAGTGCGGAGGAATCGTTCACGGTGCCATCATCATCAACGAAGCTCATATGGCCATCTACTATTCCATTCTTGTGGATGGGACTCCGGACGTCTCTCACACCGAGAATCTTGAAAAAAAGATAGGTGCTGACATTGCCAAGCTTATTATGGACGTCTTAGAACAAAATGGAATCGATCTCAAAAACTGCAGAGGTCAAGGATATGACAATGGAGCGAACATGTCCGGTATATACAAAGGAGTACAGGCGATTATACTGCAAAAAAATCCTCAACCTCTCTATATGCCATGCAGCGCTCATAGTCTCAACCTTGCTGGTGTTCATTCTGCTGAATCTTCGGTTGAAGTCAAGAACTACTTTAGCCGAGTCCAGTCACTTTACAATCTTTTCAGTGGAAGCCCTAGTCGGTGGAAAGTCTTGATTGAAACCACTGGTTTGTCCCTTCATCAAACGTTGCGAACCAGATGGAGTGCGCGAATCGAGGCCGTGAAGCCGTTAGTCAAGCGATCCAGGGAAATCCTCGAATCTTTGAAAAAGCTCCGCGATTTTGATCTAACAGCTGATCAATTGAATGAAGTAAAATCTCTGGAGAAGTGGGTTCATTCATTCGAGTTAATCGTAATGACAACCTTTTGGTATAAAACTCTTCAATCAATCAACTACGTGAGCCTTGCACTCCAATCAGAAAATATTTCCTTGGACGACGAGATGAAACTCATTAAGACTCTTATTGAAGATCTAAATCGACTGAGATCATCTTGGACCAGCATCCTTAATGAGGCACGTTTGATAGCATCTGGTCTTGCTTCTTTTGGTTTTCAATCAGAATTTGTGAAGAAGAGGACGAAAAAAAGGAAGACCTTTCACGAAGAGGTGAGGAACACCGCTCATTTCCATGAAGACGAAGCAAAAGAGTTTGAGGTGAGCGTATTCAATACCGCTCTTGATACTCTTATTCAGCAGGTCAGCGATAGATTCCAAGCTGCTGAGAAGACGACGAACATAATTTCGTACTTGTGGTCATTGAAATTTCTTGTTATGTCAAATGAAGAAGAATCAGAAGAAAGTGTTGAAGCACCTATCCAATTGGAGGAGAAATGCAAGGTCTTAGCACAAATCTACGCGACCGATGTTGAGGAAAAGAAACTTATTGAAGAGGTCCGCCACCTCGATGCTCTGAAGCGATCCAATCTTTTTGGTCCAAAAGAATCTCTCACTTCCATGACGTTATTGAATGGAATATACCAGAAAGGTCTTCAGCCGCTCTTCGAATCAGTCTGCATTTTGCTGCGCATCTTCAACACCATTCCTGTTTCTGTTGCGGAAGGCGAGAGATCTTTTAGTAAGCTTGCTCTAGTTAAGACAGCTTTAAGGTCTACAATGAGCCAAGAATGACTCACGAATCTTCTGGTTATTTCCATTGAGCATGATCTTGCCAAAAATTTGTGCTACGGTGAAGTGATTTCCAAATTCGCCATGAGTAAAGCTCGAAAGATCAATTTCCTCTGAAGTTGAAACAACAATAGCTGTTGTATTCTAGACAAATTTTTGCTCTTAACATCCAATAGTGTTTAATGATTGTCTTTGGTCTGTTTCTACCATGTTCTAGTGTCGACTTTATCATTTTGTGTATGAGTGTATAACCAAGTCAAAAGACCAATGCAATTATCTAGAAATAAACTGTTCAAATGTTCATTAATTAAAATTAAAAATTCTATATTCTTTTATTCTCTTTGATTTGTTATCAAATGGCTTATTATATGTATTGAATTATGGATCATTAGATCAGCTTTCACTTTCAGTAGGGCGCTTGGAAAATTTTGACCCTGGGCGCCGCAAAGGCTCACGGCGGGCCTGGGTGTCACTCATATAGATAAAAACTAGTCATTGGAGTGACAACTTAATAAAATAAACAAATAAAGCAAAAAAAAAAGTAATATAGCGACCAAAATAAAATTAAACAAAATAAAAAGAAGAAAAAAAAGATTTAAAAAAGCAAGACAAATAACACAAAAAAGTGCAAATATGAATAAACTGACATCATAGATAACGAATGAATGAGATAACACAACGTTTGACGACCAGAAGAGTGATAGAAATAATGAAGAAAAAAAAAAGTAGGATATTTTTAAATATTATGATGAGACAAAAAATAAGAAATAACTTGAATAATAGCAACAAACATAAATAGCAACAATAATAAAAATAATTAGCAACAAAAACCACAACAAAAAAAAAAAAAAAAAAAAAAAAAATGCACGTCAACTTAAACAAAACACAAGTGTAATTGTCAATATAAACGATGCACACAATTACGCAACAGTATAAACAAAACATAGAAATATACGACAATATAAAAAATACAAAACACACACGACATTATAAACAATACACAAAAATACACCACAATATAAACAGTCCATAAAGCTTAAAATAATAAAACTTAAAAAATGTTTTTTTTGTTTCTTTTAATAACTTTAAGTTTTTAATTTTCGAATTTATCACGAACAGTTTCATTCTTTTAACTTTGCGTTTAGTTCTTCTGTTTATTTAATGTTTTTCTTCAATTTTTAATCTTTAATATTTCAATTGTTTTCACTTTATTTCATTTTTCAATTTTTCTATTCTAAACAATTTTTTATTTGTTTTTCATTTTGCTCTTTTTTCTATTTTTCACCTTTTCACCGTTAAAAAAATGCTTCCTCCATTTGCGATGTCATTGCTAAGTGATGATATATAAGAACATATGTCTCACTTCATGAGATTCACATATATGAGGACATGTCTCACTTCGTGGAGGCTCTCACAGGGGAAACGAATGGCCTCCATAGAACATTGTGAATACAGTTAAAAATAAATAAAATAAAATTAGTGCGTAAGCAAACACTCGAGTTAATGTTGTAGAAATGAATTAAAATAACCCAATAGTTGATTTAGTGTTATACAAACTCGCAAAAGATTTCTTTCTGTTTTAAAGCTCCGTTCAGAAATACCTTTACAAGAAGTGATTAAAGAAACCTTTGTCAGCTCGTTTTTTATCTTGGTAAAAATGTAACTCTTGGTAAAAATGTAATTTTCAATTTCACCAACCTGGAACTAGTCATGAGACACTTTTTATGGCAGACCGAATTTACTTTCTCACATTGGAAATGACAAAAAATGATATTAAAGCAGTCAGAAAGAAAATGCAGTACACAAAAAATAAAAGTGTAAAAAGAAACTGAGGTACGCAAAGGAAGTGTTGTTACCCGTAAATAAAAACACCAACCATTTGAGTAGAAATTAAGAGCAACTAATACAGATTTAAAAGTAGTTCAAAATGGTCAAGGATTTTTCTAGAAGTCACACAAAACCTAAGTTTATTTTATACAGAATAATACAAGTAAATAAAAATACCAACCATTTGAGTAGAAATTAAGAGCAACTAATACAGATTTAAAAGTAGTTCAAAATGGTCAAGGATTTTTCTAGAAGTCACACAAAACCTAAGTTTATTTTATACAGAATAATACAAGTAAATAAAAATACCAACCATTTGAGTAGAAATTAAGAGCAACTAATACAGATTTAAAAGTAGTTCAAAATGGTCTAGGATTTTTCTAGAAGTCACAAAAACCTAAGTTTATTCTATACAGAAATACAAAATTTAGAAAACTTTATATCAAAATATTTCATTAATATATTAAAAAGGACGGTTCAAGACCGAAAAATTATACGAAGGAATGTAAGAAAAAAAATACACTGTTTAATTTTCTTTCAGTAATATTTTCTAAGAAAAACATCCATAAAAATTAAACTTTTAAAAATCAGAGAAAAATAAAGAAACACAGTGTGTTACCATCTTAATCCAGTTATTTGAAAAATATTTAATGATTAACAAATTTAGTTTAATCGCAAAACTTAAATTGAAAAAAACATTGTCTGATTAAAAATTTTACTACTTTTTTTTGATTTTCAATTTAAATATTCTAACTACTTTAAATATTATGCCAGAAATTTACCCTTCGTCAAATCTGTTACGCCAGCGTAACAAAGGCAATGGTAAATATCCAGCACGTGGTTTATTTGTATTTGTATAAATAGATATGTTCACACCTCGTAGTTCTAAATTTTCTCAATTTAAATACAAACTATAAAAGAATCTGCAAAAATATAACTTTTAAAATTTGACTTGTTAAGCTTCAGAAACTTCATGATTAACCTGTCAAACAAATATTAGCAAATTACATTATTAACATGTTTAACAAATATGTACAACTAAACAATTATAAACAACGTAAACAAATTAAAGAATTATTTCTAATCTTTTTTAGAAGAGTCGTTCAACTCAATATGCTCCTTCAACTTTGATTCGCTATTAGATACTTCAGGAAGTATAATTACAAGTAATATACCAGCTGCTAATAACAAATGTCCAATATAGAATAAAAACCTAAAAACGATAACACATTGATAAAGTTTCAAATCGATTATTTTTAAAACTGAATAAATTTGATAAGAAAGTTTAACAATATAATATAACCACAAATATAACTTTACCTCCAAAATCGTAACGTGGCTTCAAAGTCCATCATAGTAAAAGCAGCAGAGTAGAACGTCAATAGAACTCTTGATAAAAACCACGTCAGAATGTCGTATAATAAATTCAACTTTGTGAACTTGCAAATATAAGGTCTTACTCTTCGACGCAACTATAAAATATAAAAATAAAATATTTTATTGTCCATCGATACCGATGGAAATTGTTACAATGGTAATTAGGTTACCTAGTTACTAGATTTTGAATTTAGCCTAGTTTAATAATATAAATAATAAAGTAATTATTCGTGTTCACTATGTAATGAATGTGTGTGCAATATGTAGTGAATGTGTCGAATATGTAGTTAATGTAAGTTCAATATGTAAAGAATGTTAGTGCAACATGTACTGGATGTGATTGCAATATGTAAAGTTATTGGTTTTAAAATCTTATAATTTCCATATTCTTCAGTACACTAACAACTTTACATATCCTTCAGTATACTGAAAGATATTGAAAATTGTTAGTGTACTGAAAGATATGGAAACTGTAAGTTATGTTAGTGTATGCACTAACATAGTTTAAAATTTTCATATCCTTTAGTACAATATCAAGTTTACTATGTAACCATTATTTTTTATGAATAAAATTCATAAATATCGAGTAGTGTGAATAAAAAGGGAGAATCAGCTTAATATGATTTTCTTTTGCCATCGCCATTTTTTTCACTAATTTTTAAAGTTCATATTTTGAGTAAATTATTAAATAAGCTTCATCTTTAACTCAGTAGATTATAAACTATAACCAATTGAAAATAATTCATTTTAGTACAAAATTAAAATTTAGAGTTTTGAAAACAAAAAAAGTTTTGAGAACAAAAATTACTTTATCAAATCTAACAATTTGTTAAATTCGATAAAGCTAAAATATTGATAAATATGATCATTAAAAAGAATTTTAATGGACCTGGGTCTGATTTTGTCATTTTAATGAAAAAAGGTGGTTTGAAAAAAAAATTAAAACAAGACACTCTTTACACCCTCAATAAGCCAATAGAGTGTAATAAATTCATTTTAACAGATAACTTATACGATACAGAACTTTAATTACTTAAGGTACTTTAAATTAATCAATTCGTTTTTTGAACAAACTTGACTTTATTTCTTTAAGCATGCTGAATTTGCTGCATCATTGCGCCAAAATCCATAATAGGTTGCTAATTTTGTCATTTTTTAAGTATTCCACAATACTAACAATAGTACATAAAATTTCATTTTTTTAACTGTTATATTATAGATATATCTACTGGGCATCGATATGCATGATTTATTTGCGTTGTAAAAGGTTAAACAAAAACCTGATAAAAGTGTTTACATTTCAATTCTGACCACAAATTAGAGTTATAAAATGACCAATAATAAATAAAATCACAGTTGAATAAGTTGTTACTGGCAAGTAAATACCAACTTGATTATTCAATTTGCATTAAAATATGCAAATCATAATATAATTTGTATTAAAATATGCATATTATAATGCAATTTACATTAAAGTATGTAAGTAATTATAAATGTTAAAGTAAACTTAATAAATGAATTTGAAATAACTAATTTTAACTAATATGAAACAAATAAAAATATTTATTAACTTGAGTTTTTTGTTTCATTATAAATTATCAAACCTTTCTGCCAATATATAAACCAATACACATCGGGATAAAGAAGAAGTAATAGCCTGGATAAAAACCGTGCCAAAGCGCAGAAAAAAACCATGTAAACAAAGTTGGATGATAGGATATACGGTTGTAAATGCACCTGTTATAAAAATATAAAAATATTCAAAATTTTTTATTTGTAAACACTATAACACTTTTAGCAGCTATAATATGAAACAGGTAAACTTTGAGCTTATTTATATATATATTTTTTTTACTAAACTTTGGCAATTTCTTGGGTAGCTAAGCAAAGGTTACAAAAAGGATACATAAACTTCATTAATTTGTTAACAAATTTTCAGGGTTTTAATAGACTTTTACTTATTTTTAGTTTATTTTTTGTAGAATAATGTGTTAATTAAAAAGTACGAAGCACACTCATTACAATATACTTAAGAACATCAGATACACTTATAACGTAAAAATCAACCAAATTAATTTATACAAATGAACTAAGCAGTCTATGGATTCAATTAATAAAATTAGTATAGTTAGCATAACTATTATTTTGGTATAATCAGCGTAATAAGTATTAGGTTTAATTAACATAATTAGTATTGGGTTTAATTAGTGTAACAATTATTAGATTTAATTAGCATAATTAATATTGGCCACAATTGGCATAATTAGTATTGGATATAATAATAAGTATAAGGGTAAAGAACAAACAACATGCTTACTTTTTTAGCCAACGAGCTGTTAATATGTTCCAAGATGCAACCATTTCAGTAATATTTTTTGCCAACTAAATTAACATAATCAACATATAATCAACAGATTCTATATTGTTTACTTTAAATTTCATTAATTACTCTGAGAGTATTTTAATATTTGATTTAATTTATTGTTTTAAACATTGGTTTTAATGATTAACAAATTTAAAATTTTTTAAATGTTTATTTAAAATACTACCTCAAGACGTATAGGATGAGCTGGGGTTAACATGTCCCAGCAGGGTTTTCCGTTATCATCATATTCTCGAAAACCAAGCCCAGCAAAATTATTAACAGCTTCTCCTGTTAAGACATAAAAACAAATGAAAAGTTTCTTTTGACTGAATTTAAAATAGATATTTATAAAATATATATTTATAAATACTTTATTTTATAAATTATTTATGAATATTTTATGAAATGGCATAAGATGCCATTTGTGGTCTTTGTATGAAATGAAAGCCAATTCTGCATAATTTCACAGCTGTAGAGCAATAAGATTTCAGGAAAAAAAATCAGCAATCACAAAATGAAGTCACTAAAAATGAAAGTTATTTATATAAAACTTCAAAAAGTATATTTAATTTGCAAGTGTTTGACTTATTTTGGTTTTTCTAACTAAAAAATGAGTCTTTGACCCAAAAACCTCATAACCTGATCAATTGATTGTAATGAAATGAAATAAAAGTATTTTGATAACTTTTGCATATTTGTTTTCTTAAGAATGAGCATAAAATAGGAAGAACAAGAAAAATTTCCAAATAAAATAACAAAGCCAATATACTTTAATGTACTTAACAATGTATATTTTAATGTATTTGACAGTTAAAAATATCTTTTAAAACATTTAGGAACAAAATATTGATTTTGTCAATAAAAACAACAACAAAAAAACTCAAGTTTTTTGTTAATACAATTTCCAGTAATATGAATTAAAAAAAAATCTAATTCACTAACAAGGCTGCAAGGCTGCAAGCAACCACATTCAATTGGGAAAAACTAAAAAATTAAAGAATAGAATTAAAGAGCAAGGAAATGGTTGACAGAAGACTTGAAAATAGAGAGAGTTCCAAGAGGTTGAAGTGCTGGGAAAAAACTAGACAAATAAAAGTTTTTTTGAACATACAGGGACACTAGCCCTCGCCATTCCAGCAAAATTTGTGATTATTGAAAGTCGTCATTTGATTTCTGGTGCATTTTAATGAGTACATAGAAAAAGTCATATTCATTTTTATTTAAAGTTTTATTTACTACCTTATCCAGTGAATTGAAGTTTTTAGACTTTTCTTGAAATCTCCTTATTTTACGCTACTAATGCGCCAACTTAGTTTGCGAATTTTTGCAATGAAACAAAACTTTCAGGAAACAATTACATTTTATTGTTCCATCAATATATTATAGTAATTTTATTTATAGATATAGTTTGAAAATTTAACAATTTATTTTCTTTCAATTATTGCTTTTTTTTTTATCAAAAACATTTGAATCACAAATATAGACTCAAAATCATAATCAATCACTTTATCACTTTAATATTATACAATATGGTTAGTTAAAATGTTGTTTCAAAAGTTAATCAAATTTTTTTGGCACTAACTGAATGTTTTGCTCTATGCCCTGTTATTGACAGAAGAATACCTTGCTTCAACGTTTTATTTACGCACACTTTCGAGTAGTCTTGAATAAGTTTTGGCGCTCTTTCGGCAGGATCATTTACTACATGTAATTTATAAACCCAGTCCTTAAATCTTCTGCAAGTGCTGTATTTCCCTCCTTACAACTAACTTGACACCATTCAAGAGCGTTCTTTGTAAACCCAAGATTCTCAAAAACCAACCAACTCATGCCTCCTACAAATGATGACAGATTAGAAGTATTTGGATTTTTGTGTTGCTCTTGAAAATTTGGCTTGCTAACATAATGTTTAGAGTCAGAGTTAAATGGCTTTTTAGCAACACTTTCTCTAACTTCGGGCATTAGTTCCTCGTGATTGTCCTATGGAGAAAATAACTGTTGGTTGTGGTACCAATGATGTTGTTTCATCGCGTCAATGCATGCTTGGGCAATATCAGGTCTTTTAATTTTATAATTTTTCCATATCTCTGATTGCTTGTAAATCCATATCTGGAGCCGTGCATGCAAAAGGAGCTTTTAAAAACCAAAAAGTATAAAAAACACCTACAAACTCAGGAAAAACTGTAAAACATGACATATCGTTTGCAGAAAAAGATTTGAATCAAGCTGTGGACTAAGAAGGCAAAGTACTAGATTATAGATTGATTTAGCAAGATATCTTGCATGAAGGAAGACAACAGGTCTTTGAAAATGAAAGCCCATGACAAATCCGTCTAAGTATACAACTGTTAACTGGAAAAGATACTTATAGTCACCTCTGGGAAATACATTTTTTTTTAAAGCTTCACTGCAAAATTGTAAGACTTTATTAGCCTCGAAAAAATATTTATTCAATTAATTACAAGAAATTATTTGTTTGTTGATAAAAAATATGCTTTGTTAATGTTAAATATTTTCCCTCTTAATAATAAGTCCACAGTGGACCAGAGAGACCGCCAGGTTTTATGTCGTGTCAATTGAATCAAACCGTTTTTATTCAAGAGTATTTTTAGTTTATATGTAGAAAAAAGGGTTTTTGAAATTAAAATAAAGTGCTAAGGGCCAAAAATGGGCCAAAACAGGGTGTTAAGATAGTTCCCACCTACCCATTTTTTCAATTGATTATGATTGAAAATATTATACTGATTAGAAATCATATAAAAACATAGGTCTGAAAGTTACTAAAAAGTGTTTTTTTTTACATTAGAAGTTAAAAATATTTGAATTAAAATATAAAAAACCAACTTCTTTTTAAAACTTCCTTTTTGCGCCTTTAAAAATTTAACAGAAATGAAGTAACTATTTACGGTGTCTGAAAAAACTGGTTTTATTATCATCAATTGCTGAAAAATGTTTGAATAATAATTATATAGAAGAAATTTAGAAGCTGATATTTCTTAAATGATGAAAATAACACTAAATTATAAAAATATAAAATAAATGATAATTTTTATTTATAAACAAATGTTAACTAAAAATAACAAATTAGGCAACATTATAATTCTTTCGCATAGCAAATAAAATCCAGGGTGCGCGATTATATAAAGAAATTTATATAATCACAAAAAAGATAGCTTAAAAAGGGTTTTATATGTGGATATTGTGCTTTTATATTACTTTTCATAAATATATATATATATATATATATATATATATATATATATATATACATATATATATATATATATATGTATATATATATATATATATATATATATATATAATAGATCTAATTTATTTTTTATTATCTTAAAGATACCTATAAATTTATATTTTATTATTTTTAGTATAATATCTTATATTGCAGATTATAAAAAATATAGCATATCTAGTTCTTTTTTAACTTGTTTAAATGGAAAATATTGTTTTTCAACAAGATGCTGTATGCTGCTGTTGTTGGCAAATGTTTGGAGCCAGATCAAAGTCTTTAAGTAGTGTAAATTCAACTGTAGAAGAAATGACGAAGTTGTTTGTTTATTCAGGATATTCTCTGGATGTGTGCAGCTATCCTAATGTTATATGTTCTGGTTGTCAGAGAAATCTCTACCTACTAAAGGCTGGAAAACCTCATCGAGGTTTATGGGGAGAAAAGATTGCTAAAGTATGTAAATATTAAACAAAACAATAAATCTCTAAAATTGATATGTATATATAAATAAATATATATATATATATATACATATATATATATATATATATATATATATACACATATACATATATATATATATATATATATATATATATATATATATATATATATATATATATATATTTACATATATATATATATATATATATATATATATATATATATATATATATATATATATATATATATATATATATATATATATATATATATATATATATATATATATATATATATGTATATATATATGTATATATATATATATATATATATATATATATATATATATATATATATATATATATATATATATTCATATATTTATATATATTTATATCATTAATTAATAGCTTTTAAATTTGATTCAAGATTGAATGGAGGATGATGACAAGAACAGCTTCATCTTCAATAATTCATACCAAAGAAGTTCCTAATATATTAAACTCAAGCGTGTCTTCCAAATTATGTAGTAGATGTTTTTCAACTGTTGCACAAGGATATTTACACAACTGCTCTTCTTTATCTGCAGTAGAGAACCTGATCTTATTAGCATTAAGTCTAGGAAATTTGCAAGCAGAGCAAGTTGCATCTGGTATAATAAAAGCAAAAATGAAGACTGACAAAATTGCAAATGGGGAACAATTTATTTTGTCTTCTGGCGGAAACCCATTGACGATTACAGTTGGATGTCCTGATAACAAAGCAAAGAGAAGGTGCATATATACTGTTGAGTACATATTTATCAAATGAGAAAATATTATTATTTTTTTCATTTATATATAGGTCAGTAAAACAAGTATCTCTTCAGATGATTAAGGAACTTCAAATAGTGTTAGAACTTTCCCTGAATAAAACAGGGGTATTGATATCTACTCTTCGAAAAGGAATGGGAAGTAAGTCAGCAGTAGAAAACAACATTTTTGGAAAAATGAGTGACCTAGAAGAGTCTTTATCTCATTTTTATCAAGTAGAAAAGGTAGCACTAATATATTTTTTAGTATTAAAAATTAATTATATCGTTTAAAATTTTTTTTTACTTATTGTTATTTTTCAGGTCAACTTCCTTGATAGTACTGATGGTACTACTATAAAAGACCTTGTTTTTGTTCAAAACACATCTAGTTTTATTCTAGATTTAATAAATCAACGTAGTCTTGATCCCCAATCAGCTTTTGTTTGTATTTCTATGGATGGAGGAGGTGGTTTCATGAAAGTCATTGTAAATGTTTTTGATGTTAATGAAAATACTACTACAAATTTATACTTAAATAGTGGTGCACAACGCTGTCAAATCCTCTCCATAGTTGAAGATGTGCAAGAATCAAACTTCAATTTAAGAATAATTTTAGAGAAACTAAATTTACAAGATGTTAAGTTTTCTGCAGCTTTTGATTTGAAATGTGCTAATACAGTTTTTGGAATTTCAAGCCATGCAGGAAAAAAAGCTTGTCTTTGGTGTGAAGGAGACTCAAGTGAAGTTTGTGGTAAACTGCGAACGCTTGGAAGCCTTGACTATTGGTATCAAAGATACACTGTAGAAAATAGTTCAAGGAAATCCAATATGAAACATTTTATGAATGTGATATATCCAAGAATTCTCTACCTCGATGAAGATCCAGAAACACTAATCCAACATTTAGTACCTCCACCTGAATTACATATCCTGATAGGAATAGTAACTACACTGGGATGTTTATTAATGGATCTTTGGCCAGGATTTGATAATTTTTTGAAAAATAATGGTGTACTGCAGAGAGGATATCAAGGTAGAGGTTGGGATGGGAATAATTCAAACCAGATACTAAAGTATGTTGATGAGTTGGAAAAAGTTGTTTTGTATGAATATCCTGATCTTGTGCCAACTGTTCAGTGTTTAAAAGATTTTAAGGTTGTAAAAGATTCTTGTTTCGGTAGAACACTTGAGCTTGAGTATCAGCAGGCCATTCTAAAATTTAAGAACTCCTTTTTATCTGCTCAAAAAATTGCTGGCATACTTGGGAAAAAACTTTCAATTAGTTGGAAAGTACATATACTCTTATGTCATGTGCAACCTTTTGTTGAATACCACAATTGTGGCTTATCTAAGTTTGCTGAACAATGCGGAGAATCAATTCATTCAAAATTCAAACCAACATGGAACAGGTTCAAGCGAAAAGTTGCAAACAAAGAATATGGCGAAAGACTCCTCTCTTCTGTGATTGACTTTAACGGAAGAAGAGTTAGTTATGTTTAGTTGGTTTATGATCCATATATCAGTAATATTTGTAAATATTAGTCGTTTTATTATTTTAAATTTTATTCAATTTATTTAAATAAATTAAAGAAAAAAGATTGATAAATAAAAAATAAACTAAAAAAGTAAAAGAGTTTTATATTTTTTATTAGATCCTGGGGGCGCTGTATCTGACTAATGAAATATAATAATTTTAAAATAATTTTGCAAATATAAACTTCTAAACTAAATGCAGGGAGAAAAAAAATTATAATTGAAAAAAAAAATCTTAAATGGGTTTGGGGCCCCTCAATCTTCCCTTTTGCCCCATTTGGGACCCTTAGCACTTGGTTTAGATTTTAAAAACAACTTTTTCTATTATTATAAAATAAATACTCTTAAATAAAAAAAGTTTTGTTTAATTGACACGACATAAAACCTGGCGGTCTCTCTGGTCCACTGTGAGTCTTAACAGTTTAAAATCTCTAAAATATTTTTATTTCACCTTATTTTCAATAAACGTTCCTTGGTAACTTTTCTAGTCAAACTTTTTCATATTCTCATAATTTATTCCTTTAGCAAACATTTTATCCCAGTTATTGTGTTTAGCTTTTGAGATAAAAGATTCCTTTGTTTTAATTCATTCATTCGTTAAGACCATTTTGTTATGCCTTCTTAAAGTTGTTTCTTATAGTGAAAACTTATTCAAATCTCGATTGCCTGCATTT
Source organism: Hydra vulgaris (assembly GCF_038396675.1). Taxonomy (NCBI): domain Eukaryota; kingdom Metazoa; phylum Cnidaria; class Hydrozoa; order Anthoathecata; family Hydridae; genus Hydra; species Hydra vulgaris. The sequence continues at coordinate 16,913,465 of NC_088923.1, forward strand.
ATGATACTTGCAATTATAGCTACCTGACTTGTTGAAGAAATATTGTACCTTTTTGCAACAATTGATGTTGATTTAATTATATCATTAGGCAAAGAAACTGTTACAAAATCGTCAGTTTTTTTCCTTTTTGAATTGTATTCTTTTAAGCCTACAAATTCAGTATCAGAATGTTTTTGAAGACTTGATTGAAAAATGTTGTCAGACAATTGTTGACCTATCATTTTCGCTTGAAATTGATTTGTTTTTGCAATCTTTCTTTTTGTAAACTTTTCATAACTTTTGTCCTTATGATCCATTGACCACTTTTGCAGGCTTTTTTGGTCATCCAAAAACATACAATCTTCTTTTCTAGTTGGAAGTGATTTAGTTTTATTTTTCATTTCATTATTTTTCATGTCATTAACATCTGAAGAAGAAATGTTGAAAAGATTACGCATTTCTTCCTGAAATTCTATGCGCAATTTTTTATACCCAGTAGATACTTTATTTCTGTTTGCTTGTAATCTACTTTTGCAATTTTCCAATTCCATAATGTTATTCCTATAAGATGTATGTATAAGTTAAAAAGTAAATTACTAGCACTTTATCATATTTATACCAATATTATTTCCATCAAAATTAGAAATTAAAAGTATTATTTATACCTTATTTGTTTATGACACAATATTGAAATTGAAGCCTTTTCCCATATATTAACTAAGGCTTTAGTAACACACATCAAGCTGTTCTCTTTCGTCTAACAACCATTTGTAAAATTTAGGCGTCAAAAAAATTTAGAAAGGGAGCAGGCAACAACATCCTAAAGTCTAGCAGATTTATAAATTGGTGTCATAAAGTTTTTTCTATAATGAAGATATCCAAGCACTTCTCCTTTTGTTGGCAGCTTATTATTAGATAGCTTTTTGATGGTTTTTCTACCAAAAAGACCTTTTTTGATCTTGTTTGAGACATCGCATATATTTTTCCAAATTCCAGACAATAGTAAGTGCAATATTTAATAAAAAATTCCTTAAATATTCCTTATATATCTAGAGATATAAATTATAATTGTGCATAAACAAAACCTTGAATTATACATATGGTAAAACAAGTAATAAACCTGTTTTATTGTAAGATTTTTAACATTTAAAATTTCCCAAGTAAGTATTTTATGTTACATTTTAAGTTTAATTTATTAAGTCGTCTTGAATAAGTTACATAAAATACTAGCGTAAACAATACTTTTCGCTAAAACAAGGAGGTTCAAAGAAAATGTTAAAACTTTCAATAGACTGGAGGAGGTAGTAAATTCAACTTAAAAAAAATGTTTATAATTTTCTCTATGTTCTCATCAAAATGCACCAGAAATCAAATGACAACCTTAGAAAATCAAAAATTTTGCAGAAATGACGAGGGCTAAGGGACACACAAAGTAAAAGGATGAACTTTGTTTATTTTATTTTTCATGTTTATTATTTTCTTTAACATAACAACGGGTATAAAGTTGATTTGTCAGCAAATAAAGCCACTTTAGATGAAAAGATTTCAGGAAGATCATTAATCTAGATAAATAACAATACAGGACCAACAATAGAACCTTGAGTAACTCCAGAAGTTACTAGAAATGAAGAAAAGTGTTGACCTTCAAGGATGACTTTAATAAGGTGGTTAGAAAGAAATGATTTGATTATCTCAAAAATTTCCCGGATACATCAATTGAAGTAAGTTCATGGAGAAGATTAGCATGCCAAACTTTATTAAAAGCTATAAAAACTCTCTAAATAATATGTAACAAAAATATAATTAATCATTCGGAATAACATTTGATATAAAAAAACAAAAATTTTCAAAACAATTCACCTGAAAAGAAAGCTCCATAATATTTTATCTTTGTCAGTAATAATGACATTTCGGCAAACATGTACATTGATATTAAATCTGACCCTTTCCAGCGCTTATCTAATGAAACATAATAACTAACATTATGTTACATTCATTATATTTTATTGTAAATATTATACTTAATTTAACTAATTAAAAATTCATTTAAAAAAAGTTAAAAAAATGTATAAATAATAAATATAACAACAATTATATATAAATATATAAAAATATATAAAGATATACCTCCTAAATGAATAGGAGCAAACTTTGCTGATAATAAACCATATATACCAATCATAAAATAACCTAGTATTAATTTAGATACTGCAGGAATCTAAAATTCAAGAGAATATATCAGATGTCTCCATTTGTAATTAACCACAAGCGCAAGAAAAAGGTTCCAGCTTGAGGTTTATTATTGGGCTGACAAATGCAATCTTTAAAATAATTTCTAGTTACAATTTTTAAATCACTGTCTATCACCCCTGGAAAACAGTTTTTCCTATCAATTTTTCATTACACCATTAAAATGGTGAAATGAAATTATACCAGTGATAGGAACTGGGTAAAGTTCCTATCACTGGTATAATTTCATCACACGTACCTATAGATAGGTACCTTTTGTACCTATCTATGTTATTGCTGATACAAAAACTTATACAAAATTATGGGGTAAAAACAAGATATACAAGATGTTTATTAATAAATGTTAGTAAAAAAACAAAAATTAGAAAAAATAAATAAATGAAGTTTTATTTGGGCTCTTAATCAGCATATAATAACAAATTAAAAACTTTCTAAACTAACAAAACAAAAATTTTCATTAGTTTAAACTCCATTAAACAGCAATTTTTGAACTCATCAAACAATCAGGGTCAAAGATTACAACTATTTAATGGAATCAATATAAACTTTTATTAAAAACTATGCAACTCTTATTTTAAACTTACAATAGGTGAAGGATCCTTTTCATTTTGCTTAGTCTAAAAAAAAAATTAGACAAAAAAGCTTATGTAAAAAACAAACAAATGTGTTTTAGTATATTTTAGTATATTAAAACATTTTTTAATTTTTACAATATTTTGATTTCAAACATTTTTAAATTAATTGTAACCTTAAAGTAAATGTTTATATAAAAATATACCAAACTTATGTTAAAACCTTGTTAATACAATGTTTTTTATTAAAATGTTTATCATTTAAATCAAATTCAATTTAAGAAACTTCTTAATCAAAGATCTATTTCAACCAGTCTAAGTTCATTTCAAAATTAAAACAAAAACAAAATAAAAACCTTGTGTTTAATGAACTCTTTTCCTTCTATAAAATCACAGTAGTCTTGGTATTCTGATGGTGGTCCACAAATTACAGATGAAAAGTTGAAAATGTAACTTAAATATTCTAATAATGTTGGTCTCATCACCCTAAAAAAGAGGTTGACCTTTTATTTGACTTAGGTCACGCTAAAAATGAGTTTCTTTAGTTTCAATAAATATGGTCATGTTGCCCTAAATCAACCGATTTGTAATAAAAAATTCAAAAACAAAGCACAATCATTTAACAATTAGAATTAAAATTGCTTAGAGCTGAGATTTTTATCTCAGCAGTTGCTTAGGGTTCAGGCTAACCTAGTTTAAGGTTTAGGTTAACATTGCAAGGGGCGAATTAAGTAATCGCGAATATCTGGAAATCGCAATATCTGGAAATGTTTCTGCTCTTTAAATTTTTAGTTTTTTAAAAACTGTAAAATGTTTTTATCGAAAATTCAATAGTTGTTATTTAATAAAAAAATAGTTGTGCATTGATCTTAAAGTTATGACAAATAATCTCATTATAAAACCATATCACTATTACTGTTATTATTATTAATAATTATGATTTAAAATTCAATATTCTGATTCCATATGATAAATCATTAGATTAAACTAGAAAAATCATACAGTACAATGTAATGTTAAAAATTAAACAACTACAAATCACAACAGTCTAATAAAATTTAGCGGTGATCAAATAGTTTAAATTTAAAAAAATGTGACTACTTATTTAAATCTTATTTAATATTTTTCTATAAATCAAAAATAATAATGAAATGCTTGTACCTCTCTATGGCAAATATTTATATAAAATTTATTTATATAAAATATTTATATAAAATTTATTTATATAAAATATTTATATAAAATTTATTTATATAAAATATTTATATAAAATTTATTTATATAAAATATTTATATAAAATTTATTTATATAAAATATTTATATAAAATTTATTTATATAAAATATTTATATAAAATTTATTTGAATAAAATATTTATATAAAATTTATTTATATAAAATATTTATATAAAATTTATTTATATAAAATATTTATATAAAATTTATTTATATAAAATATTTATATAAAATTTATTTATATAAAATATTTATATAAAATATTTATATAAAATTTATTTATATAAAATATTTATATAAAATTTATTTATATAAAATATTTATATAAAATTTATTTAAATAAAATATTTATATAAAATTTATTTATATAAAATTAAAGAGTGTTTAAAAACAAAAAAACTAATTTAAACAACTTATAGTTACAGTTAATTCCCTATAACTCAAACTTCTAAGGGACCAAGGAAAATGGTTTGACTAAAGCGAAGTCCTGTTAAGTCAATAAAAGTTCAATAATAAGTCAAAAATTCAAAAAAAAGCCAATAACAATAAAATTGAGTCAAAAATAACATTTGAAAAAGTTTAGCGACACAATGACTTCCTTACTATTTGGTAATAAAATTGCGTCTAAAAGGTAGTGGTCCTTTAGGATTTCAATAAACCATAAAATTATTGTTTTTTAGCGGTTTTGATCATGATTTACTTTTTAACAGTTTTATTATAGCATTATTTTATGTCTGATAACAATCTATTCTACTCAGAACACAACAAAAATAAATTATTAGGCTACAGTTATTTATGTTTTATATGGAATGACATCTTTTTTTAAATAAAAATTTAATTATGTCAATATATTTAATTTCCATACAAAAAGTTCAAGTTACCTGAAAAAATTTGCTAAAAAGGGGACAAAAAAATGATTAAATGAAGTTCTAGTTATCAGAGGTTTTGAAAATTTTAATAGTAATCAATTAGACGATTTTAAGGGACCAAATGAAACAATTCGAGATAACAAAAGTTCGAATTAACCAGTGTCCAACTTACCAGGAATTAATGTTTTTTAAAATAAAGCTAAAAAACTCTAGTAACATTATATATATATATATATATATATATATATATATATATACATATATATATATATATATATATATATATATATAACATAACATTATAGCTATATAACATAACATATAATATGACATTATATATATATATATATATATATATATATATATATATATATATATATATATATATATATATATATATATATATATATGTATATATAGGCAGGAATGGCGGTTTTATGTCGAAAGATAAATAATTAGTATGTTAAAAAGCAGGCAAAATATGTTGCATGCGTTGCAAAAGAATTTAACATAATAGTCCGAGTTTTCAGTATTCTTTAGAAATTTGTAAACTTATACAATAACACCTGTTAAATAATAAAGACAATTTCTTTTTTTGTATAATCACACATTTTGCTTAATTGATTGATAAACTAGTTTGTCATACTTTAAAGTTGTTTAAAGTAATGCATATTTCCCTGTATACTTCCGCGTTAACTTCCTGGTTTTTTTTGGAAAAGGCGGCAGTTTTAATATTTTATTATGCTAATATATAACTCGTTATTAAAAATCGAATATCTCATTTATAATCAACAGACTGTGAATTGATTTTTATAGTATAAATTGAGTGTGATATAAAGTTATAAAGTTATTCAGGTTATCAAGTTAATCAGATTATCAAGTTATTCAAGTTTACGATAGTTTAAGCAGTGAAAGTGAACGGAAAACAACTGAACCGAGTGAAAATGAAGAAACTGCGTTCGATTTTGAAATTGAAGATATTTTGGGCTAATTTATTTAAAATGAATATTTATAAATAATTTATAACTATATGAATTCCTTTCGTATGATAAAAATAATACTATATGATTTCTTCATATTTTATTTTTGTTTTTGTACTTGCGCTATATCTAATACATTTAAATATATTTTACAGCAATAAACCTGATATATATAATAAAACTGCATTTAATATCCTTCTATAGGTTCTATTCATAAAAAAATGTAAAAAAGTAATGCTTTTTTTTATACACGCCTATATTATATAAGAAGTATATATTTAAGAAGTATATATACCAGAATCTTAAAAAATCTATTTGTACCAAATCTCTTAGAAATTAAAAATTAGATTACCTCAAATTTTAACTTACATTTCATATCAACATAACATATATTTTCTCTTAATTTCCGAAAAGAATATAAAATCAATTACAAGTTCATAAAAGAGTATGATAGTAAATTGAACAGAAACGATATTAATAAATAAAATTTTAGTCTAAACAGTTAAAAAACAATCGTAAAAGAATAGAACTTTTTTGGTTTTTTTGGTTCATATCTGTATACCTTAGAGATATCACGGCTAAATTTTTAAAATTTAATTTACATAAAAAATGAATCAACTAAAAAAGCGCTATAACAAATGTTAAATTTTATTCCATTATTTTAATAAGACAATATATTAATACTCAAATAGATCTTGCAAAATTGCTACATTCATTTTTTAAGCAAATGTCAAGATCCTTGAATAAAGAAACGTGATGGTTGTGAAGGTTGTATTTCTGTTATTTTTTTCGTTGCTTGCAAATTATTGGCTTGACTATATCTCTTGAATAAACTCAAGTAAAATCCAATTATACAACTGATAAAACTGGAGAATAAAAGAATAAAGTCTGAATAAAAATCGAGAAACAAAACCAAAACAAAGGCATAATAACAAAAACTCACTAAGTAGAGCGAACACTAATAACTCTGAGTGAAAGATAAAAACTGCAGTGTAACTTCGAAAAACTATTATCTCAACTTTACAAGTATCCAACAATTCAGAGTTTAATTACTAAAGTCTTTTTAAACGATTTGTCACTCTCCTACTTGTTAATAAAGCAATTGTAGAAATTTTTATATACGATGACATTTTCAATCACAAAGAAGAAGAGAATGAACTTTTATATGAATGAATTTTTTTTTACATGAATGAATAAACTTTTCATTCGTTTTTATAAAACAACTGTATGATGTATAACAGTTATTTATATATTGTTGTTTTATTAGAACGATTGATTATATTTTAACATTTGAATATTGTTTTTTATTTATTATTTAATTGATTACTAACTTATTAAATAAAAATTAAATCTAAAAAATTATTTAAAAAAAACATTAGGTTTTTTTTTTTTGCAAGTTGTTTTTCCGTCTTATTTATTGCTAAAAAAACATTTATTATTACAATTAAATTTTTTACTATACCTGGCATAAAGAATCAACAAAATAAAATTTCAGAATAAAAAAAATTTCATCAAAACATAATAATTTTAATAAAAAAAAAAAGTCAGTGCAAGACTATCTAGGCGGGCAGCCCGCAAAGACGGGTTTAGACAGGTTATTTATAGCTCATGCACTCATTTACTCCTGCCAAAGCTTGTATATATATATATGAATAACTATAAATGCATTCTACAATAATGATATTACTATGATATATTGTTCTTAATAATGATAAATTAATATATTAACATATATTAATTTATCATTATTTCTATTATCAATTAATTTATGTCTAACTTAAAAAATGTAATTTATTAAGTTAATAGCTTCAAAGTTTCCCCCTAACGAAAATCCGAATTTAATGTTTCGTACAATAAGCAATATGCAATGCACAATAAAAAACTATACTAAACATTTATCTTTAGTATAGTTTTTAATTGGTTGATTTTAAAATTATTGTGCATATTTTAAGATTATTGTGCATATTTTAAGACTTTTTTTATTTATAACACTTTTTTTATTTATAACACTTTTTTTATTTAATTATAACACTTTTTTATTTATAACACTTTTTTTATTTATAACACTAACTTTTTTTATTTATAACACTTGAACTAATTGGTGTTCAAGAAAACAAGTAAATTAAACTATGTAAGTTTTGACTGTTATTATTTTTGCAGTCGTAAAGTCAATGTTTTATTTTTTTCATAAATTTTTCCAAATATGATGAATTGGTTCTTTCATTAAAACAGTGTTCATGGCTTAAAAACTGAATGGTTAAACTGAGAATTTGAAGACCAAAAGTATTTCCAGATATTGCAACTTGTGATCACTTAATTCACCCCTTGCCTTGTTCAGAATTCAGGTTCAAGTTGTTTTGGATTTAGGTTAACATTGTTTAGGGTTCTGGGTAACATTGTTTAGAGTTCAAATAAATGTTTTTTATGTTTCAATTTTAGAAAATCATTAACTTTCATGAACCTATTAACTTATTTTACCAAAAGTTAAACTTGAATTAAAAAAACTTACTGTTCTTTACCTTGCTTGTTTTTCATATATCCTATATAAAATATTATATTAAACTTAAATACCAAATTATAAAAGTTTACATTATTTATATAACAAATTATAAAAATTTAATATTAATATGTAACATTAAACATTCTTTTATAATATTTACTAAAATTTTTTATTTTTATCTTATTTATTTTATATTATCTTATTTTTTTATCTTATCTTTAACCCTAATGCTAGGATTATTTTATTGTTAAAAGTCCACAGCTGGCTAGACCTTAGACTTTACATACACATCTTTACTTGGTAATCAGAGCTCAAACTATAAAGTTTACCTCATACTTATAAAAAATTATTTTAGTAGAAAAAGGATTTTATCTTATTTCAAATTTAATTTTAAACTTAAAATAAGTAACTTCAAAACTAAGAACTTTTCTAACTAAAAGTTTTTATACTATGCAAAATTTTTTTAAATAAAGTAAGGAACTGCCTTAAATCAAGGTAAAACTGAAGCCATCATTGTTGATACTATCATTGCTACTATATCTGGTTACAATGCTTCTCTGGATACAATCAGCTTCTCTAAGGCAAACAATTCTTTGTTTACTTGAATAGATTTTGACAGCAGTACTCATAATCTCAGTTTATTCATGAAAGGTAAAATTTGGAACATTCCTGACAATCATAATGGAGCCTTCTATTGTCTGGTGTTCATATTTTAACAGTGATCAGTAAGTATCACAGTCATGATACTGAAAATGTATTTTACGGACAAATTAGAGCAAGACAAGCACATAATAACATCAAAGAGATGAAGTAGGTTTGGTAATGGTTGTTTCCAGGCAGGGGTTGATATGGTTAATTCCAGTTTCTTTAAGATTTCCATTCTCAATTAGTAACGCTAATTTATCATTATGAACAGCAAAATAGCAACCAACCTAACCAATTAAAAGAAGAACAACCAACCTTAATTATAACTAAAACTTGAGAATAAAATTCAATAACATATTTTAATAATACTTAATATTATATGCGGTAGTGGTGTAGTGGTAGAACTCTCGCTTCATAAGCGAGAGGTTCCGAGTTCAATTCCCACCATGTCCCTGGTAGTACCTTGCTCAATATGTTGCTCCGTGCAGCGGCCTTGTTTGTCAAGCTTTGTGTTTCGGAGTTATAGAGTTGGGAGAGGGCTATAACCACAAGTAGCCACCTCATCTGTAGTGGCCTTCTTGGCCCTGGGAGGTGAATTACAAAAAAAAACAAAAAAAACAAAAAAAAACTCAAAACAAATCTGTTCAAATAGAAATACCATTGCACAAAAAGAGATACCTCAAAGCTATCTCAGGTAAACATTGAATCAAATGTTACAAGCGAAAAATTATTTCAAAGTATTTCGTGGCAATACAAATTCAATTTTAGCAAACAATTTTGATGTTTTGTTGACACACTTTTGTTCTCTCTGTAAAACATAAATAGTTTTAAATATTTTAGTGCAATTAAAACTTGCTCCTATCCTTATTTAAAATGATCAATGTATGCACATTCCACTGCATCAACAACTATATCAGGCAATGTATGTACTTGGATTGATGCACTTATACATTAATGTATTCTACTTTGAAAAATAAAAAGCAATAAATAAATTCATACGATTATTGATAAACAACAATAATAGTTAATAATAGTACATAAAAAGATCACACATATAAAATGCTACTTGTTATAATTTACTCTAATATATAATAGTATAATATATAATACTCTTTGGTAATTTAAATAGAGCTTGTTTTATATTAAAGAGCCATTAAAAGATGTTACTTTATTTAAGAGTTTAATTAATATTAGAAAAATATAAGAAAAGATCAAAGTTTTAAAGTTATAAGCATAATTACAAATTATTTTTTATTAAAGAATTAGTTTTTTAGTTTTAATTTATTTGAATTTTCTTTTTTAGAGCTTTAATTTTTATATATATAATTTTTAGTTTTCTCCTTAGTTTAGATTTGTTTCCCTTTTTTTTAGTTTAAATATTTTTTATTTATTTTCTTTAAAAAGCTGTGAGTAGTAGAAAAGGCAGATTCTGGGCCAAAAAAAAGGTGCATTTTCAAGAAAGTGTTTGGCTTAGAAAGTATGGTATTATTTCAACCATTTTCAAAAAAGTGTTTGGCTTAGAAAGTATGGTATTATTTCAACCATTTTCAAAAAAGCGTTTGGCTTAGAAAGTATGGTATTATTTCAACTATAATTTCTGAGTCAATAATAAAAAAAATTATACTACTAGTATAATTTTTGGCGAACTTTGAACAAATTCTAGGCGGATCATAAATATTAAGTGTAATAGTAAAATTGTCCTATTAAAACATAAAAACTTCCAGATTGTCCAATTTGTTCATCCCCAGAGTTTAATGTAACTACTAATCTTCTTCCATTATTTTTTACAGACTTATCAATTCTTTATTGTCAACCCATGAGTTGAATATCTCAGGGTACCCATACCACTTTACTAATGATTTTTTTTTGAGTTTATGAACAACTTTTTCAATCCTAAATACTTTTTGATTAGTTTTTGCATTTCCTGTTCATAAAAAGTACCTTGTATTTCTTCACCATTTTTGTCAGTTATTTTATATGTCAGTGGATCTGTGAACTGAATCTGTGACACAGTAAAAACCTTTTCAGTACATCTCAGTGTTTATCCTTTTTCAAACGTTACCTTCTTTTTAGTTATCCTAACTCTATCACTAATTAAAAACTTTGGTTTAACGGGCTCTGATCGTACCTTTCCATTTAGATTCAACCAAACAGTGTTCTCATTCTTTTTATTGCTTGCTGCAACTGGTGTCATTTTAATTGAAGAATGCCTTTTGTTGTTGTATTTATTTACCATTTCATCTAAAACGTTGATATATTTTCTAGTAGAATTAGCTGAAAAGTACTTAAACATTTTCTCTTTCATTGTTCTATTCCAACATTCAACTACACAACTTTTTTCTTCATTTTCAGTTGAATATAACTGAACACCCAGCGCTTTAACATACTTATTATAAAATTCTAAGCCTTTATCAACCCATATTTTATTACACATTCTTTCTTTAAAGATTTTATTTAATGCATCAGCAACATCAACTCCAGTTTTACTCTTTAATGGAACAATCCATCCCAACTTTGAAAAATATCTATCACCATTAATATTTTATAAGTATTTTATACTGTCATTGAATTTGGAAAAAGATTGCATGTTGACAAAATCAACAGCCCATATTTCATCGATTCCATCTACAATAACTTTTCTTTTTCTGAAATGTTTTACAACTGGTCTATGAAGTTCGTTTCCAAGTTTGTCAGTCCATTTTAATTCTTTATCCTTGTCTTTTTTACAAATCGTTGGTAGTTTTTTATACACCCAACCCAAACTTTGCTTTAGTTGATATAATAGGTTTTATAATACTTCGTTCAATTCTTTCACGCATTGTTGGATTTTTTATAGCATCCATTTCTTCGAGCATAATTTTATCAGTTTCATTTCTTTTTGCTATACCTGTAAAGTATTTATAAGCAAGATCATGATGGTAAGCTGGATTATCAACTCTATCTACAGGTTTACTCCATTCTTTATATGCACCAGTAGAAGTTAATTGTTTATCTAAATTAGTACTTGGACCTGCAAAGTTCATACCAGGTAAATGCATTTCACCTGGGAACTTTGACCATGGTAGTTTTATTTCACTTGTTACTGAATTAATTGAACTAACCAAATTACCTCCTGTTTTTACTGATACGAATTTAGTTTTTGTTTTTCCACAAATAGCGCAAGTTCCACGTAGCATATTTTTTTTGTTTCTACTCACGACACTCAGTGTATACTCGCGAGTTTAGTGTATTTGTTTTGTTTTTGCATTTAACAGAGTACATTTTTTTTATATAGACTAAAAAAAAAATGGATATTATAGATTTATCATGGAATGTAAATAACAATAAGAGAAACAATAATAAGTTGTTACCTAAAAGTATAAGAGGAATTATTGTTGGAAAGTCAGGTTGCGGAAAAACTACTTTATTATTAAATTTACTTTTAAGACTTGGTTGGTTAGACTATAATAATTTACAAGTTTTTGGAAAGTCTCTTTTTCAACTAGAATACAAAATATTAAAAAGACCTTTTGAAAAAAATTACAAAAAGAAGTTATTCTTGAACTATTTAAGTTACAAGACAAAATAGAAAAATTAAATGCAAACCCTGAGTTTATAATTGAAGACATTTCAAAAAATTTAAATGCAAAAACAGATATGGAGTGCAAGTTTTTTGAAACAGCTGATGATGTACCAGATCCTGAAGATCTTGATATTCATAAGAATAATTTGATGATATTTGATGATTTACAATTAACAAAGCAAAATAAGTGTGAAAAATATTATATAAGAAGAAGGCATAGTAATAGAGATTGTTTCTATCTTGCACAAAATTATTTTATGTTACCTAGGCAAACTATACGAGAAAATACAAATTTTATAAGCTTATTTCCACAAAATTCAAAGAATTTAAATTATATTTATAAAGATCATGTTTCATGGATTTGTTATAATAGATCTATTTTCTAAAAGAGATTATGGAAAATATTGAAGTAGATTAGATAATTTTTATATACCAACTTAAGAACTTTAAAATTTATATATATAAAAACAAAATGTCTTTCTATTTATTATTAAGTGGAAAAAGCAGTAACATAAAAACTAAGTATACTCCTATTATTCAACTTAGACAAGATAAAGAATATGAAATGGCTCTAGTTAGTTTAGAGACATATTACAGTTTTCCTAATATTGATTCTTCAAACAACAATTTTAGATGTAGCACAGATAATGGAGCAACTTAGCATGACATAAACATTCCAGAAAGGTGTTATGAAATTACTGATATAAATGAATATATTCAATTGATTATGTCAGAAAAAGAGCATATAAGTGAAAGGAAATAAGAATACATTAAGATCAGTTTTAAATATTGCATCTGGTTATAAAGTTAATTTTACAACTTCAAATTCAGTTAGAACTGTTTTTGGTTTTAACAGTGGAATATATTCATCAGGTTACCATGAATCAACTAATATAGTAAACATATTAGGTGTTAATAGTATACGTGTTGCAAGTGATATAATAGATTCATCATATATAAATGGAGGAACAGAAAACGTTATATATTTATTTTTCCCAACTGTAGGTCCTGGATTTAAAATTGTTCAAGAGCCGTTAAACTTAATTTACTTACCAGTAACACTAAAAACAATTTCAAAAATAGATACTAAATTGCATGATCAAAATGGAAATCCTTTGAATTTACGAGGGGAAGAATTATCTATTAGATTTCATATAAGATTAAAAAAATAATTTTTATAATATAAAATGGGTAAATATACTAATATTAAAGTAAATATTTTGCAGGGGCAGTTAAAAAAACTTAAAAAAAGCAATTGAAGATGGTTATGGAGCTAGTATTAAGTTATCACATTTAGATCTTAATGGTGAACATGTATTAGCTGTAACAAATACACATATAATTAGAATTACAAGAGCATATGAAAAAGGTACTGGTGTAATAATTAATTTAAGTAAAGCACAACTAGTTCACAATTCTCAAATAGAGGGAGGATTTATTAGCGCACTCTTACCTTTACTTGGTACAGCTGGAAGATTTTTATTATCAAACCTTGCTCTAGCACTTGCAACAGGACTATTAACAGGAGTAGGTTCAGTTGTATAATAGTTGATAAAATTTCTGGAAGGGGTATTGTGTACTTAAAAAAAGAATGGAAAAGGAGTTAAAATGACAGCTGCAAATGGATCTGGTTTATATTTGAGACCATAGAATAAAGGAGGTTCTGTAGGTGATGGAATGTACTTACGTAGTGGGAATGGATAAACATCAGCAGGCTCTGCTTTATTATTAGGACCAAATTCACCATTTGCTATTATTTCATTTTTGAATATGATTCTCTGATTTTTTTTTGAAAATCTTTTTTTACATAAAATGTCGAGAAATAATCCGTTAATGCATAAATTTATAAACAAATATAAAAGAGTTGAACTTCCTCAAATTCTTTTCAAGCCACACAAAGATTTGCAACACCCTTTAGTATTAATAAATGAGAATAGATATGAAATATTTGCACAACATGACATTACAATGAAATCTTTATCACATCAAAATATTCTTTTAAAGTTTGGGGTAGCAATTAATAAAGGTGTTGCGTTAGTTTCACTAAAACAAGAACTTAAATTAAAAATGTTAAGTTTACAAGATTCTGTAATATCAGAGTCTGTTGCTGATATTGTAGTAAATGTTGTTAATAATTCTGTTTCTGATGTAATAATTAAAAAAAGAAGAAAGTTTATGTTTTGTTAATTTATTGTAAATATTTTTTTTCCCTTATTAAAAATGGAATATAATTATAAAATATACCCAACTCTTCTAGGTGCACCTGATGAAAATCAGTCACCTTTTGAAAACCAAGCTCATGTGTATCGTCTTCAAAAAATTAATGAGATTCAAAAAGTAATAGAGCGCGAGAGAGAAAAGAGAACTATGTTAAGTGAAGAGTATCATAGAGCTGTAAAAATAATTTCAGCAGTTGATAATGTATTACTAGCAAGCACTATGGCACTTGGAACTATTGGAATTGGTTTTTTGACAACAATAATTGCAACACCAGTAGTTATTGTATGTGAGGGTATAGCATTAGGAGCAGGTGTGATATCAATAATAGGATGGTTAAATTAATAAAAAATTAAATTTAAAAGCAGAAAAGCATGACAAGATTAAGATACTTGCTGACTCAAAACTAAATACAATAAGTGATTATATTTCGAAAGCTTTAGTAGATGGACATATAAATGACAATGAATATGAATTAATACTTGGTGAACTTGAAAAATTTCAAGTAATGCTTGAAAAAATTATAATAATAATAACAACTGAAATTGATGAACAAACTAAGGAATCATTAATTAAACAAGGAAGAGATGAGGCAATTAATATACTCCAAAGTAGATTTAGTAAAAATGTAAACGTAAAAACACAAAATAATTTATTAAAATAAAACGTAAAACATAAAACACAACATAAATCGTTATGTTGTGTTTCATTTCTAAAAATTGAAGATCCTGAAAAAAGAGATCAAATTGTTAAAGAATTGTTAGATAATAAAAAAAGAATACAGCAGAATAACTTATATGAAAAGATGGGTGAAGCTAATTTACAGTTAGGCTTTACGAAATTGTACAAGCCATTAATTGATAGTCAAGCAGGAATAAAAGAAAACATATCTAAATTGCACAATCAAGGTAATAAATTTGCACTCACTTTTTTAAATGCTTATCCTGAAATAATGGCTGAGCATGCATATAAAGAACTTGTGCCTTCTTATGAAGAAACTAAGACCTTGAGGCTTGGAAAAATTGCAACAGATTATCTAAGAATGTATACTAATAGTATAAAGTCTACAGATACTACATTTGGAATACATTCTAAGGATGACAAGTTATTAGTGATGTGCCATCAGCAAAGGCCGATTGAGACTAATTATAGGGTTTAATGTATGTATATAAAGGTAATATCTTAATATTAGGTATGCAACTTGTGTATATAAGGGTGTCTATGCACCAGTTTAGTTTGGCCTAATAGCCCAAGGGGCGAATTAAGTGATCGCATATTGAAAATTCCGTAAAAAATTCTGGTCTTAAAATTTGTAAAACTTTTACAGAGAAGAAATGGTTTTCAAGAAAAACAAAATTTGAAGACCAGAAACTTTTATGGAATCTTCAACTTGCTATCACTTAATTCGCCCTTTGTAGCCAATACTGATGCATTGGCCAATGCCGATTAATCAACTGATGCCATTGGCCGATTAATCGACCAATGGTTAAGCCGATTAATTGGTTGCTGGCTACCAATAGCATAGCCTAGTAGGTCGAATCACTTCTGATGAATAGGTACATGTTAAATATGCAATTTAAATCCTTAATATTATAATACCCTTAAATAAATACATTAAACCTATTATTAGCCACAATCGGCATTAGCTGATAGCACATCACTACAAGTTATGCATTGGAAAAAACAAATATTTATTAATGATGATGATATAACCATTGATAGTAAAACATATTATGGTACTCCTGGTCTTCGGGAGTTGATAACAAAGTTTAATCCTGATAAGAACTTATACACTGAAGATGATCTTAAAAATTATAAAAATATATTAATATAAACAGATGTAATTACTACTGAAAACCCATACAAACCAAGGTCATCTAGGAGTGGAAAATACAGAGAAATAATAGCTCCAACTTGGAGAGATATAAAGAAATATGGGAAGCGTGAATCAAAAGGAACAGAATTGCAAGCTGTAATTCTTCCTAGCAACCCTAATGCACTAATTGAAATGCTTGAATTACATATAGCTGCATGAAAAGCAGGTAATACTGGATCAAGAAATGAAGCTGTTGCAATTTGGGGTGAATTATTACGACAAGGTGCTATAAATAGTGCAAAGTATAAATCGATACAAAATAATTTATAATTAGATATATTTCAATGCATATAAAAAAATATATATAACACAAAAAATGCTAATTGTTCATAATAAGAGATATGTAATGAAACATGTTGTTGGATGAAGTGGTATATTTGACAGTATAAAAAATTTATTTAAACGAGCTGCAGCGCCAAAAGTAACAGGAGTATCGTCAAACCTATGTTGAATAGGTTGGTTGCTAGCGAATTAGGAAAAACTGAATTAACTGCTGTTAAATCAGAAGGAAAAGAACTTTCATCATCAGCAATAGAAGCTGCTAGAGATGTTGCAGTTCAAAAAGGAAAATAATTAATTGAAAAAGCATCTTCAAAATTAGTTTCACAACCAAATACTGCTATTAATAAAAAAAAGTAAAGAAATAATTTCAAATTTAATTAATAATAGAGATGAGGTAACAACAAATATAAATAAAATAATGATGGGGGATGTGATAAAAAATCAACAGAAAAAAATCTCAAATGAAAATACTATAAGAATAGAAGATCTAGCAGTACTTGCTGATAACCAAGGGTTTGTATTAATAAATAATTCAGAAACCAACTAAGCATACATAATTCAGAAACCAACCAACCAAAGCATACATAATTCAGAAACTAACTACAAAAGGAACATTTTTATTTAGCATACCTTTAAGGCACAATTTTGGATTCTGTGATGATTACAACAAAATTATTTATGGATTTAAACATACACTAACTCTTGTAAGAAAAAGTGATGATGATGCAATTTTTAGACTTGCTGCTGCAGCTGCAGGAAAAGTTAATCTTGATAAAATATCATTGTTTATACCACATGTGATCCCATCAGATGTAGAAAGGATTAATCTTTATAAAACTATTGAATCGAAAGTTACACTTCCAGTAAACATTTGTGCGCGGCAGTGTGATACGATATCTGTTCCACAATCTACTACATTTTCTTGGAGACTGAGTGTAAAGACATCTCCTGAAAAACCAAGATACATTATTGTTGGATTTCAAACAAATAAAGATGGAAACCAAGTACTTAGTCCTTCAATATTTGATCATTGTGACTTAAAAAATATGTATATTATGCTTAATCAGGAAAGATATCCTGCTGTTGATTATAATTTATCACACAAAGCAACATAACTCCTTTTGACTATAAAGATTTATACCCACTTATGGTTTTTGATGTTAGTAAACAATTAGAAAGATTAAAATCATCAATAGTAGATATACAAATTAAAGCAACATTTAATGATTGCTATGGATAATGGGTTATTAAATAAAGAATTTATTATGACTGAAGTTAAAGAAGTAAATGAGAAAAAACCAGTTGGGAGACCTAGAAAAAATCGTAAAACAGATAAGATAGAACTAGAAAAAATTATAGATCCAAAATATGAAAGATAAGGGGCAATTAGAAATAATCCAGTGTCTACTAAATTAACTAACATATAAACAGGAGAAATTACAATATATCCATCATTATATAGTGTTATGCGTATAACTAAGCATGGATGGAGATATTTTGAATTACGTGATGGAAAAGTTGATAATGGTGTTAAAATTTGAAAAAAATCAAGAAACAATCGCAGAAATCATATAAAATCTATACATTTGTAAAAAAAATTTTATATATGTATTATAAGAAAATAAAAAAATGTATAGTAAATAAAAATATTAAAATGATATAAGAAAAATAAAAATATATAAAAAAAATCTTGTTATATAAAAATGGAAAACAAAAATGTCAAAGAATTACAACAAATCGCAAAAGAGCAAAAAATTAAATACTATTATAGAATGAGAAAAAGTGATCTTATAAGAGTGTTAGAAGAAAGTACATTAGTTGAACAAAGAGCAGTACAAGTTCCATTAGTTGAACAAAGGCAGCACAATCTACTGCAAATTGGCTTATGTCATATGTTCCTGATACGATTAAAAATACAAATAATATAGCAAAAAAAGAATCTACTACAATCAATAATTCTACTGTAAAAAAAGAATCAACTGAAAAAAGTAGATTTAATTCTATTGCAAATTGGATTGTGTCGCACGTACCTTATACAATTAAAAATAAAGTCAATCAAAAAATCAACTCATTAAAATATTTATACAATAATTGGAAGTTGGAAATAAAAATGAACTGGATAATAAAGTTGAAGTAAGAGCAGCAATAGAATTTAAATTAACACAATCATCTATTAAGAATGTTACAAAGCAATTTACAGCTGCAGGTGAAAAAATTAACACAATCATCTATTAAGAATGTTACAAAACAATTTACAGCTGCAGGTGAAAAAATTAACACAATCATCTATTAAGAATGTTACAAAACAATTTACAGCTGCAGGTGAAAAAATTAACACAATCATCTATTAAGAATGTTACAAAACAATTTACAGCTGCAGGTGAAAAAGATTAAGATGCTTAATCATTTATGAATCTTGTAAAAAAGAGTGTGATTAAAATACTAAATGAAAATAGAAAATCAAAGGTTTATATAGTTCTCTCTTGAGAAATGAAGTGTACTAATATTAAAACAGGAGAAACTAAAATCACAACTGCTCCATTTGCAACGAAGAATGAAGTTGTATTAGAATCAACAGATTTGAATGAATTATATGAAATATCAAAGCTGAGAATTCTAGAAAATTTATCATCATTTCAACAGTCGGGGTCAAGTTGGAGGTTTGTTGCTATTAAAAAGATAGTTATAAATATTATTGAGTATAATCCTATTAAAGCTAAATCATACATTCCACTTGATAAAAATTTAGCAACTAAAGAGGCAATAATTAATATGAAAAATGAAGATAGTGTGTGTTTTAAGCGGTGTATTGCAAGAGCATTAAATCCAACAGATAATCATCGTGAAAGGAGCTTAAAAATCAAGCTGAAAAAAAAATTTGGAAAAAATAGAATTTCCAGTATCATTAAAGCAAATTACAGTCAGTGTATTTGGATATGAAGATTCAACAGTTCATATTTTAGGTGTGTCAAAAAACAACAACCCATAAACATTTAATAGATTATAATAATCATCAACATTTAATAGATTTACTATTAATCTCAAATGGTGTTACTAATCATTATTGTTTAATAAAAAGTTTAAGCAGATTACTTTCTTCACAAACTTCTAAGGAACAATGGACTATTCGCTATTGCAGAAATTGCTTATTAGGATTTAATACTGAAGAGTCGTTATCTAATCATAAATTGTATTGTGACACATAATTCAGTACGTATTGAACTTCCAAAACTAAATTCAACAATGCAATTCAATAATCATAATAGATCTATGAGAATACCCTTTGTAGTATATGCCGACTTTGAAAGTTTTATCAAACCAATTAACACTTGTGAACCAAATGCGAATGATTCCTATACTAAGCAATATCAAAGACATATTCCAAGCTCATTCTGTTATTATATTAAATGTTTTGATGAAAGTATTTATCAAAGCAGTCCGAGTTACATTTACTGCAAGTAATGAAACAGATGATGTTGCGCAAATTTTTGTTGAGAGCTTAGAAGAAGATATTAAGAAAATTTGTGACACGATTAAGTTTTAAAAAAAGAAGATTGAAAACAAGTATGATTTTAATGCTGCAATATCATGCCACATTTGTGGAGAAGAATTTGAAAATGATAAAGTAGCTGATCATTGCTATATTACTGGAAAATATCTAGGTGCTGCTCATAAAGATTGTATAACATATCCAAAATTCTTTCCAGTTATATTTCACAATTTATCTGGTTATGATTCTCACTTGTTTATAAAGAAATTATCAGGAGGAAAGTTGAGTTGTATACCAAACAATGAAGAAAAGTATATTAGCTTTTATAGAGAAATTAAAGTTGTTGAATTTATGAGAGATGGTAAGAAAGTTGAAATTAAGCCCGAATTCTCTTTCTTAGATAGTTATAGATTTATGCCTTCTAATTTAGATAGTTTATCAAAGAATTTAACAAAAGCTCAATGTAAAAATATTGGAAAACTATATTCAGGTAAAAAATTAGATTTGTTATTAAGAAAAGGTGTGTACCCATATGATTGGGTTGATTCTATTAATAAATAATCTGAAACACAATTACCACCAAAAGAATCGTACTTTTCAAAATTAAATGATGAAAGTATAAGCGATGATGATTACTCACATGCACAAACTGTATGGAATGTGTTTAATTGTAAAACATTTAGAGATTAAAATAATTTGTACAATGTTTCAGATGTGATGTTACCAACTGATGTATTCGAAAATTTTAGACATGTTTGTATTAATTGCTATAAATTAGATCCTGCTTGGTATTATAAATCACCAGGATTAGCTTGGGATGCAGCATTAAAGAAAACAAAAATAAAATTAGAACTGCTGAGTGATTATGATATGATATTGATGATAAAGCAAGAAATAAGAGGTGGAATTAGTATGATATCTAATAGATTTGGAACTTCTAATAATAAGTATATGAATGATAAGTATGATCAAAGCAAATAATCAACATATATACAGTATCTAGATGCTTATAATTTATATGGGTGGGCAATGAATAAGCCCTTTCCAACACGTGGTTTTAAATGGATGGATGAAAACAAGTTAACAAACTGGAAATCAATTTCCTGTATACCAGAAGTTGATTTAGATTACCCTGAAAATCTACATGATGATCATAATGATTATCCACTTGCACCCGAAAGAATAACCATTGATAAAGTTGAAAAATTAGTACCTATTTTGAATAATAAGAAAAATTATATAGTTCATTGTGAAAAAAATTGATAACGCTGATGATGTTGATGCTGATGATGATTATGGACAAGCACTTGTTTAGTATGACATGGTTTCAACTTCCACTGTTAATAAAAAGGGTTTAAAAGTGTCAAATCTAAATCAAAAGGGCACAAATCATCATATGTCATCTTATTTAAAAAACAAAATATAAAACAAATTAGAAAAAATAAAACTAGTAAAAATAAGTTTCTTATCAGAAGAAACTGACATTAACATCCATTTTAACATTGGATTAATGTTTATGTTAAGAAAATGGCATTTATCATGTTAAATATTAAAAAATAAAAAATGAATTATAGAGTAAAATTGAGTCAAATGAAATAGTTGAGATTTTTTTAGGTTGTAGAGAATTTTGAGCTGTATTTAAAAGGATCCCTAACTGTCGAGACAAAAGTGTTCATATTACAGAAAATGTTTTTAAAAAATGTCTGGAATAAACGCCTTCTCCATTTTACTTCTCAAACTCTTTGTAATACATGCCACAACCTACAGACTTGATAATTTATTTTGTGCGTGTTTAATTTGTAAGTGTTTCAGTATATAAAATCAATGTGGAATTTTTTTTCAAGATATTGAAGTACTTTTTTCCACACAATCACCAAATCATATTTATTTTTATAACTTTTTTAATAAATATCTTTTTACATAAAGCATAACTTGTATAAAAAGGGCGCAAAAAAGTTTACACATCAAAAAGTATACTTTCATAACTAATTAACAAGTACTTATCAGAGCCTTTGTTTTCCAGCCTGCTGAAAAGCAGTATCTGTTATCCCTATTTTAAAAAATTTTGAAGAGCAATCCGACTCTTCTAACTACCGTCCCATTGCAAGGTTTTTAAGTTTTTAATCAACAGACACTTAATCTCTCATCTTGAATCTAATAACTTATTATCTAGAAATCAATATGGATTTCGATCTTCTTGTTCTACTGCTGATTTGTTAACAGTATTAACCAATAGGTTATTACCTTTAAATAGATGTGAAAGGTTAGAGCTATCACTTTCAACATTTCTAAAGTCTTTGCTAAAGTTTGGCATACTGGTCTTCTCAATAAGCTCTCTTCTTATGGTGTATCAGATAAAATCTTTAGGATTATTGGATCCTTCCTTACCAATCATAGTATAAAGGTTGTCCTCAATGGACAGCACTCTTCTTCATTTCCTGTAATTTTAGGGGTTCTGCATGGTTCTATCCTTAGCCCTATACCTTTTCTATTTTATATTAATGATCTTCCTGAAACTCTCACATCTAGGGCGGCATTGTTATCTGATGATACTACCATTTATTTTTGTCTTGATAAGTAGCCAACACTCTCTGATTGTTTGGAGGGGGCATTTGAGCTTGAAAACAAGGTGCAATAACACATTGTAAACATAGTTGGACCTACTCTTGCAGCCAACCTTCAACCATTATCACATTGTGGTAATGTTGCTTCTCTTTCTATTTTTTATAAGTACTATAACAGGCGCTGCTCTAAAGAGCTAGCGTCTCTTGTGTTATCTACTATAATTCATTCTTGTGTTACTTGACATTCAATTAAGTCTCATGCTTTTACTATGACTGTTCCTAAATGCTCTAAAAATTCTTATTTATCTAGTTTTTCCTTGAACATTGGTTCTTTGGAGTTCGCTATCTTCATTTAGTTTTCCTAATTCATATAATTTCCAATCTTTTAAAGTGCCTATAAATCGTTATCTTGCTTTATTATCTTTATCTTTTCTCTTTATCTTTTCTTACTTTTACTTAAGCAAACATTTGTGTTCGCCTAAAATTATTAAAAACAAACGCATACCTTCAGCAATTTTTTTCCAAATAATTATGTGATTGATAGTTTTTTACTTATTATAAAAAAACATTATAAAAAAACAATAAGTTACTAAAATTTAAAACGCATTTTCAACAATTTTAAAAGAAACCACGCTAATACTTTCTTCAATAGCGTTACTTTTAAGTTTAATATTGAGTACAGGACTGAAGAAAGTAATTATATTTTAGCATTTGTTTTACATGCGCTTACTAAAGCATGGGAAATTTTAGTTTAAATGAATGCATTTGCAACTATTTAAAAGAATGCATGCAAAAGAAACCATGCTAATACATTGCTTTCTTCAAAAGCATTCTTTTTTTTAATTTTCTTATTATCGTTAAATTAAAGTAATGTTTGTCCTTTTTAAAGTTTTGAAAAATTTAAAGGTTTACAGAAATATATATAATTTAATAGAATATATAGAACTATTATGTTTATTATAGTTTTCATTTTTTACTGCGTGTTTAACAACACCAATAATATGATATTTTATTATTAAATACTTAATATTATAAATATAATAATATCATATTAAGTATTTAATACTAACTTATTAAATACTTAATATTATATTATTATTTTTAAATATTTAAAAAAGAAATGTCAAAACAACTTTTGTTTTTTTTTTAGTTCCCTTTTATTTAAATTTCTTCAAGTTTATACGTTTTTTTATAAGTAAATGAATTTAACAAAAACTATGGATATTAATGGATAACAGTTTGCAGTCATAAAGTTATTGTATATTAGTTACCATTAATTTGTGCGCACTTTGCAAATGTATGAAAAAATTGTTTTGAATTAATAAAAAATTGATAAAATTCAATAAGCATCTTTGATATATCTAATTATTATATATCTTATTAACTAGAATAAAAGTTATTTGAAAATAAAACTACCTTATAAATTTAATAAAAAAATCTTTAAATACAAAAAAAATAAAAAAAAGAATTGAAAATAAATGGCTAATTCATGGCCGATGACACGGTTTCGAAGTGGAGGTGCACATCTATTTCTAAAAAAAAGTCCTCTATATCTAAAATTTCTCTGTAAAAAAAAAAAGGGCCTTTAGAAAAAAAGTCTGCGTGAGTGCGTGAAGAGACACATGCCCCTCCCCCTCAGCATTGTCAGCCCTGTTATTTGATATACCTCTTAAATTAGATGTTTGTCAATAAATAAAGAAACGAATGCCAATGTTTATTAAAAGATAACGATTTGTTGCGCTCTGTGATTGCCTTTTTATCCGTATTCAAATTAACAAAATTTAACAATTTGAACTTAATCAACATAATTATCAATATTTTCTCACAAAAAAGTTTAAAGATTTGTGAAATATCCTTTATAAATATAAATTGCATAAGTTTGCTAACACGCAAGCCTGTTTAACTTCTTAGCATATGTCAACGAAAATGCAATATTTAAGCAACAGCAGTATGTGCTGAACTCACTTGCTCTTTTACTCTCTTGCAATATTAATTTCTCACACTGTTACACTTTATGTACTTGGGTAAACCAAGTAGCTGTTAATCTAATTGAGTTATTCTACTGAAATATATAATAACCTAATCACAGTTATTATTTTAGACCTTTAAACTCTTTAATACTGTTGTTTATCTAAATTAATTATTAATCATAGCAATAAACAGCCTACATAAAATTAGAAAAAAAAATCTCATTGTTTCAATAAAAATAAAAAAGATTTAGACCAAGGTCTTCTTTTTATGTAGGAGTTTGCCATAAAAATCTTAATTTAATCTAGTTTTCACACAAAACAGGAGAATATTGGTCACCTTAAATATAATATTCTATAAAAAGTAAACATAACATTCTATAATACTTGTATAAAAATCATGCAATCAATAAATTACGCTTACTTTAAAAAAACAAAACAAATATATAAATGTTTAAGAAAATAATAAAACAAATTGTAAAATCTGAAAAAATCAAATGTATTATTTCATTATTAATTGTATAATGAACGCTTTTTGAGATTTAGTGAAAAATTATTTGATTTGCTGATTGTGGGAGAATAAAATACTTCAATATCTTAAAATTGAATTTTTTCAACAATGACTGTTTTACAAATTGAAATAATTTAAGTTTATAGATTACAGCATATATATAAAGTTTGTAGATTGCAGCATATATATAAAGACACCAAGGACCAAAGTAAAATGGAGAAAGTGACCAAGGATCAAAGTAAAATGGAGAAAGTCACCAAAGACCAAAGTAAAATGGAGAAAGCGAGCTTTAACAAAAATAAAAATTTCAACTTTTTATTGATGTACGTTTATTAATTTATTATTTTATTTTAAGTTATTATTTTTTTTTTTTAATTTTCTTCAATATGAACACAAATTGTTTTGGGAGTTAGGATCCCTTTAAATATAAAAAAATCAAAATAAGAAAAATTTTGGTATTTTAAGAAACTTTATTTAATTGGAAAAAACATTATTTTGTTCTACCCTAACATTTGAGAAGAATAAAATATTTAAATCATTGGGTAATTAAAAAAAACATTAAACTACAAAAACAACAGCAACAAAAACAATAATAACAATAAAAAAAGCAACAACTAATCAATAAAATTTCTTTTTTATTCTTGAGATAATATTAAGTTGTTGAAAGGTTCTGCAAGTTGAGTTGAGGTTCTGCAAGTTGAGTTGTTGCTTATGCTGCCCTTTGTTGTGCAATAAAACTGTATCTTTTACATATAACTTTAGTACGCATTTTGACAAAACTAAATCTTGCATTTTGAATTTTTACACTATTATAATATACTATTTTAACTTGTTAAAGTGTGGCAAGTAATAGGGCAGATTGCAATTGATTTTCAACTTCTTTTTGAATAGCCAGATTAAGAGTATGTTGCCAGAGTAACTACAATGTTAAAGATTGTTAAAGTTAGTAAACGACAGGCAAGTTGACCCTCAAGGTGACTTGAGAGCTGATGCTACACAACATATGTTGATGCCAGATGATGTTGGTCTAGATTCAGAAGGCAGTGGCTGAAATAGCGCAGTTACTGCTTGCAGTAGTGGTGGTACTGGCATAGAATTATAAGGTTAAGATAAAAAAGGCTCAGCTTAAGATGTTAGTTTTTCAAACATATTAGCAGTTTGTAGTTTTTTCTAATCACTTTCATTGGTGTCAAGTTTAAACAAACTGGTATTTTGAAATCCACTGAATATTTCCATGCATATAAAACTTAATCAGTGATGATTTTTTTTTGCAATTGATCAAAGCATTCTTTTGATAAACTGTCGCCAGTACCACCATTACAACAAGAAGTAATTTTGTCTTTGAAAACTGATGAAGTAATTTGTGACAAACTTTTTTAACATGGCAAAAAAATACCAACATCTAGTGGCTGCAGAATGAGTGACAAATAAGCTGGTAAGCAAATTAACACAACATTTTTATGTGTCAAGCATTTATCCACCACTAAAATGGAGACTAACTGGACCACTTAAGCACCAAATTTTGAGAAGCCGTTTTTTTAAATAAAAATAATTTATGGCACAATAGTATTATCAGTAGAGTAAGAGTATTTTACATTATCTTATTAAGAAAACAATTCTCTACAACAAGATTGAAAGGTACTCACAAAATGTTTCTTCAATAATAATATTTTTTTAAATATTTTTTATAATATTTTTTTTGTGTGGCAAAAGAAAAAAAGATAACTATTGTCATAACTTCTTTATTTTATTATACCCCTTGTTTTACTTTTATTTATAGTTACAAAAATAATCAAATAGGTAACACTAGTATGAACTTCTTTCTTTGTTGAAAATGTAGATTATATATTTTAAATTATTAATATATATATATATATATATATATATATATATATATATATATATATATATATATATATATATATATATGTATATATATATATATGTATATATATACACAAATATATATATATGTATATATATATATATATATATATATATATATATATATATATATATATATATATATATATATATATATATATGTATATATATATATATATATATATATATATATATATATATATATATATATATATATATATATATATATATCTGCGTGTGTGTGTATTTTATAATAAAAGATACATGTTAAATTGAAATTAAATTTTTAAGACTAAAACTAATCAATATATGGTGGGGTGTGTGGGTAGGTGGAGTGGTGGTGTTTAAAAAAATTATAAAAAAAACTTGCCATCATAAATGCTGCAGCCAATGTAACTGCTTTTTATGGCAAACAACATCAAAGGTCTAAATAAATTATACATTTTTTTCTAAGCAAAATAAAAAACTCATACTATGTGATATAATGACTTAAAACACAAGTGTGCTATGTGCATATTATCTCATTTTAATGTACATACTTTTGTTTTTATACTTATCACAACTTATAAATTCATCTATTAAACACCTCCAAAAATTATAATAATCTTCATTATAAATTAACAAACTTAACAATATATTTATATACATAAATTTAAGAGAAATATTTCAAATTTAAAAAATCAAACAAGTCAATTACTATTATTATTAAACATTATTTAACATTTTGTGCTTCATTAAGCAAGGGGGTAATGACTTCAGAGATAACCTATTCAGCAAGGCAGCAATGACTAACCAGCATCTTTAAAAAAAACTGCACTTGATACACATGAATGCAAGGCCAACAATATATTACATTTGATTTATCAATGTAACTTAATGTACTTTGTAATAAATTCAACTAATTTATTATCATACATGCTCAATTTTGAATGAATGTAAGTGATGTACAGAATTGGCTTAATCTGCCACTATTTACACAATCAGCATCAACTTTTTTTAAAATTGATTTAAGAACTTTTTAGCCAACTTATATTTTTTTTTTTTTAGTTTTTATTATGCATTTTATAAATTACATGTTATAAATTACAACAAATAAAACTCTATACATTGCTGGATCTTTAGGGTAACAGGTTTATATTTTAATAAAGGTTTTTAAATTTTTAGAAAAAAACTATAGGATTTAATATTGTTTTTAATAATACCTTAATTGATTGATAACAACTTATACTTTTCTGTTCATTGACATTATAATTGACATGGGTCAAAAGTATGTAAAAATTGTTTTAAAAACAAATATGATGAAAATAAGCATTATAAACGGTTCAAGGATGTTTACAAAAAAAAAAAAAAACCCTAAAAAATTACATGCGAGTTTCACCAATAAAATATTGATACATTTAAATTTCATAACATACTGTAAACATAATATTAATAGCATTATTAATATTTTTTTGTATAGTTTAAAACAGGAAGGCATTATTAGCTTTAGAGATTTTTTAGTTGTTATTAACTATAGAGGAGACCAGGGTTAGTTGCAACTGGGGTAAGTTACAATGTGTATATTTATATTACTCCTAAATTTTTTTTACATTATATAATTGTAGTTGTTACACATCAGTTATAAAAAACTTAATGTAATAAATAAAAAAGTTATTGATAAATTTATTTTTTTGATAAAAAATTTTTAATTTTTAATTTTTAAAGTTTTTTTGACTTTCACTGTAAACTTAGAGATACATTACCATAATTTTTAATTTAAAAAACAAACTTTCATTAAAAAACAACAAATGAACTTGAGCGGCTCCCAAATGCTGCCCAAATACATTCAACACTGTCGAAAAAAGTCTAGAATAGCCTATGATATATTATATATATAAAAACATATTTATATAAATATATATCATGTATATATATCATATATATACCACACATATATATATATATACTATATATATATATATATATATATATATATATATATATATATATATATATAATATATTATATATATATTATATATATATGTAATATATATATCTATTATATATATATATATATATATATATATATATATATATATATATATATATATATATATATATATATATATATATATATATATATATATATATATATATATATATATTGGAAACTACCAAATAGTCATTTTGTTAGTTTATATATACTTAGGTCGTTAGGAAAGTTTGTAGAACTCCCCTATTAAAAAAAGAGTTTTTTTAAATTTTATTTTATCAAATGTTTAAAATAATGTCCATGGTTATCTATACAAAGTTGCATCCTTCCAAGCCATTTGTCAAACTTTTTTTTATACTCTTCTTTGGGTATACTTTGAAGTAGCTTCGTTATGTGAGTTTTTTGACTTTCGACGCCAGTATTGTCATCAAGATTTTTTTTTATTAAGTCGAATAGCCAATAATCGGATGGAGCTAAGTCTGGTGAGTATGGTGGGTTGCAAATTATTGTAATTCCAGCTTGGTTTAGACAATTTGTGACGGTTTCAGTCACATGGGGTCGAGCGTTATCATGGAGAAATTTGAAATTTTGAGTGCCTATTTTAGGTCTTTGCTTATTTATTTCGCATATAAGAGGTTTCAAACAATTTTTTATATAATATTCGCTAGTAATGGTGCCTCCCTTTTCAACATAACCCAAATGAACAACACCTGTTGTTTTGAAGAAGATGTAGAACATGTTTTTTGGTTGAAACCTTTTGCATCTTACTATAGTTCTTAGACTTTCACCTTCACCGACCCAACTAGCATTAGCCGACTTGTGTCCAACTTGTCTCAAATAAAACCACGACTCATCCCCTGTAATAATATCAATTAGTCTCCATGGGCCGTTTCTAAAAAGGGCTAAATTTTCCTTACATGCATTAACTCTATTCTTGCAATTTTGATCGGTTAACTCGTGGGGTATCCAATGTGATGTTAGTTTTCTTTTTTTAAGTGCGTTGTAAATGATTTCGTTGATTGTAAAACGATTATTCGATGTCAGGGCTTCAATTATATCATGTGTTGCATGCAGATTTTCTTCAATAATAGCTCACACACGTTCAATATTCTCAGCTGTATACGTGGTTCGAGGGTGCCCTGAGCGAGGATCATCTTCGAGACACTCTCTACCATCTTTAAATAAAGTAGCCCACTTTACTATATTTTGGAGCTTGGTTACCATGAACTAAAACCAACTCATCGGATATGGCTTGTGCTGAAACTCCAAGTAGAGCACGGGTTTTAATATATGCTCGATATTCAAATTTTTCCATTTTTAAATTTTATTATTTAACGTATATAATAAAATTTAAATAACTTTTTTAATAAACATTCAAAATATTTCAACAAGTACTTAAAATGTTCATAATTAAACACAGTTTAAAATGATATATAAATATTTAATTATTTCCTGTCTCATTGTATCTTTACAGATGAAGTTCTACAAACTTTCCTTACGACCTAAGTATATATAAATATATACATATATATATATATATATATATATATATATATATATATATATATATATATATATATATATATATATATATATATATACATATACAGGCTTGGACGGGAATGGCGTGCGATCATGCGCTTGGTTTGACCACGCATATTATATATATTTTTGAAAATATAACCACGGTTGCTTTTAAGTTTTAGAAATGAGTCGATAAAAAACTGTTTAAAATAGCGTTAGAAATAACTTTTTATTGTATTTCAAGTTGATCGTTGATCTTTTTAAAAACTTTTATATTACGTGAAGATTTTTAAATACTATTACTATTTTTTTAAACTATAATAATAAAATACGATATATAAAACATTTTTAAATAAATCGATTAGTTACTTGCAATGATTCTTAAAAGTGGACACTTTGTATTTAAAATATCCAAGAATGTTATTTGAAATTTTTTTTTATTGTATAAGAAGTCGACAAAAATAGACGTCACGCTCAGTTGAACTAATAGGTAGAAGTTAGAAATTATTTGCACTCTCGCGCAGTGATTTTAAAAGTATTATAGTGTTTTATTTTTGAATGAAAATATCTGCGGAAGAGAGTTAATGATCTTTTACTTATAATTAATATTTGTTGTGACAGCCTTTATGGACGACATGCATGTATATTTTATGATAAATGTAAAAGCTCTGATTTTTTTAAATGTATTTTGTTGGATTAAAAAAAAGGGAATTGAGAAGACAAATACAATAACTTTAATAGTCTGATTCAGATGTTGAGCTATATTCGTCGTCAATGGAGCTTTCGTCGGAACTATCGATTGTTTCTAGTGCAGCATCAGTGCCCTCCATTGATTCAAGGCGAACCCCCCTGCGTTTATTTAGGTATATATTGAGGGCACTATTCAAAATATCATCTCGTTCTTCTACGGTAAAATTTGGATCATTCCCAGCTATCAATATTGCGTCTTCCATTGTCTGGTTGCTCATTTTTAAACGACGATCACTTAGTATCAGGGTTAGTTTACTGAAAATCCATTCCACAGACGAGTTTGAGCAAGAAATGCACATTATTAGTTCAACAAGAAGAAGAAGGTTTGGGAAAGTTTTTCTATAATAAACAAAAATTTTCTCCCATAGCAGCGCCGTTGTAACTCCTTTATACTCTGTGTTTATTAATAATTTAAAAGCATTCCATTCAGAGAGAACCATTTCAACTTTTAATCCTGCGTATTCTAAAGGAATTTTAAATTCCCTTATTAATAAAGAGATGCTAGCATCGCCGTACATATTGTCTGCTGTCCAAAATTGGGGATCCAACCAACTCATTGATTCAAAGACCGTGTTTGACAACGAACTAAATCTATCGTCTATTAATGGTTTAATGATGTTGACTGCAGTTTTTCTAACTTCTATAGCAGCATTAATACTATCAAAGTTAATGTTAGTCATATCGTAAAGCTCAATGTCAACAAATTCTGCATTTGTTTTTTTTAACTCGTGGCCATCTTTGAAATAAGAAGAAACAGGAGTAGTTGTATCATTTTTGTACTTGATTCTAAATTTTAGTAAATATGAATCAAGTATATCGTCTATTGTTTCATAACTTAATTCAACCAAGTAATCCTTAGTTAGATCTATGGCTGGTTTTACCTCGTGCACCATCAACGTTTTTTTTTCGAAAACCAATGATAACAGGCTCAATTTCTCTAAGACGTCTAAGTAACCGCAAAACATGCATAACAGTCGGTAGTCATGCAAACGTTTGGAGATTCCGAAGAGTTTAGCGCACATTTCTGCTGTGGTATTGCGATTGACAAGTGTCAAGATTGTCAAAGCCTACAATAATTGCAGGCCAGTTATGTACCAATCTTGTCAATCCTCGTCTTCTGTAACTAACAAAGCGCGTTCCTGATATTTTGGGCAAGGTGTAATATGTAATATTTAGTGCCTCTGCTGCTTTTTTAACTTCACTTTTTAATTTTCCAGAATTGCGAAATAAATGGAATATGGTAGTATAAAATTGATCACAATCTCTATATTGAACAATATTTCTTGCACTATCTTTAATTGCCAGTTCCAAACGGTGGTTCACGCAGTGCATTTTAACTAGCCATGTTCTGTTGTTTTTCATTTGAGTTAAGACCCCATTATACATGCCTAAGTTAACGCTAGCTCCGTCAGAAGTAGCGCTGACAAGTTTATTTTTATATGCATCTGCAGTTAAAGGAATATTTCCTGATTCATTAAAAATACTGTCAATAGCCTTTTTAATGGTATTAGCGTTCACACCACCCAAACTGTTCATCTCTAGTAAAGATACTACAAGATAAGCAGGTATGCCATCTCGTTCAACACGAACAAGAACCAACTCTTTCTCATCCTTTGTTTTTCGTGCTTGAGAGCCATCAGAAAGTATGGAGAAAAAGTTTTTCTCTTTAACAATTTTAGCAATTTTTTCTTTAATGGCATTAGCAATGCAGGAGATAAATTGACGTGCTAAATATAAATGAAAATTAATTTGATCTTTGTTAATTTCTTAAATAATATCAAATTAATTTAAAAAATGAATTACCTGCTCGATTGTGGCCTTTTCCTTCTACAAGTTGCACACCATTAAGTCTTTGGCATTTGATAAGTACTTCAAAATGACTATGGGGCATGCTTGGTTTTAAAGCCATTTCGTATGCTGTTTTTATCATCTTAAAATACGCTTCACGAATGTTTTGCTTATTATATAAAGAGTTCTGGTTATCTGGATTTATAATGTGGCCTATTCCAGTTTCTTCAGTTGGGTTTCTCTTATCGATTTCCAGCGCCAGTTTATGGATATGACCTTCAAGATGACGATCAACCTATTTTAAAAATCA
Source organism: Hydra vulgaris (assembly GCF_038396675.1). Classification (NCBI taxonomy): domain Eukaryota; kingdom Metazoa; phylum Cnidaria; class Hydrozoa; order Anthoathecata; family Hydridae; genus Hydra; species Hydra vulgaris. The sequence continues at coordinate 16,947,194 of NC_088923.1, forward strand.
AAATTTAAAAATTAAAAACTTAATATAAAGACAAATTTATAAATTATCGCGGGAAAAATATTGTACTAAATATTTGTGAATAAAGTAAGTAAAAACTTAGTTGAAATTATTTACTGTATTTGCAAATTCAAATGAGCTTTTAATTTTAATCTTACCTGATGTTTTGTTACCACACTAGTTCCCTCAATAAACGCCTGCAAAGAACCAACCATTACTCCTCTAACTGAACGATCACTTAAAATAGCAAACTTGTTTCTTGCACAAACCTTACACCATATTTTGATAACTAATCCATTTTCTTCAGTGTAACCGATAAATTCCTCTTTCCCCCACAACAGAAATGTTTTTAAGCTCTTTGATATTGGCTTATTAAATTTAATTATTTTTGCCGCCGATGCCATTTTTAAAACCTTCAATACTTAAACTTATATTTAATTTTTAATCTGTACAAATTTTCCACTCGCTGCGAAATGCTTTAATAACCTAATTTCTTTTGTTTATGAAATTATAACATTGCATTGTAATAATGTAATAATTGAAAGAATTCGCTTAGTAAGAACTATTTCTAATTGCTTTTTTTTTTTACTAATCATTGCTTGAAACGATTGAAAATTACTATTTTAAAAAGACTTTAAAATAGATTTAGTTATTAAATATTTGGTATATATATATATATATATATATATATAATATATATATATATATATATATATATATATATATATATATATATATATATATATATGTATATAATTAAATAATATATATAATACTCTTGTTTATTTATTAAATGGTCGTTAAAAGTGATTTGTAAACGCGTTTCTGAAACTTTTATAAAACATCACAGAAGATAAAAGTTAATTATTTGAAACGTAAAAACGTAACTTAAAATAACTATCGCCTCGAGTTCGATTTTTTTTAGTTTAGTTAAAGTTTTTTTTATCTTTTTCGTTAATATTCTTTTTTTTTTATATTTATTTAATGTTCCTTTTAATTTAGTTTTGTTAATATTTTTTTAACGCATTTCTCAACTGCTTTAAAAAAACCTAACTTCATATTGTCAAAAACGTCTAAGCAACCGTGGTCAAATTATATAAATTTTTTTTTATGTGTGTGGTCAAACAAAGCGCGTAATTGCACGCCATTCCCGTCCAAGCCTGCATATATATATATACTTATTTTTATAGTTATATAAAAGTGTACCCAGAAATTTCAATGACATATCCAGTTTCATAGTACATTCTATTGATATGAATGGCTGAGAGATACATCATGGAACTTGATAAAGTCAACCTATTGTATGAAATTATTTATTACTTTGATAAATATATTAAGAATGTGTACTCGGTAAAAAAAACTCTAACAGAAACAGTAAATAAAAATATCAGAGTCAAAATCAAAAAAAAAATGAAAAAAAAAAAAAATGAAAATATTAAAGAAAGTGTAAATACTGACTTACCAATGTACAACAGATTCTTTTGAAAACTTTATTACAATATAAACAATAAATGAAGAAAATAACATATGAAATGTTTCTCTAAAGTAATAACAGTATATACAAAAAAAAAAATCATTTATTTTTGTTATCTTTTGTTCATTAAAATATTTAACATAAATAAATTAACCTAATAAAAATGGAAATTAACTTAATGCTTGAATAACTTAACATGATTAAAACAAATAAAATAAAGCCACATTATTGTAATTACTAATGTAAACAAAAAGTACTACTTCAAAACTAAAACTAAATATGTTAATAAACAAAAGACTTTAGTTTATTTTTTATCTTATAAACCATTTAAACAACAATTGAAAAATTGCTTGATTTTTAATTAAATTATAATGAACAAAAATATTTTTTTTAATAATATAAATAATAAAAGCTTTGTTGTGATATTATTATTAAGAATACTAGGGTTTAGACTCCTTAGACCTGGTAAAGAAAACTTACTTAGGAGGTAAAAAACTCTGATATAACTCTACAGAATTGTGAACAAGGACAGAATGAGCTTGTTCCTTAGAATTTTTTCTAATCAAACCTTTTAAAGCAAAAAAAAAGAAGTCCAACTCCCCATAAGAATGATAACCAATGTCTTGTATAAGGAGAAACTCTTTTGTGATTGAATAAATATCGAAAAATAATGGCCAACACGAGACTAATCTGAAGACCAGCAGCTGCTCTCACCTATTATTGAACAAAAGTTTTTAAAAATATTTTACACAATGTATAATATAGTGAAAAATTGTAAACTTTACAACTTCTCACTCTTTTCAATAGTTAAATTATAAGAAACAGTATTGTTTCGTTAAATGTTATGCATGAGAAAAAATTTCAAATATAACAATGTGTGTATGAGCCTAAATTCAAACATTGCTCTACAGTTGACTCTCAATATCTCGAAGTTTCAGGTGAACGGGAGAAACGTTTGAGATATCGAAAGTTCGAGATATAGAGGGGATTTTGGCTCAAACGAGTGCAAAAGGGACTGGAAATAAAGTTTGAGATACGCAAAGGTTTGAGATATGGAGAGTCAACTGCACTAGTGATTTTTAATGCTGGTTAATGTTTTGAATCAAACTGCTACTGAAAATATTGAGGGTTTTTTTAACGTTGTTGCAGTAAAGAACATTAAAAAAATTGGGTGAGAAAAATTAAGGGGACTACTAAAGTACAATTTTTTTAAAAACGCAGGATTCTTTAAAAATTGCACTTGAGCTGCAATTCTTCAACATCCCTCCTCTCCTTCGCATTTTATAAAAAAACATTAATAAATAAAGATTGTTTACTTGTATTACAGATTTTAGTTTTTAAAAGTAGAAGATACATTAAATACATTTTTAATCACCATATTTAAAAAACAATAAACTTAATAATTTTAAACTTAAATAAAAAAATAAAAAAATTACTTGATCAGGGGATAAACCCATTTTGTGACCAAAATTGTTGAAAATTCCATAAAGCATAATTTTTTATTTGATTGAACTAAAAGTAAAAAATAACAAATTTTTTATCTTTATATATATATAGTGTAATAAATTAATTTATATGCAGTATAGAGAGTTAAAACGTTATTATTTCTATTACTAAAATAACTTTTATAATTACGCATATAAATATGTCAAAAACTAATAAAATTTAATGTATGCATACAGTACTGTATATACTGTACAAACTGTATGCATACAGTAACGTAATAAGTGTGTGTGTGTATATATATATATATATATATATATATATATATATATATATATATATATATATATATATATATATATATATATATATATATATATATATATATATATATATATATATATATATATATATATATATATATATAGTTTATTCAGTAATCAAATTTTATGAAAATGTTATTAAGTTTGACAGAGCTCGACGTCAGGCCTTGCTATGCTGACAAGTTTAATACATATAGTTCTATTATTTGCAAGTGTTCCAATGCTGCAACCGTGACTTAAAAATATTGACAGATTTTGAGTTGATGGTTTAGTAATTTTGAGTTGATAGTTTGGAAAGTGCGTTCCATGGTGCACAAATGCAATTTGTAAAAAAGGTAAGTCTCTGTATACAGTTTTTGACTTGTTGCGGTTGAAGCATAAACTCGTGGTTACATCTTAGGCCATATGACATTGATTAAGAAAAGGGATAATGTTGTGGTACACAGAAATCTACTTAATCAAGATTTTGATTAATTTTGAATTGTTCTTTGAGATTGCCTCTTTTCCTTCTCTCTTCTAGTGTTGTCAGTCCCAGTGCTTCTAATCTTTTTTCATAAATATGGTGTCTCATGGGGTTTACTAATTTTGTTGCACAATGTTGAATTTGTTTTAATTTATTGATATCGCCACTAAGATGTGGTGACCTTTGCAAACTCTTGATGAGATCAAATATATGAAGTATATAATATTTACCAGAGGAATACACTGCATCCTCTGAATGCTTTTTTTAGCACACCTAATTTCCAGTTTGCTTTGCTACATCTACTTGTGATCTTAATTTCAAATCATCAGACACAAAAATACCAAGTTCACACTCGACTGGTATATTTTAATGGATGGCGAAGTCTATCTTGGCCTAACATTGTGTAATTATGTGTTGATTTAATATATATATATACATATATATATATATATATATATATATATATATATATATATATATATATATATATATATATATATATACATATATATATATATATATATATATATATACACACACACACACACACACACACACACACACACACACACACACACACACATATATATATATTATATATATATATATACATTTATATATATACATATATATACATATATATATATATATATATATATATATATATATATATATATATATATACATATATATATATATATATATATATATATATATATATATATATAGATCTATAGTTTGTTGGGTTTGGGAAGAGCGGAAGGAAAATAGTGATTCTTACGCCAACACATACGTCACTTTTAATTACTTTTGACTTTTGTCCAACATTTTCGTGTTGGACGAAAGTCAAAACCATTAATTTAATTACAAATTAATTGTTATATAAAAAAACCACAAAAACGCAAATTTAATTGACCAGAATGTTTTTAAAAACATTCTGAATGTTTTTAAAACATTCTGAATGTTTTTAATAATATAAACAATGTTTTTATTTTTATTTTTTTTAATAAAATGTTTTTATTTTTTTTACTGTAAATCATGCGCGGAGTGTTGCTAGATCGACTATCTTATAGCCTGACTCGCAAGGGAGTGCTGCTACATCGACTGACAAATAGCCTGACTCGCAATGGAGTGCTGCTACATCGACTGACAAATAGCCTGACTCGCAAGGGAATGCTGCTACATCGACTGACAAATAGCCTGACCGCTATATATATATATATATATATATATATATATATATATATATATATATATATATATATATATATATATATATATATATATATATATATATATATATATATATATATATATATATAGAACCCTTAGATGTTGTCCGAAAGTTTTTTCCATATTTTGTTGACAAAAAGTAAAAATTAAAATGCAAGACCGGAATTTTTTTTTTTTAATAATGATAGACTGCCTGCCCCAACCAAACCCTCAGTCGATGTAGCAGCACTCCCTTGCGGGTCAGGCTATTTGTCAGTCGATGTAGCAGCACTCCCTTGCGAGTCAGGCTATTTGTCAGTCGATGTAGCAGCACTCCCTTGCGAGTCAGGCTATAAGATAGTCGATGTAGCAACACTCCGCGCATGATTTACAGTAAAAAAAATAAAAATAAAAACATTTTATTAAAAAAAATAAAAATAAAAACATTTTATTAAAAAAAATAAAAATAAAAACATTGTTTATATTGTTAAAAACATTCAAAATGTTTTAAAAACATTCAGAATGTTTTTAAAAACATTCTGGTCAATTAAATTTGCGTTTTTGTGGTTTTTTTAAAAAACGATTAATTTGTAATTAAATTAATGGTTTTTACTTTCGTCCAACACGGAAATGTTGGACGAAAGTTAAAAGTAATTAAAAGTGACGTATATGTTGGCGTAAGAATCACTTTTTTCCTTCCGCTCTTCCCAAAGCCAACAAACTATAGATCTATATATATATATATATATATATATATATATATATATATATATATATATATATATATATATATATATATATATATATATATATATATATATATATATATATATATATATATATATATATATATATATATATATGTATGCATATATATATGCATATATATAAATATATATATATATATGCATATATATATATATGCATATATATATATATATATATATGTATATATATATGTATGTATATATATATATATATATATATATATATATATATATGGGCAATTCCATGCAAGTGACGGTCGTAACATTTGACGCTTTTTTAGCCATTAAAAATGAACCAAGAATGGTATTTACATGAAAATTTCCAGAAATGTTAAATACTATTATATAATTTAGTATGCAAAAGTTAAATTATTCAAGTGTTCAATTTATTTGAAAAATCAACTCAACGTAGCGTGACGGTCGTAACGCTTACTTTTTGACAAATCTAAACAAATAAACTTTGTCAATCTTTATGCAGCCATCTACACAGTGAGAAAAAAAATCCTTTGCTGTGTTCTTTAATTACACATTGAACTTACTATATGGTAAGTTTCATAGTTTTCGCTTGAAGTTTTCCATGAATTTTATTAAGTTTTATGTCGTGACGGTCGTAACTGTGACGGTCGTAACGAAAAAGCCAAAAATGAAAAACAACAAATAACGCAATGAATGAAATAAAAAAAGATAAATGACTATAAAAACCAATTGAATTATGTTAAAAAATATGAACTTTATAACATTATCAAGGTTATCCATGGTGATTCTTCAATACTGGGATCGTTTTATTTGGAGTAGGCAACAAACGCTTAATGCTATTTATGCTCCCTGTTTTTTTTGTTTTATTAACTCTATTTAGTACAGCTCAATATCTAGGAGTATGTACTTTCATACGCCTCGCAAATGTTTTGCGGAGCCGGGAATCCAATATAGGAAAAAAATATCTGAGACAAGTAAATTTTTTTTACTAATATATAAATTTTAAAATAGTTCCGCAACCCCATTACAAAATATCAGAGAATTTTGAAACCAAAAACTTTCCATTTTTTACTTGCCAGAAATGCATTTTGGTAATATTTGTAACGGCTTTCGCTTCTTCTATTTTATCAGCTATTAATGATAATGCTGTTTATGATATATGCTCCGTTGTATATTTTAAAAAAACCCGCGAAATGTTATAAATAACAAAACAACCGCGAAATCGATTAAACCAAAAAGTTGCAGGGCAAACTATAAACAACGTTTAATCTAAAAAAAATTGCCTTTTTGTTAAAAGTTTTTATTTCTAAAAAAAAAATTCATTACATCAATTTGTTGAAAATAGTTACTTATGGTTTCAAAAAAAACTTTAACAAGTTTAGTAATAAAATGAATAAACAAACTGCAAATTAAACAATAAACAAAGTTGATTAATATTATAACTTGGTTTAAATGACGTAAATCGTTTGAAATGGATTATATCGTTCGCGCTTGAACTTTTTTTTTTAAGTCAAGAAGCCGTTACGGAAAAGCAAACGTATCGTGATGGTCGTAACGTACTTAGTAACATGTTGAAAGGGTGATTTAAAGCACTTTAATGTTTTTTTTTGAAACGATGATAAAATATGTATAAGTATCTTTACTTTTACCATGGATGTAGTTTTAAAAAGTTCGATACGAAGGATAGAAAAAGCTTTTCGACTTTTTTTTGTGACGGTCGTAACGTCTTGTTTTCATTAATATGTTCTTCTTATAGACCTAGTTAGAGTTCGTTTTTATAAAAAATATTATGCATAATGTTTGATTTTGCCTTTTAGTCAAACTTAGAAGTAATAGTTATTTAAAAAAACAGCACTGAAACTTTTTTCAACGCTTCACATGACTATATATAAACGTCAAAAAATGCTCATATAACCCTTACAAGTTTAGGAGTATGTTATAGTATGATAAAATTATTTTTTTAATAAATTTTTTTCTTAAAAGTATTCTTAAATAGTTGGAAAATAAATTTAATCAAGTTATTATAAGTCGCCGAGAATTTTTTTTTTTTTTTTTCCTCTTTTACGTGGAATTGCCCATATATATATATATATATATATATATATATATATATATATATATATATATATATATATATATATATATATATATATATATGTATATATATATATATATATATAGAACCCTTAGATGTTGTCCGAAAGTTTTTTCCATATTTTGTTGACAAAAAGTAAAAACTAAAATGCAAGACCGGAATTTTTTTTTTTTAATAATGATAGACTGCCTGCCCCAACCAAACCCTCAGTCGATGTAGCAGCACTCCCTTGCGGGTCAGGCTATTTGTCAGTCGATGTAGCAGCACTCCCTTGCGAGTCAGGCTATTTGTCAGTCGATGTAGCAGCACTCCCTTGCGAGTCAGGCTATTTGTCAGTCGATGTAGCAGCACTCCCTTGCGAGTCAGGCTATTTGTCAGTCGATGTAGCAGCACTCCCTTGCGAGTCAGGCTATTTGTCAGTCGATGTAGCAGCACTCCCTTGCGAGTCAGGCTATAAGATAGTCGATGTAGCAACACTCCGCGCATGATTTACAGTAAAAAAAATAAAAATAAAAACATTTTATTAAAAAAAATAAAAATAAAAACATTGTTTATATTGTTAAAAACATTCAGAATGTTTTAAAAACATTTAGAATGTTTTTAAAAACATTCTGGTCAATTAAATTTGCGTTTTTGTGGTTTTTTTATATAACAATTAATTTGTAATTAAATTAATGGTTTTGACTTTCGCCCAACACGAAAATGTTGGACGAAAGTCAAAAGTAATTAAAAGTGACGTATGTGTTGGCGTAAGAATCACTTTTTTCCTTCCGCTCTTCCCAAAGCCAACAAACTATAGATCTATATATATATATATATATATATATATATATATATATATATATATATATATATATATATATATATATATATATATATATATATATATATATATATATATATATATATATATATATATATATATATATATATGAAGGGCTTATTGTGAAACAATGACAAGCCACAAAAACAAATATTTGAGAAAAATAACTTTTAAGTTTATTTAAATCTATAAAATCAGTGCTTACAGTAAGATGATTTTATAATTATAGCTCCAATTTTAAGAATTATACCTTAATATCTTTTGGCTATTGCGTATACTATTTATGATTATAAAAATGATAATAACTCATTTTTGAAAAAAGTGTGGCTTGTCATTGTTTCACAATAAGCCTTTCATATATATATATACACATATATATACATAAAATATTATAATTATATTATTGAAAACCAGTGCCCCTTAAAGCACCAAATTGGTCCATGTGAAGTGGGCTAATACCTAAATAAAAAAATAAAAAAAAATCTTCCTTTTCAATCTTCTAATTCTTATTTTTTTATTTTTTACTTTTAACTTACTTGTTTACTTTTTCTTTTTATATTCCTTTATTCTTTACTTTAATTGGGATAATGTTAAAGTTAATTTAAAACTATTCTTTTTCTTTTTTCTTTGCTTCTATCGGGGCTATTCTAGACCATTTTTGACAGCGCCAACCGCATTTGGGCGCCGCCCAAATTAAAAATTGAGGACATTTTTTTTTAAATATTTTTTACAGCAAATCTTGCTTTTTTTTGCAAAAAAATGCCTATATTCTGCAATATTTTTGCTATACTTAGACAAGAGGGGGGAGAAGGGGTGATATTATTTGAATAAACCATTTATAATATTCACATCTTTGTTTTATTATTTTGGTTCATTATTATTATAAATACAATGTTTGGTATCTAAAACAACTTTATTGATTTTGGTTAAAATAAAAAACTTATTTGTTTTTAGTAAAAAAAAAAAATTATTCAAGTCTAAAAAGAGCAAAAATAAATATTTGACAAATTATTCAACATTGCTTTGCTTGCACATAATAGCTGTTTTGATACGTTAGTAACATTTGTATCATTAGCAAGTATCTTATCACAAAAGTGCATGATGATATAACATAATGATATAAACAAAAAATTATTAAAAAGAAATTAGGCACTGGCACCTTTGCCTTAACACTCGCCTATATTAGGTATTATTCCCAAAGCTTTTAATTATAAAACTTGTGACTCTTTCAAGAAGCTATACTGTGCGTATGTGAGACAATATCTAGAATTTGCTGTTCAGGTATGGAATCCGTTCTTAAAGAAAGACATTGATATACTTGAAAATGTGCAAAGACGTGCAACTTAGATGATACCTGAAATTAAACACCTTTCATATGAAGAAAGGTTAATCAAACCGAATTTAACAACACTAACCGAAAGAAGAAAACGTGGTGATTTAATTCAATTCTATAAATTTTTCCATCATATTGAAGATATCTCATGGCACAATCCGCCTAAATTTTGAGAATCGTTATTGTTGTCTGGACCAGCTGCTAATACAAGATGTAATCAGTTTAAACACAGTAAATAGACTTAACAGGTCAAAAGTCAAATTCGAAAACATTTCTTTGCAAACCGAATTGTAAAGACATGGAATATTTTGCCACAGTCAACCGTTGAAGCATTAAAGGTAAACAATTTCAAGAGCAAAATAGATAATGTATCTAGTATTATGTCGACTACTAAATAAACTTCTAGAAACAAAATAAATAACTATTAGTTGTTGTAACTTAAACACAACAATTGATAAAAAAAAAAAAAATGAACAAAAAAGTAAAGAAGCTAATATAATTATACATGGTGTTCAAGAATCAGACTTAATAACAGACTCAGAAAAACATTTTTGTGAATGTGAAGTAGTGAAAAATATATATACTAAAATTGGAAAGCCATGTTCACCAGCATATTTGAAAAGATTTAAAAACAAAAGTGTTAGTCTAAAACCTTTATATAACAAGCAAATAGCTTTACAAAAATAAATTCAATAATTGTGACACAACAAACAAAATACTAAAATCCAAAGATAAAGAAAAATATGTTGTGAACTCATTTATGGATTTTTTTTAAGGTGAATTTACAGACCACCAAGTTGCAACGAATATAAGTGGATCACCAACTCAATTAAAGAAACACAAAAACTAATTGATTATAGGAAAACTATTGGTACAATTACTTCAGATGACTTTAACTTTACAAATATAGCCTGGGACTCAAATGATGTTCTAATTTTCTACAAGAAGATAGAACACCATCATGAAACAACATATCTCAAAAAACTGCTAAAAAAAGCAATTTTTCGAGATATGGTGTTTCAAAAATTGCTAAAATAAATGCTATCCAGCCTTCGGAATTAGGGTCAGCATTCGGCAATGCCAACCTAACTGCTGACCTTAAAGTGTTTGAGGTTGGCAAAAAATCGCTGGCCTTGTTTCTATGTTTTATGGTAAAACCTTTGTATGAAATTTTTTTTGCCAACCTCAAGCAGATTATGATCAGTAAATTATTGCCAACCACATTTTTCCTAATTCGGAGGGCTGGCTATTCAAAGTGCATTTCTTTTTTTAAATGTGTATGCACCAACCTTTCAAAAAAGCAATTGTGAAATAACAAATATAATTGACCTAGTTTTCACAGAAGTATATAAGATAGCCAATTAGCTTAAAACTGAAGCATCTTTAGATCATATTGATATATCAAATTTCTTGTTAACATTTAACTTAAATTTGACAAACAACTATATGACAAAAAGATATTTAAACAAAAAATTTGTTTACAAATTGTTTACATTATGATGATCTAAATTCATTTTTCGAAAATATTGACTAAAAAATTCAGGTACAAATTAAAAGTAAGTGGTTTCAAATATGATCTGAAAGTTAAATACCTGATACACTTGTGGATCAAAAAGACATTATTATAAAAAATAAATAAATTGCTGAAGCGCCTAATCTAAAGTTTAAAGAGACTTTTTGTAAAAAAATCTAAACGAGTTTCTTGTTTTTTCAATACAAACAACTTTAAATGTGATAACACAGAAACTATTTTTAAAAAGGAAGTGGCTGAAGAAAAACTAAGTGAACTAAACAAACACAAATCAAGTGGTGTTGATGGAGTTAATTCCCATGCACTGTCTAACTGTTTTGAGTCACTGTCTAACTCAATTCTTTTTTTATTTGATTATCATTTAATAGTGGTAAAATACCGAAATTATGGAGAGTAGCCAATTTACAAGAAGGGAAGTCATTCAGATGTTTCAAGCTAAAAAGCTGTTTCCGTAACATCAGCTGTCTGCAGAGTCATAGAGAGAATCAAAAAAGAAAAAATATAGAACATTATTTAACAATTAATTTAATATCAAATGATCAACATGACTTTAAGGGGAATGACTTTAAGGGGATTTCCCTTAAGGAAAAATCATGTATAACAAAACCATTTGTTTAAATCATATGATCTAACTACACAAGCAACAGAAAAAGGCATTCCAATTGATGATGATCAACTATAATAAGATGCTGGATAATAAACTACTAAAAAGACCAAAAGCAGCGTGTCATACTGGGAGATATCAGGCTGGCTACACATGCTCAGTGAGAAATTTTTTTAAAATGAGAGCAATTAAAAAGTAAACCGCATTGGTAAATGAAATTTAAAGTTTAACTATCAGGTAAATCAGCATCAACTATCAAAAGTAGTGTTTGAGAAAGACTCGGAAGTGATCATCAACTTTGAAGTAAAATGAGATTGACAAACCAACTCTGTTATAACAATGCCAAATTGCATATTGAGTCAGCATAAAAACTCTTTTGAATACCTTAACATTAGGACTTTTAAGATGCTTTTTGCATCAATATCATCTGAAGTATGTTGGTTCGAAATAGAATCCAAATTAAAAAAAAAAAATTAATGTGATTGAGTACGTTGAGTAGGGCCGCCAAGAGGGAGGGGCATCGTGACCCCAGGCACCATGATAATAAGGGTGCCAGAAGACATAAGACAAAAAATTATTTTAAATAACTTACCTCTTTTTTTTGGTTGAAGGGAACTAAATCAAAAAAGAACAAAAATTTGGCTTGTTTTTTATATTGATGACATTGAAGTAGACACTAGATCTTATCCAAACAAAACATTTTATTGTTAAAAGATTTTTCAGGTTATTTCAGAAAAAAATCTTATAAATACTTTAATGATTGTTCTGAAAGAAAATTTAATGACGATTTTAAATAGCAAAATAAATTTAAAAAACTTAATTAATAAACTTTATTTGATAAGGTTTAACGACTTAAGGAGTGTTAAAATTTTAAAGCAAATCAAATTTCACGCTTACCCACAAAAAAAGGAATTAAAGTCAAGACTTATAACTACGAGCAGGTGTCTCTCACCTATATCGTGTAAGGTAGGGGAGATAACTACCACAAATAGGATTATGAAATGCTGTGCACAATCTAATATCAAAATCTCAACATGAATTTATACATCACAAAGGTTGCCTTACAAACCTAATTGAATTTTGTAACATTTTAAAGGAAGCAGTCTACAGTGGACATCTGGTTTATATAATTTTTATCAATTTTTCCAAAGCATTCAATACAGTGTCACTTAACAACTTCTTCATAAAATTCATGCCTATGGCATTTGAGGCCAGCTATTAAACTAGATTACTGGTATAACTAGCTAATAGACAACAAGGAGTAATAATTGGAGAATAAACGTCCAAGTGGGAATGGGCAACAAGTGGCGTCCCTCAAGGATCAGTTCTTCCATCACTGTTATTTTTGTTCTTCATGAATGACTTACCAGATTGAATTTATAACGATACCAAATTATATGCCAATGATGGCAACATCACATGAGTTATTGACGCCGTTCAATTTTCCTCTGATTATGAAAAGCTGCAAGGGAACATCGACATCACTGTAAATTGGTAGCAAAACTGCCATGTGAATTTTAACGTCGAGAAGTGTAAAGTAATGTAAGTTGGTTGTCGCAAAAGCTAATTCATAATACCAAAGCTGACATTGATGGTAACAGATGCAGTCTAGTTCGAGCATGCATTGAGCAAGACCTTGGAGTACTAATATCAACAAGCTCAAAGTTAAAGTACAAGTAGAAGCAACTGCTTGGGTTGGCAATCAAGTGATTGGTTGTCACAAGTCATTTTAGTGTCATAGCTCTCCATATGTGGAATAAGTACTGCATCAAGAGTTTTGTGTGCAAACCTGATTATCCCTTCTCAAAAAATTGAACTTTTTAATGCAATGCCACTCCTGTCGCAGAAGGTGATTGACGTTTAAGTAAGCTAAATTGATTTTGTCGTAAGATGACATAATAATAACAGTGCTAGTAAAAAAGCGAGAAAAGAGTGTTTTCAATATTAATTTCAAAGAATCTGAATGTTAATCAAAATTAGTGAATGTGTTGCATGAGTGCTTTTTAATCCAGACGTGGTTCATAAAAATACAGATGTACAGTAATGGTATTAGAAATAAAAACAATTCATTAACTTGTATAGTTTTACATGCTTTTAATTTAAAAAATGCTTATAGAGGCACCTAAATGCTGCTATGCCCCAGGCATAATAAAAAGCTCTTGGCAACCCTGATGTTGAGAGAAGGGCAACTAAATTCGTATGATTAGTTAGCAACTTCTTTTCAAACAGGATATTTAAACGATAGAATCAACTGTCAATGAACTCAAAAAAAAAAAAATTTCAAATAATTAAAAAAATTTACAAAAAATGAAAATTTACAAAAAATGAAAATTCACAATTACTATAAATAGTTTTTCTCATGATTTTTTTTTGTTTAATAATAACAATATAACAAATTATGAATAAAGCCTTTTTATTGACTTGAACAGTAAAGTAAAAATGAATAAAACTACAAAAAGTCAAAGTAAATATAAAACTATGAAAATCAATCCTTTTTGATGCAGCATACAAAATAGTCATATATATATATATATATATATATATATATATATATATATATATATATATATATATATATATATATATATATATATATATATACATATATATATATATATACATATATATGTATATATATACATATATATGTATATATATACATATATATATATATATACATATATATATATATATATACATATACATATACATATACATATATATATATATATATATATATATATATATATATATATATATATATATATATATATATATATATATATATATATATATATATATATATATATATATATATATATATATATATATATATATATATATATATATATATATATATATATATATATATATATATATATATATATATATATATATATATATATAGATAGATAGATAGAAATCCTAACTTTAAAATTGATGTTGGCTTGAGAAGCTTTTTTTATCATGTGCATATCACAAATATCTTGAATTTATAGGATGATATATAACTTATATGAAAACAATGGAAAATGAGTACCGGCGACGCATTTTAAGCGTCGAGGTCTTGTTTATAGTCGTCGTAAACATGTATAGACGTAACCATAGTAGTGTCACGGAGATAACTGTCCGATAGGACATTTTACTCCGGAATGAATTGTTTTACATATAAAAATGAAAGTGACCAAAAACTTAAAAAAGATTGTGCACGTTGGTAATTAAAGACAAGTTAAGAGAGTGCTTTAAGATTTAAAGTTTTATTTTGTATGGTTAAAGTTACTTTTAAAAATACTGTCAACATATTTCTTATTCTTAGGAGCGTTATTATTATTAGGGGGCAAAAGGGACATGCGTGTCTTAGGCGCCATAATAATAAGGTTGCCAAAGGAAAAAAACTTAATAAGATTTCAATTACAAAAAAGTAAAAAAAAAAATTTATGAGGTATTGATGAGATAATATATGATAAAATAAATTTACTTGGTGATGCGCATAGCAACTAACTTTGCTTTATTTATATTACCAAAAAGATATAGTTTTTAAATAATTTATCTCTATTTTTAGTTGGTGGGAACCCAAAAAAAAATTTGATTTGTTTTTTATTTTAATGACATTAAAGTAAAACATTTTATTTTTAACAATAAGATTTATCAGGTTATTTCAGAAAAAAAATTTATAAATATTTTAATAATTGTTCTAAAAGAAAATTTAATCACGATTTTAAATAGCAAAATAAATAAAAAACTTTATATGATGAGGTTTAACGACTTAAGGAGTGTTAAATTTTTAAAGCAAATCAAATTTTACGCTTACCTACAAAAACGGAATCAAAGTCAAGACTTATAACTACGAGCTGGTGTCGTGCAAGGTGGCGGAGTTGCAACGCTACCCCTGTCGATGAAGGTATTTGTGCGGCCGTGGCGCAGTGGTTAGAACGCTTGCTTTATAAGCAGGAGATCCAGGTTCGAAACGAGCTCTGGACATATTTTCGCGGTAAGGAAGGAGGAGTGAACTTCTTGGTTAAATGCACTTCCGCGGTGCTCTGTGACAAGACTTTAGGACTTTTTGGGGCACCTAAAATTAAAAAAAAAAATAAAAGTACACTAAAATTGATTTAAAAATATGATTGTATGGCCACTATAGAACATGAGCGTAGATTGGACAAGTTGAAAAATCGGATACAATTCTGTCTTAAGATGACATAATAATAATAACAGTGTTAGTAAAAAAGCAAAAAAATAGTGTTTTAATATTAATTTCGAAGAACCTGAATGTTAATCATAATCAGTGAGTGTATTGCTTTTTTAATTAGTCTTTTTTAATTCAGATGCGGTTTATAAAAATATGAATGCACAGTAACAATATAGAAAAAAACAAGTCATTAACTTGTATAGATGTACATGCTTTTAATTTAAAATATGCAAGCTCATAGGGGCGCCTTAATGCAGCTATGCTCCGAGCGTCATGAAAGCTCTCGGCGGCCCTGTATATTAATACCAATAATAATAATAACATTATTAACAATTATTAGTTCCTAACTTTAGTTAATATATTATCTTTATATTAGTAACAATAATAATAACAAAAAAAGTAACAACAGTAATATTAACATTGGAACTATGTACGTATGTGTGTTTTACGGTACCAATTTCCTCAATTGGATTCCGTAACATGTTTTTTAAACTTTACTTGTTGTTCATCTAGTAAGGATTTGTTTTGAAGTTTTATTTTTGAGAATTTGTTATCAGTATAGATGTTTTTAAAAAATTCAAATGATTTAACTTTATTGTAGTGTGTGTTTTTTCAGTTCAATTTTCTGAGTTTTCTTTGAAGTTTTTTAATTTTAAAAACTTTATTAGCTTTCTGACATCGCATTTTTATCGAAGGTAAGGATATTTTTTTAAAAACCTATTCTTCTCAATTTTTATATATGGCTTCTACATACCTACTAAACTTCATTTTAAAAAATTTGTATCGCAGACAACCCAGCAGGCATTTGGTCCTAAAAAGACGTCTTATGAACGTTCAAAATACGTTCTGAATGTCGTTTGAACGTTCAAAAAACGTCTTTTTAGAACCAAATGCCGGCTGGGAACCTAGTTTTACTCTCAAAATAGGTATCTAATTATTGGCTTTTTCACCATTATTTTTGTTATTATTTAAAATGTCAAATCAAGTCACGTACTCCTAACTTTCGAATGCGATTGGTATTATGTGAATACGATCAGTAACTAATTCTACAAAAAAACCGTTAAGCGGACGAAATATTTTGAAATTATTCACAGTTTACTTTAGGACTCTTTGTTGTCAACTTTTGCTACTTAAATACACATAACACTTTGTAGAATGATCCAATTTCTATGAAGTTCTCACTTTCGTAGTTAATGCACTTTTTCATGATGTATAATAATGTAATGTTAAAACAATTTAAAATTTTTACACATACCTAAATATTGTAATAACTAAGTAGGCAAATTTGTTTTATTTTAATGCAGTATATGAAATACGTAATATATATTTTATTTATTAGAAATACGTTATAAACTTTATATATTGTTTATAAAATTTATAATATATTTTATCAATTAACTTCTATTATAAACTTTTTTTATATAAGATTCTATTATAAAGTTACTAATAATAATAGTAACTGTAATATTATGGTACTTTAATAAAAGCATATACAGTCGTGTGACAATTTATTATGGCCACCCACAATTTTTTACATTCTCAAGTTTCAAAGTCTATTATTTTAATTTTTTTTTTTGTGATTTATGTCCTCAAAAGTAATTTTTATTTAAGAAATGGGTATTTTTTTGACAAATATAAAACATTAAAAAATTGCTAATAAATTTTATTATTCAAATATATTCGAGATCAATATTTGGTGATTCCTCCTTTTGCCTTTATAATTGCAAAAACCCTTTTTGGCAGACTTTTGATGCATTTTTAAGCCATTTCCTTCAATTACTTTTTATTTTTCCAATGGTGAATAATTCTTTTTATTAAATACACTTTATTTATAATATTTTCTTTAGGAGCGCTCAAACATTTTCTATAGGATTTAGGTCAGGAGAGTTTCCTGGCCAATCAAGTAATGGAATATTTTGTTCTGATAGATATTTTTAACTGATTTAGTTACTTGGTGCCCTGTCCTGCATAAAGGTTTTTTTTTCACCTGGATAAAACCGTTTTGCCAAATGTGGCAACAATCTTTGTTCCAGGACTTTTTTGTATTGTAACTGATTCATTATTCCCTCGACAATATAGAGCCTTCCCATTCCCTTTCCACATATCATTGACCAGATCATCACAGAGGTGGGGTGTTTAAAAATTTGAATTATGCAGTCCAATAAGTTTTTTTTCCTTTTTTCCTTTTTACATATCTAGCCTGCTTTGTTGTTTTTGGAAAGCACTTATGTCACTAAAGCATACCTTAAAATGTTTTACAAGGATTGTTAAGTGAATCTTTAAAGTTTGGTGTAAGAAAGTAGATATTTAAAAATCATTTGAATTAATTTTACCAATTTCTAATCATCTTCTGTTAAATTCCTATACTTTTTTTCCCACTCCAGCCTTTTTTGCATCATTTTTGGCGTCAGTTTAGGCTTCTTAGCTGGACGTCGTAAAATGTAACCAAGATCGTGTAGGCGACGTTGAACCGTCCTGTTTGACATTTTGACTTTAGATTGGTCCAGCTTATTTGTTACTTCATTGTTGGTGGCCTGTCTATTTTCTAGAACAATCTTGGTAAGTATTCTTTTCCCACGTGGTGTTATGATTCTCTTCTTTCCACATTTACCAGCCCTCTTTTGCATCAAGTTCTCCATATTAGTCATTTTTACAACTAATATGATTGTTCTGTGAAATATACTCATTTTGCAAGCATATACCTAACCTTAGATGTATTAGGCATTTTGTGTCAATTTTTCATGAGCTCTTAAATTTGACCTTCGTTTGCTATGTTAAGGTTGCCCAGGTTAAAAAATTAACTTCTTCATTTTAATTATAAATGTTTTAAACATCTTTAAATGGAAAGAATACAAAATTTTTACTACAAATACACTTAAAAACTGTAAGAAATAACTTTTTTTTCCCGCTGCGTCAGCATATCAGCGAAAATAAGTAAAATATTTTAAAACGTCTTTTAAGACTTTTTTATATTTTTTTATATTTATATTTTAAAACACATTTAAAACGTTTCAACTTTTTATTTTTTTTTAACATTATATTTTGCCGTTTAATAAATATAACATTCTCCATAAATTTACAATTAAGTTAATGGCCGGAGCAAGAAGAAAGCATAGATTTGCCTTATCGCCGAGCACCGTATTACAATTTATAATTTTTACAAAGTTGTTTCAAGAATATATAGTATAAAAGAAAAATTGAATGAATGTTTACAAAAAATGTATAAAAAATAAAGTAGGATATTGTTTAATACATAATATCATAAATAGATTGGGTAAAAGTAAAAGTGAATATATAAAACTTTATATAAGTTTAATAAACTTTATATAAAAATATGTAAAAGATAAAGTAAGATATCGTTTAATACATAATATCATAAATAGATTGGGTAAAAGTGAATATATAATAACTTTATATATATATATATATATATATATATATATATACACAAAAAAAAAATAAAAAGCAAGAAAATGTGATTTTTGATAATGGTTATTGTCAAAAAATTTTAACCTTTTTTTAATAATTACAAGGAATAATTACCTTGTTTTTCAGTTTTTAAATTATATATCTGATCTATTTTTAAAAGAAAGACATAATAATATAAATCAAAATCTGTGTTTAATAAAAACTGTTTTGAATCAGTTTTGAACTGATGTAGAGATTTTTTTTTTCCGGAAACAATGTTTGGGAATCTTTTCCACAAAAGTGGTCCGCAATTCTGAATCGAATAAAAATTTTGTTTAGAATAAGATTTTGGTATAACAAAGTTGTTCGCGGAAAATCTTGTAGCATATTTATGGTGTATTTCTTTAAAATAAGTATCAAATATTTTGGGGGACAGCCCATATTTTGTTTTATACATGAACTGTAGAACATGATGGATATTAAGTTTGAAAATATTCAGGGCACCAATTATACGTAAAAGAAGTTCACAAGGAATCGCTCTACCAGCTCCAAATATGATTCTAACAGCATGTTTTTGCTTGCTATAAAGTTTTTTTTTTAGTTTTGTGTGATTAGTACTTACCCACATGATGTTGCCGTAAGTTAAGTAACTATCCCAACGGGCATTGGAACATTTAATCAACGTTTAGTTAGTGTTCTTCCTAAACGTTTAGATTTAATTTAGTTTCGATCTAGAACGTAGGTCAATCGAATGTTCCATTTAAACTATATCTAAATGGTTAGTTTTAAACGTTCTTTAAATTCAATCTAAATCTTTCGTTTTGAAAGCATTCCGAATTTTATAAATTCAAATTTCTTTAATTTGTGCTTCTTTAAATAAATTAGCGCCGTAAAGTTAAACGTTGCAGCGCGTTATCTAAGTCATAAACAAATCAAACGTTAAAAATATATTTTTTTTATATATTAGTCAAAAATAAATGTACATAAATTTTAAGTATTATATTGCATTATCGTCATCATCATCGTCATCATCACAATCGTCTCCAGGTCGATCAGCGTCGTCTTTGGTGGAATCAAGCAAACCAGCCTCTGCGTCCTGAAAACTGAAAATATGTGCATAGCCTTTCCCAGTTCCACCTAATCGGAAGGGAGCCATTCTAAGGTGGGAACCAATACACGAATGTATTTCTGATACAGAAGACGTACAATCTCGTTTCAAAACACATTCTACAAATAATAAAAATAACTCAATCTAAATCATTTATTCAACAATTTTATAAAGCCATAGTTTTATAGATTTAAATTTTTGTTAAACTAGTACAGTGTACACTGAGTAGATATAAATTACACTGAATTTAAATTTAATTTTATTTAAAAAAATAAAAAATACACATATTTTACCGACAACAAGTTGACACACAGCAGTGTCTCTAAACGGAAGCTTTCTCAGAGAACCTTTTCCATCCATACTCAAATGAGACATAACAAAATTTGTAAAAAGTCTTTTCAATAGATTCTTTGAAGTATCTTTAATTGATGATCCTCCAATTCGTGAAAGAAGGCGAATCTACAAAGAAATTATTCATAAACGCTACATTTTATTAGATATAAGATTCCAATTAGAATAAAAGTCAATCCACCTTAGTAAAAGTAAAATATATTTTGTGACATCAAAAATAACATTTTATATACGTTTAAAACTTTTCTGGTTGTCTTTTCTGAAAGTAAAGATAAAAATATTTAGCTATACACTTACTAAAATTATTCGATTAGCAAGAACTCCACATTGCTCCTCTAAATTACTGTACCCATCCAATGTTCCAATAGCTCCACCAATAACCTCTAGATGGACTTGAGCAACAGGCTCTAAACTTGGTATCGTCATCGTTTCCACTGCTATCCGTAAAACTTTAATTTCGTTGGCCATATTTGATAATTGATAGAGAACTTTTCGCTGAAACTCTGTAAAATATAAATTTATTTATATAATAAAAATAAAAAAAATAAACTTATAACTTTCCATATTTTGCAGTTATAGGTTGATAACAGATAATTTGCTTAACTGCAGGGCAACTGCAGTGTCCACCGTAAAAAAAAAGCACTCAAATTAGAAAATATGTTATTAAATAATATGTAAATAAATAAGGTTTGATATCTTACTCCCATTATCCATTTCATTTTCTTGAGGAGCAGTTAATACACTCAATATCTTGTTTGAATGAAACTTTTTATTCAATTGAAAAGGTGGTACTGAGAGTTTCACTGCAATAAAAATAACGATACAAGTACAGGCTTTTTAAATATTTATTATATATAAAAAGCATTATATTTAATATTTATAAATATTTTTTTTTATAAAACATTACATTTTTGCAGTTTATACGTCAGACCTTAATTACTATACTATACAACAACATACTATATACAAATATTAACTAATATCAAAATAAGTTGAGAGTGTTTGAGAGACATAAATGGTACTAAAACAAAATGAGAAAATGGTTTCTTTAGGTAAAAATCTTGAATAAACCTAATAATTATAATTTATAAATCAAAATCATTAATGCAATTAAAGTGAAAAATTAAATATTACTTGATAGTACATTGTCTTTCGATATGGCAGCTCTGCGCCTGTATATTGGTATCTTTGAATTTAATATCCGGGCTAACAAAAAAAGAGAGTTTGATAGGACTGATTGGTTAGCTACAATGTCAACAACTATATAGTTAAATTATGCTTGTTATTTTCAATGTAAATTAATTAAAAAAATTGCTTTGCACGTTTATCTTAAAAGGAAAATGACACTAAATATGTTCATAAGTAATAAAAATTACTAGGTCAATCTATAAGTGAAGAAGGTCTATATCAAAGATATAAATTTAGACATCTTACTTGATTGATCAATATTATTGTCTTTTGTTATTGTAGCCATGCTTGATTTGAATAAAGGTATCTTGGAATTACTGCTTAAGAGACCAGGTGACTGTTGAAGCGGCGAAGGTTTATCTAAAATGTAAATCCTAACTTATATTGTTTGAGATATAATCGTAACAAATTACTATTAGTATTCAAAGAAATAAAGACAATTTAATAAAGACAACTTACATGCTTGATCAATTTTGAAATTTTGTGGTACCATATCCACAATCTTTTTGTTCAACGAACTGTTTAATGCTAACATTTTGCTTAGTTTAGCAGGTGGCTGTGGAAATGCAGATAGTTTGACTATTTTAAAAATAAATTACAACTACAGTAAATGTAAAAAATTATTATAAATAACTGTTTTATTAAAAAACACATACACATAATAATGCTATGGCTATTATTATCACCAGGGCTTAAGGCAGAGGTTCAAATACTTCAGCTACTGCTCCACTTCTTATAAAATTACTAGCTGTTGGTAGCACCAACATCAAAGCCCTGATTATAAATATTATTTCTTTGCTCCTACTTACATCATACTTATTATTATGTTTATTGTAACAAATTAGCTAACTTGTCAATATTCTTACTTTTTGCATTAACATTAACATCTACTTCTTTCTCGCCTAAATTATAAAAAAAATGTTTTAATATAATTGTATAAATTAGCGTTAGTAATATTAACTCCAAATGAAAAAATAAGTTTTATTTCAATTAGAATAATGCAAAATTATAAATTATTAATTACTTGGTAGTTAATATATTTTTTATATATTATTTGGCAGTTTATATATTTTGTAACATTATTATCTATATAGTTAGAAGTTTCAGGAGAAATAGGTAGAGGTAGAAACAGAATAACTTGGAAAGAGTGTGTTTCAGATGATATGAAAAAGCTACATTTAAGGAAAGAAGATGTTCAAGACAGTGTATGTTGGAGAAATGGCATTATGAGAAACGTCCAACCCGTGCAGGCACGGAAACAAGGACGCTAAAACAATAATGATGATATAAACATAAACTAATTAAAAAGAACCTTCAAAAAAAGTTGCAAAGCTTGCGCTTTTTTGTTAACTGCTGATCATTCTTCAGCTGATCCTCTTCTTCAGTTTCTGTTGTTAAATTGTAACTATTACAATCCTCGTAGCAATCTGTAAAATAAATAAAAAAACTTATCCAAAGCAGATATTGCCAAGTAAATTTTTTTAACAAGTAATGGATAAATTATTTAACATTTTACAAATGTAAATTATAAAATATAACAACTCAATAATATATGAAGCTGTTGTCAAAAAATAAACACCAAACCTGACGTAATTTTTATTTTTATTAGTCTAAAAAGCCGCCATTTTTCATTAGGTTTTACCCCTTCCTTCATTAACTTAAACGCATTCATTTTGGATGGTGGCCACATCACTACTTTTCCTTGCACCCATGCGGAAGGCAAGACTCCTTCTTCTTCACGATTGTCTTCTAACCAAACAGCCCGGTGATATGACATTTTGCTAAAATGTTATTACTCTTTTTATTTGTAAAAACTGTGTTAAAAGTGTTTTAAATAAGTTTAGCCATTTACTAATACATACTATACAATACTATTTTATAGATATATTTGTTTACTTATTATTATTATTAACACTTGCTCCAGCTAAACAAGACATCAAGAGAAATTATTAGCAGAAGAAAACGTTATAAAAAATTTTCTATATATTTATTACTCTTTAAAATCTAAAAGAATAATATCTTTTTAATTATTATAATTAATGTTAAGATTTACAATAAAAGTAAATGAAATCAAAGCAAAATAATATTTTTTTAAATATTAAAAAGTTAAAACAAAAACAAAGGAAAATATACTCATAATCTAATATAACTTAAATAGATTAACAAATTGACTTGCACCAAATAAAATTAAAAAAAAAAAAGACTTCCTCTAAATATGAAGATAAAAAATATATAGCTGATATGAATATGAATATGATATAAATAGTAAGATAAAAAATATATAGCTAAAGAAATTCAGTCCTATTGCTAATATACAATTAAACATCTTCATTAAATTAAAAAACATATTAAGCATATTAAACATATGTACATAAAACATAATAACAACTAATTAGAGTGATAAAGCCATAATAAAATAAGAGTGATAACCATAATAAAATAATTAGTAAAATAATTTAACACTCTTTTGAATGAAGAAGAGGCATCAACACAAAACCGCCATTACAGGGAAGCTTTAGAACCTTTCTCTCAATTTCTGTAAACTTCACATTTTTTGATTTTGAATGCTTATAATGATTGTTCACAAAATAAATGTCTAGGAGGTCAGAGGAGCATGGCTCAATGAAGAATGGATGCAAATTAGCAAAACTGAATATATAACACATACATGAATCTTTTTGAACTTCATATATTTCTACAAACTGTCTATTTTTTAGTTGAGCAAACGAATCTCTATACGCTGTTGATAATTTAAAAACTGGGTTTGTTGCATTTGCAATGTCAGAGTATTCATGGACGTTTTCATATTCTTGAATTCTTTTTGCTACTTGTACAGCAGGATTTGAAGAACCTCTCACATATCTCTTTAACGTTTGCAAATAATTTTCAAAGGGAAAAGCACTGATATTATCAAGCGGTGAATTAAAAAATTCTACATCATCTCCTATATGCAGCAAATGATGAATATTATACACAACAAAATAATTACCATATAATTGTTGAGAATTTTCAACAAAATGTCTAAGCAAATCTTTTGCATAGTTCAACATGTTATTTCTTCTGTCGTTTGATGGTGTGAGCAAAATTGATGCAGCGACAGAAAGTGTTAAAAAATGTTTGTAACGCTCAGGATCCAAAATTCCTTTCAAGACAACAGGCCCTGTGTATAATAAGAATTGCCGGAATTCAGTGGCCTTCCATCTATCTAGGTCCAATAAAGATCTAGGGCGTCTAGCAAACTCACTTGGTATGCATTTTCGTAGATCCAAAAGGTTTTCCGAAATTTGCAATATGTTATTGTTGCTTAACTTAACTTTTCTATCACCTTTTTTCAAAGCTTGAAGTATACGACGCATGACACCTAAGCAGATCAAATGCATATAGTCAAGTGGGAATATGCTGATACATTGGTCTGTTATTTCATTTAAAGGTGAAGCTCCATGTTGATGACTTCCTAGGAATTCAAGATTTTTAAAACTGTCATCTGTGCGCCTTCCAGCATTGAAGCAATCAGGAGAAACAAACGTGGTTCGCCTGTTAGTTGACGTACCAACAGCAAGACAACGTTCACATGCATGCAAGCCATTGTGACCAACAATATTTTTCAGAAAAGATCTTGCAGGAGCATCACAAATAACTGAGTGCAAAATAACTGTGTAATTTTTACCATTATGAGTGACACCATTACACTTTAAAAACTTATACTCATCTATAAAATCCTTTAAAAACTCATTAACAGAATTTGGCTTACTATCTCCTTGATATAAAGCAACAATCATGGGTGAATTATGATTAACAGCAGAGAAGCATCGGCCAAAATTGCCTTTTAGACGATCTAAACAATGGTATACCGTCAACATTTATTTGCAGATTGAGTACATCGCTGCAAATGTCGTGATTTATTGCATTCTGTAAACATTTGGTAAGGCCAAAATAAATGTATTGGCCACCACACTTTTCCTGAACTTGTATAGCTAGAGGTGTTTGCAAAAGAGTTCGACTATCTTTAGGCAGCTCGCACCCATATCTTCTCAACAAGGCTAGTAATCCATTACATGATAAACGTGTGAGTTTTGCATTTACAACCCATTGAGCTAGATTGTATTGAAAAGATCCATTGTCAACAAGCTCCATATCACAATAATGTTCATCGTCTGAGCTGCTATTGGGCGGTATTATGTCAATATCAATATCATCAATATCACAATAATTTTCATCATCAGAACTACTATGAGGTTGTACTATGTCATTGTCAAGTTCATAGGAATCATTATTAAGTATATAGTTAGTGCTATTATCTGAAATAGAAGATAAACCACACACATTTTCTGCATCTGTTAAAGAATTTGATAACCCAGGAGGTTCACATTCACAGCAACTATTTGCATCTTTAACAACCTTTCTATATTTTCGCATATACTCTGCTTTTGCACTCATAACTCATACGAATGAATCTAAAGAATCAATAAAACAAAATATCAGATGATGTAAAATAATAGGTAATAAAATAGAATTAAAAAGAAAGCAAAATTATTAACCAAATCAATTGCCATTCATAGTTATAAATTACCTAATTATCAATTTGTATCCTCCTTTTATAATATATATTATTATTATGAAACATTGATGAAATAATTGATAATATTATCAAAAGGATTATATCCCTAAAACATCCGTTAACTCAATTTAGTTACTACCAAATAAAAAGTTATTTTATTTTTTTTAAACCACAAACTACATAATTTAAGATTCATATAAATTTATAGTTTTAATACATAATAAAAGATTCAAAATGTCCGACTCCTTCTGTGCGAACTTAATTAAGTTATATAACTTAATTAGTTCCGTACGGAAACTGTGTGATTTAGCTTTTAAACTCTAACTAAACATTCAGTACTCGTTTAGAATAGATTCCTAAACGTTTAGAACGGCGTAAATGTCATATAAACGTAATCTAAACCAATTTTAAATCAGCAAATGCCCGTTGGGATGTATAAAGGAAAAATATAAACTTTTAAAGGACTTAAAATTTAAAAGTGGCTTAACTCTATAGATCATGCCAATGTTTTTTGAGATTTTTTTCTGTATAATTTATATGAACTTTCCAAGATAGATTTTCATCAAAGTACACACAGGGGGGGGGGGGTTGGTGCGTTAGCCGCGGCGCGGGGCCCCCTGCGTTAGCCGCAGCAGGGGGTGCGCCAGTGCTGCGCCTGGACTGGGGGGGGTAGGGGTGATCCTCTTTTAGGGGAGAAGAAAACCGAAGAATTTTTTTTATTCCCTGTTTTTAATGGGTTGAGTGATTTATAAAAGGTAGTTCGTTAAAAGTATGATGGTTAGGAGGACAATTTAGTGATCATTCTAAAGTATTAGTTTTTTGTGTCTAAATTATTTCAAGAAATGAATTTTTCTTCTGAATAAAGAGCATCAAAAATTACATAAATAAATCAAACTACTCCTATAATAGAAATAATTGAACCTAAAGAACTAATGGTGTTTCAAGTGAGTAGGCTATCTGGAAAGTCTGCATATCTTCTAGGCATTCCTGCTAGTCCTAAAAAATGTTGTGGAAAGAAAGTTAAATTTACTCCTATAAAAGTAATTCAAAAATGAATTTTACCAAAAGTTTCATTAATGGCAAATCCAGAAATTTTTCCAAATCAAAAGTAAAATCCCCCAAACATAGCAAATACTGCACCTAGTGATAAAACATAATGGAAATGAGCTACTACATAATATGTGTCATGTAATAAAATATCTAGTGATCCATTAGCTAAAATTACACCAGTTAAACCACCTAAGGTAAATAAAAATATAAAGCCGGTAGCTCATAACATAGGTGTAGATAAATTAATTTTTCCTCCATACATTGTTGCTAGTCAACTGAAAATTTTAATTCCTGTAGGAACAGCAATAATCATAGTAGCTGCTGTAAAATAAGCTCTAGTATCAACATCCATACCTACAGTAAACATATGATGAGCTCAAACAATAAAACCTAAAAAGGCTATAGCTAATTGAGCATATATCATACCTAAATACCCAAAAACTTGGTTTTTTGAACTGAAAATAGGAATAATTTGTGAAAAAATTCCAAATCCTGGAATTATTAAAATATATACTTCTGGATGACCAAAAAATCAAAATAAATGCTGATATAAAACGGGATCTCCTCCTCCAGCTGGATCAAAAAAAGTAGTATTAAAATTTCTATCAGTCAATAACATAGTTATTGCTCCTGCTAAAACAGGAAGAGAAAGAAGTATTAAGAATGCTGTTATTAAAACAGATCATACGAATAAAGGAAGCTTATCAAATGTTAAACCTGGTGTTCTCATGTTGAAGATGGTTGTAATAAAATTAATTGCTCCAGCAATTGAAGAAAATCCGGCACAATGTAAACTAAAAATAGCTAGATCTACAGACCCTCCTGAATGAGCTAAAGGCCCAGATAAAGGGGGATAAACTGTTCAACCTGTTCCTGCTCCTTGTTCTACTAAAGATGAAGTTAAAAGTAGAATTAATGCAGGAGGGAGTAATCAAAAACTTAAATTATTTAGTCTGGGAAAAGCCATGTCTGGTGCTCCTATATATATAGGCACAAATCAATTTCCATAACCTCCTATTAAGACTGGCATGACTAAAAAGAATATCATTACAAAAGCATGAGCTGTTACTATTACATTATATAAATGATCATCTCCTATTACTCTTCCTGGTGTTGAAAGTTCTATTCTAATTAACATACTTAAAGCAGTTCCTATCATTCCAGAAAATGCCCCAAAAATTATATATAAAGTTCCTATATCTTTATGATTAGTTGAAAACATTCAACGTGTGATTCAATTATACACTTATGTTTTGAAAAAACAAATAATTTTCTAATTTTCCTACTATTGGAATTATTAATAAAAAATAAAAAAAATAAAATAAACTAGAAATTATACTGATTATTATATAAGGGTTTTCTATAGGTTTAGAACCTAATCAAGTTAATAAAATGAAATTTGCTATAAACACTCAATATAGTAATTTTCCTATAGGTCTAAAAGTCAATGAAAAAAATTTATTAGTATGCAAAAATGGAATAGCAAATAAAATTATTATACTTAAAATTAAAGCTAAAACTCCTCCTAATTTGTTAGGAATTGATCTTAATATAGCATAAGCAAATAAAAAATACCATTCTGGCATTATATGAACAGGAGTTACTAATGAATTAGCGTTAATAAAATTTTCTGGATCACCTAGAGTATTAGTATAAAAAAATACTATAAATAATAGAATAAATATTAATATAAAAAATCCATAAATATCTTTTATTGCAAAATATCAATGAAATGGAACCTTATCAAAGTTACTATTAATTCCTAATGGGTTACTAGACCCAACGCTATGGATTAGTACTATGTGAATTAAAATTAAAGATGCTAATACAAATGGGAATAGATAATGTAAACTAAAAAATCTACCTAAAGTGGCATTATTTACACTAAATCCACCTCAAATTCATTGAACTATGTCATCTTCTATATAAGGAATTGCAGATAAAAAATTTGTAATTACAGTAGCCCCCCAAAAGGACATTTGTCCTCAAGGTAATACATAACCTATAAAGGCAGTAATCATCATTACTATAAATATAGTTATACCTGAAAATCAAATAGGTTTTTTTTGATAACCTCCATAGTATAAACTTTTGCCTATATGAATATAAACACAAATAAAAAATAAAGAAGCTCCATTAGCGTGGATTGATTTTAATAAAAATCCATAATTTACATCTCTGCATATATGAATTATTGATTTAAAAGCTAAAATTATATCTCCACAATAATGCATAGCTAAAAAAATTCCAGTAATTAATTGAATTGCAAAACACAATCCTAACAAAGATCCGAAATTTCATAAATAATTTATATTTGATGGAGAAGGAAGATCGAT
Source organism: Hydra vulgaris (assembly GCF_038396675.1). Lineage (NCBI taxonomy): Eukaryota > Metazoa > Cnidaria > Hydrozoa > Anthoathecata > Hydridae > Hydra > Hydra vulgaris. The sequence goes on from NC_088923.1 coordinate 16,977,423, forward strand.
TAAAGTAGAATTAATATGTTTTATAAGATGATTGTTTTTTCTAATCCTCATTAAATAGAAATGTTAGTATAAGAGCTAAATATTATGGAATCAATAAGTATATTAGGATAAACCCCTAATACAATAATAAACACTATTAATGGTAATAAACTTTGAAATTCAAAACTTATTATATCTCTTGAAAATTTTAGATAAGGCGAACTAGAACCAAAAAACATTCTATTGTAAACCCATAAAGAATAAATTAAATTTATGAAAACCCCTAGTAAGATTAATAAAATTATAAACAAAGAAAACTTAAAAGCTGAGATTATTAAGAATAATTCAGCTATAAAATTTAATGTTAAAGGAAATGAAACATTAGCTAAAATTAAAGTAAATGTGATTATACTTAAAATCGGCATAGTAATAGTTAAACCTCTAAAATATTTTATAATTCTAGAATGAAATCTAAAATACACAATTGAAGTGATAATGAACAAACCTGAGCTAGATAAACCATGAGCAATCATCATTAACATTGACCCGACTAATCCTTCAATAGAATGTGAAAAAATACCTATAGTCACTAAACCCATATGAGAAACTGAAGAATAAGCAATTAAACGTTTTATATCTATTTGACGACATGTAGTTAAAGCACCATAAACTATGGCTATAATACTCATTATAATAATCAATGGATAATAAAATTGAGAAGCCAATGGAAAAATTGGATAACAAAACCTAATCAAACCATAACCCCCCAATTTTAAAAGTATTCCTGCCAATAAAATTGAACCTGCTATTGGTGCTTCTACATGAGCTTGAGGAAGTCAGATATGGAATGGTACCATTGGTATTTTTACAGCTAAGCCTATAAAAAACCCTATAAATAATCAAAATTGAATATTATACGGAATTTTTATAATTAATAAATTTTCATAGTTAGTAGTCCCAGTTAATGAATATATTTTAAATATACTTATTAACATTAATAAAGACCCTATTAAGGTGTAAAAAAAGAAATAAAAAGCAGCTTTAATTTTTTCTTCTCTATAACCTCATATACCAATCATAATAAATACAGGTATTAATATACTTTCAAACAAAATATAAAACCATAAGATATCTAAAATAGAAAATACTGTAATTAATAGAATAACTGACACAAATAGCAATATATTAAATTCTTTTTTAAAATATTTTATAGATTTTAAGCTTATTAGTATACATATAGGAATTAATAAAATACTTAAGCCTATAAAAAATATAGACAAACCATCAACAGAAAGGATAAAATTATTTCAATTAATAAATATTGAATTTATTAGTAATCAACTGAAATTTAAATTAAATTGAAAATTTAAAATTTTATGATTTAAAATAAAAAATAGTATAAAATAAAATAACAATATTAAAGATCAAAACAAAGAAATATTAAAAATATTTTTATTATTTCTTTGAACTAACAAAATGTTTATTATGCTTAAAAACGGAATTAATAAAAGAAAGATTAAATACATCACTTATTAGATAAACCTCAAAAAGCTCATAATAAAGAATTAGTAATAATAATAAATGATAGACTCAAAGGTAGATAAGATTTTCATAATAAACCCATTAACTGATCATATCTTAATCTAGGAAAGGAAGTTCTAACTCAAATAAACAAAAAAACAAATACAATCATTTTTAAAAATAAAATAAAATTATTAATAAAGAAATAATTATTTCAATCCCCTAAAAATAAAATTACAAAAAAAGCACTAGTAAATATTATATGAGAATATTCTGCCAAAAAGAACAAAGCAAAAGACATCGAAGAATATTCTACATTATAACCAGAAACTAATTCTGATTCACCCTCAGTTAAATCAAAAGGAGCTCTGTTAGTTTCTGCTAATGAACATATAAAAAACATTATAGCTATAGGTCATAAAGGGAAAATATAAGAAATGCTTTGACTTTGTGAGTTTATCAAAGAATAAATATTTAAAGTTCCAGCACATAGAATACAAGAGAAAACAACTAAGCTAATACATACTTCATAACTTATCATTTGAGCAGCAGCCCTCAATGAACCCAAAAAGGCGTATTTAGAGTTACTTGTCATCCAGATAAAAGTATAGAATATATGTTTATTGAAGAAATGGCAAAAATAAACATCACTCCCAAATTAAAATCAAAGATTAAGTTATTTATCCCTAATGGAATTATTACCCAAATAAGTAAAGATAGAGTTAAAGCTAAAATAGGAGAAAATAGATAAAGAAATATGTTAACATGATTAGGAATAATTAACTCCTTTGAAAATAATTTTACACCATCAGCTAAGGGTTGTAATAACCCATATATTCCTACCACATTAGGACCTTTTCTATTTTGACTATAACCTAAAATTTTTCTTTCTGCTAAAGTCAAATAAGCTACAGAAATTAAAACTGGAACAATAATTATCAAAAACTTTATAATTTCTAGTATAATTAAATATATATCTTTCATTATCCTTTTAGTAAATTTAATAATTTTAAAGAAATAGATCCTTTTATTTTATAAAAAGCCACTATTATCGATAATCCAATAGCTGATTCAATAGCAGCAATAGTTATTATGTATATTGCTATTATTTGTCCTTCCAGAGAAAAATTAGTTAATGAACTTAATATAAAATTCATTGAAATAGATAATAATAAGATTTCTATACTAACTAGAATTAATATTATATTGCTTCTATTAATAATTATTCCTATAATACTAATACAAAACATAATTATTACTAATAAATTGAAATCAAATAGCATTATTCTCATTCTAACCCCCCCCCCCTTAATCACTCATAAATTAGTCCTATAACTAATACAATTATAAATAGATAAATAACAAATTGTGAATAATAATCTATTAAATTTGAATTTACAGATCATGGGAATAAATAAATTATTTCTAAGTCAAATACTAAAAACAAAATAGCAATTAGAAAAAATCTTATAGAAAATGGTTGACCAGTTGAATGAAAAGGATTAAACCCACATTCATAAATAGAAACTTTTTCCTTATCTGGTGATTTAAAAGAGAGAAAAATTGAAAAAAACAAAATAACAGAACTAAGTAAAAAACTAATAAATAAATAAATAAATTTAATTTCATGAATTGTTTCTTAAGTGTTGTATAAATATTTTTTGCTTCTTTAAGTTAAAATTATGAGTAATAGTTAAAACAATTACCCCTATCATCCCTATTGACAGAATAATGCTTATCAACATAAAATTTATATAATATTTAGAATAAAAGAATAAAACTAAATTATGAAAATTATGATAATTTATTAGATTAAAATTTAAAAAATTATTATCTAAATAATAAGGTAAAAACACATTTTTGTTAATAACTTTTATGATTAATGAAGCTAAAACAATTAAAAAATTTACAGATATTTGCCTTTTGATGTTAGTTTTATTCATCAAAAGATTGGGAAGAATAAGTGGTAATTCTTTTGTTTTGTTTGGTTTGTGGAAAAGAGAAAATTTAGTTTTTTGAATATTCAAAGACAATTTGTTGCATATAAACCATTCATTTACTTTATTTAATGCTTCATTTACTACTTTAAAAAGTGTTTCAATATTTTTGTGAGAATAAAAAACATTCGAGTCATCTGCGAATAAAATAAAATTTAATAGGTTTGATGTTGAAGACAAATCATTTATGTATAGTAAAAAAAGTTAAGGTCCAAGTATAGAACCCTGTGAGACTCCGCAATTTACAGTTTTTTTGGTCATTTCTAAATTTTCAAATTGTACATATTGTTTTCTGTTTGAAAGGTAATTTTTAAACCAGAGTAAGTTTGTCTCCTTTATTCCGTAATATTTCAGTTTTTTTATTAGAATGGAATGTATCAAAAGCTTTCGACAAATCAATGAAAACTCGTAACGTAAAACAGTCTTAAGTAAAAGCATTAGATAAGTGATTAACTAACTCTACTATTGCGTGATCTGTTGAATGTTGTTTTTTGAAACCAAATTGCTTACTGTATAACATGTTGTTTTCAATTAAATGATTATACAGCCTATTGTACACTATACGTTCAAGCAACTTCGAGAAACAAGAAAAAACAGATATAGGCCTGTAATTAGAAGGTTCTGACTCATCTCCAGACAAATACTGGAGTTACTCTAGCAATTTTTAAATTATCCGGAACTTTACCTGATTTAAGTGACTGATTGAAGATATGAAACAATGATGGTTCAATTATATCATAGACTAATTTTAATATATTAACGCTAACTTTATCCGATCCTGCACTTTTGTTACTTTTTAAGCTAAGTAATGCAGTCCACAATTCACGTATATCTAGCTTTGACTTTTTGTTAGGTAAGAATCAAATGTTGAAGAAGTTAAAGGAATACTTTGTGCAAAATTAGAGCTAACATTAATGAAGAAACTGGTAAATTCTTTATAAAGAATTTACCAGTTTCTTTATTAATGTTAGCTCTAATTTAGCACAAAGTATTCCTTAGCACAAAGTATTCCGGTGAATCCAATTTATGATAAAGCACTAATAGCTATAGCTTCACCGATCACCTGATTCACCGTCAATTAAAAGTTTTTTTGGCAGAGCGTTATTTTTATATTTGTTTTGTCCGATTATTTCTTTAATAGCTTTCCAAGTTTGTTGTTTCCATTTTCTAGCAATTTCGAATAATATTTTTTTTTAGAGTCTTTTTTTGATTTTTTCAAATATATTTTTATGGTTTTTATGTTTTGCTTCGGTAGAATATGTTTTTTTTAAAGAAATTTTTCATAAAGGTTTTGTTTTTTTCTTGGTGATTTTAATAAGCATTTTGTTATCCAAGGCGATAGAAGTGATTTTGAATTTACATAAAACTTTTTTACAGGAAACACTTCATTGTATTGTTTACAAAATTGCGCTAGGAAAAGTTCATAAGCATTGTTAACATCACGTGATTGGAGAACAAACTCCCAATTAACGAAGTTAATTAGAAGGTTGTGAAATTGTTGTAGGGAGTTTTCATTGATCTGTCGCTTGTAAATAATGTGCTTTGTGGAAATATTATCAGGGGTTATGCTTATTATTATTAGAAATGTGGGAAAATGGTATGTCAAATCAGTCTTTATTATACCTGTACTAAAGCAGCTATTAGAAAAATTATTAGTAATTATGTTATCTAGTTGGGTGGTGGAACTTTTTGTGATTGTTGTTGGCTTAGTTATTGTTGGAATGAGGTTATTTTTTAAAAGAGTATTTACAAAATATTTAACACTGTTATTTGACGCATGATTCAAAAGATTAAAATTCAGGTCACCGACTAAGTAAACATGCTTTTGTTTTTTATTAACTTTTGTTAAAAAAGTACGTAAAGAAACTTTAAAATTTTTTAAATTACCCGCTGGTTCTCTATAAATAACATTAATAATTATGTTTTTAGAATTTTGGTTAATTATTTCAATACACAATGACTAGCAATCTTTTTTATTCACATTGAGGCCATTAGGTGGTATAAAATTAATTGACTTATAAATAAAAATGCATACACCTCCACCGGTACGGAAGTTTCGTGGTTGATGAATTGACGCATAATTTGTTAATTCAAATTGAAATTCGAATTCAACTTCAAATTCAACTTCTAAAATAAACATCCAATCAACTCAAAAGTTTCAGAATATTTTTATCTTACCAACACAAACAGACTGTAGCAATATTTTTTGATAAAAAAATTTATATCAAAACTTTAAAAGATATTATCAAAACCTTAAATATTGTGATGAATTTTATGTAGTTCTGCTACATTTCGCGATTAATTGTTAAAGAGCACACCCCGAAAATTTCAAATTTTTAACTTTATGTTTTGTACAAGATCGAGAAAAAGAATTCTGTAAATAATTAATAAATAATTAGTAAATCAAAATAAAGGTGGCAAAAACAATTAGGTACTGATAGTACATATATACTGAATTTAGCAACACCCCTAGGGGCGTTCCTATAGAAGCTAAAAAGATTTTATCTTAAAAAATCAATTTTACTTAATGTTGAGTTTAAGTATATATAAAGGTATAAATTTTCTAAATCTAGAATAAATTTCAAATAAAATAACGTAAAAATATTATTTTGATTTTTTAGTGTATTTTAACCTATAAGCCACCTATGAATTGCGCTACACATGCAAAATATATCCAGAGTGCACAGCATGTAATAGATCTATACATATAAGTTATTCAAAAATCTATTTACGCAGGAATTATTAAGTTCTAAATATCGCGAGGTTAGAATTATTTTGTTCTATCTACATTTTTTTGAAAAATTCGAGTTATTAATTGTGATATGTACCTCAAAATAATGTTTTTCTACTATATTGAAGTCGAAGTTATAATCAAAAAAGTTGCGGAGAAAACATACGTAATATAAATCTTTTTATATGCCGTCTCCAAAAATTTTTATTTTTTAAATCGTTTTATTTTAAAACTTAAAAATGTGGAGATAGATAAAAATAACTCTAACCTCGCGAAGGATAACTTTAACCTCGCGATAAGTCGATGTGAGCTTATTTTCTTATGTTTGAAACTTTTTTACCAGTAAAAATTGACCTTGTGCACTAAAAAAAAACACTTTATTTATATGAGTTCCATGACGCATAACATTACTGTTTTTATTATAATAATATTATGCTTAATATAAAAAGTGTTAAAGCTTTCTTTATGACCGCAGAATAATGTGCATAATAATGTCTGAAGCCATAGCTAAAATACATTTAAACCAATACTAAAATCACTAAAACACTTTAAAATAACGCTAAAATACATTTCTTGAGTATTCCGAAGTATATAATTTGCAAAACAATAAGACTGTCACTGAGCAAACTGTCCGCGGAGTAAATTGTCCGATAGGACATTTTACTAGAATTAAATTTATCGACAAGTTTTTAATTTTATTTAATAATCTTATAGTGTTGAAAATTATGTGAAATTTACAACTCCTTCATTTTAGGGAGGGCGAAAACTTTTAGTGGTAATAAATTTTGAGCGATAATAGATTATTTAAAAAAATAAATTTTAGATCTTAGAAAAATCAGGCGTTCAACTGCAACACTGAAGAAAACTTATTTGATTTATAAAATAAGAAGTCTAAACAATTCAAGTTTGCTGAACTTCCCATTTTAGTTAAATTTTCATGATAACTTAATTAATTTATGATTTAGACAAAGCATAGACGCGCTTACGATTATTTAAATAAGATTACCTAACTAAAAGATTTGTTTATAAGAAATGACGTAAAGTTAGTTATTATAAAAGGACCTAAAAGATTAATTATAAACTTATAACGTTTTTTCGTATGCTTAAGGGTTAATTAACCATGACTATATTATAATTTTATTGCTAATTGCGAAGTGAAACTGCTTAAAATATTAGGTTTTGCAGTGTTTGTTGTTATTGTAACGTAATTATTTTCCCGATATTTTGCGGAACTCGCCATATTAAAAAACTGAACTGCTATTTAATAAAACATATTCAAAAGTACTTTTGATTGTTCTATGATTGGTTAGACGAGGTACAATTATTTTATAAAGTTTTGTTGATTATATTTTCATTTTTTAGGTTTTTATGTTAAAAAAAAAATTCTATATATTTCTAAGTGTTTTTATTCAATTTAATTATAAACTCAATCAATATATCTAAACTCAATGTGTTTGTTGTAGCATAATGTATTTTTCGTTCATTATATTTTAAAATGTTAGGTTTTTATATAACATTTACCTCAGGTGCTTAATATACGGGAAGATATTAATTAGTTTTTTAGTTTTTTTTTTTTTTTTTACTCTTCCTGTTTTGTTTTTTTAAGGACCCCATCCCCTATTTCTAAATTTAAAAAAAACGTTAGATCACAAATGACAAAAGTGTGAAGCTAAACAAAAATATTTTTAAAGAACTAAGTGTTTTTTTTTAAAGAATTCTTTTTAAAAGCTGTTATAAACCCATCCACGTGCATTAAAGGCCTATGAGAAAATTCATTGCGTTTTATTTAAGGTAAATAAAATTCCATCTCTGACCAGGTTTGTTGTGCTTTGGTAATTACTTCCAACATTACTCACCATAAGTTAATATCGTTGAAAAAAAAAAGTTAATATCGCATAACAAAGATTTTCAGTTCTTTATATTATTATATTATAATTTTTTGTTATTTTCTTAGCATAACTTAAGTGCATATCATTATTTTTTTGGTATCAGTAATTGTTATTCAAAAGTTATTAGTATTTTGTTTGGTGTAAAGCTTTATGAGGAACTAGCTGGATTACCCTGCGCTTCGCGCGGGTTTCTGTCACACTTAAACTTGACCAAATTTATCTTTTCCAAATTAAGTTGTTTAAATTTAAGTAAATGAAATTCTTATTTATTCTGAACAGAAACATATGAAGGTTGACAAAGTTACCAAATACTAAAGGTACAGTCTGTTGTTACTGGAGGGCATTCTGACACACGACATTGACTGTTTTATTTTCTGGAGCAAGTATGTAGAGATTTTGAGGTGATCCGACTCTAGAACAGGCCACATAGAGTTGACCATGAGAAAAGCATGGTTTTTCTAGGTTGACGTAAACAACCTGCAAAGAATGACCCTTGATTGTCATTGCAAAAGAGATTCGGACTGGAAACTGCAGGCGCTTAAAGTGCAGAGGAGAATTCTTGTCATCGTGAATGAGTGGGGTTCTTGGAATAAAGACATCTTCACCTTTAGCACAACCTGCTAGAATTGTAGCTTCAATTACATGTGGCATGCACTTTTTATGTCAAGTCGAGTTCCATTGCACAGTTTTGGAACATCCAAGTTGCGTAAAAGAATAATTGGTGCGCCGACTTTAAGTTCAAGTTTGTGGGATGGCATGCCACTTGGTTCTAAGGAATTCAAAAACTCTACAGGATATTCTACCGCATCGTCCATGTCAGTTGTGGTGTCAACTGAGGTGTAAGTATGCACCTGCCCCGGAATCTCATTGATCATGTTGGCATTAATTGCATTGACAGCTCTGTTTGTTGGGGCCAAAATTGCTCTCTCACACAGCCAGGCATAGTACGAATTCGGACCTTCAGCATACTTTCTAAGAATGTCTGGGAAAACCTTGTTCTTTAACTCAAGTAATGAGTAACCATGTTGCTAAAATTAGCAGAAAAACCAATTCTTCCACCTTGATTAGGTTGTACCCTGCCTTCACCAAGCATTAATACCAATCTAGAAAATTCCAGTGCAGAAGGATCACCCGAGACTCGAGCTCGCATTTTTGTGGTAAGGACCCTTCATTTTACATCAGGCCATAATGTAGAAGATGCTTTGAGACATGCATGAATTGCATCAGCAGGCGTTCCTCGTGGTATGATTGGCAGTGTTTGCCGAAAATCACTAGCAAGTAAAAACAATACTCTACCCATAACCCTTTCATTTCACCAACAATCCTTGAGTGTGTCATGTACTGCTTCCACACCATGCTTGTGCATTATTGTTACCTCATCTCAAATTATTAGCTTGAACAGTCGAAAAAAATCACTCAAGGCAGACTCGGCATTAACTCTGCACACTGGTGCCTCATCAAGATTCATATCAAGAGGTAAATGAATGTTAAGTGCACTGTTTGACCACCTTTTAGCAGTGTAGTTGATATACCCGATGAAGCAGTGGCAAGTGCAATGTCACCATAACTTCTGACTGGCCAATAGCAGGTTCATCAGAGTTGTCTTTCCAGTTCCTCCAGGTGCATCAAGAAAGTACAAACCTCCATTGCCTTGATCAATTTTTTGTAACAGTTCTTGGTAAACTGCTTGCTGTTCTGCCACATTGTTGACTTTTGGCTCATTTTCAGACACATATCGCCTCATCTTGTCTAAGTTATATGTTTCTTGCAGGAAATTATGACTGAGCTGTTGTGGGCCATGTTGTTGTGGTGGTTGGACTGGAAGATGCTAGCCAGTCTTTTGCAAAACTTTGTCCTCCAAGAGAATTAAGGCCTGGTTGTACATTGCCGGTGTATATTGTAATGAGCGATCATTGAGTTGTCTTTGTGCTTGGAAGAGGATATCCTCAGCCATCCAATTTTTGTATTGATCCCAGAGGGCCTGTGGTTCAGATGGATAACAGCATGTAATAATGATGGCGAAGAATTCACGAACTTTGAATGGTGATTGACAAACAACCGCTTCTTCAAGACAATCAGTGTTGGTCATCTTTAAGTAACACACGCCGCAAACATGCCTCTTGCTATGACTGACATAGTACTCCGTCTACTATCTTCAACATCTTGAAGGATGTTGGACCTCGAACTGTGAACAGGAGTAGACGCAAATGATAACACTCAGAGAAGTTGGGGTGAACCGTGTAAACCCTGTACCTAATGTCATGGCTGGAGACATGACATTAGGTACAAGAGATTCAGAGCAAGACATCTTGCTCTGGATCTCTTGTACCTTGTCGTCAACGCAGCCATCTCTTTGCAGGAATCCATGTGTAGTATTTCGGCACCTCAACATACAGTGAAGTCTGTACAAATTCGTCATGTTGGCAAATTTAAAAAAATGCAGTCAAAGTTGTCATAGGTGGAGCTTCAATCTGTTGAGTCATGTTGTCTTGCCGGAAATAAACTCGCTGACCATTCTTCAGGTGAACATAGAGATGTTGAACAGTTGGGAAATGTTTGTGGATTGGGAAGCTAAGAATCCGCCACACTGCTTCATTTGTACTGATGTAACGACCATGATGATATTGTTGGACCTCATCCTGGACTGCCTGACCTCGTGTTATCGAAACACTGCCTGATCGGAACCTTTGTAGAGATACTTGCAAATGTACTTAATTGCTGAGACAGAACTGCAGTTCTACACATTAGTATGAGCATCAAGCATCTTGCAAAGAAGTGGTGAGTGGGCAACCACCCAAAGATTGTCAATTAGAGCATCCACCATACCAATAACCTGTTGACCATTTTGGACTTTATAACCTCGAACTGACTTGGTAAAGCTATGTCTTTCTTGTCCTGGAGGTCTTTGACAATAAAGTGGATAGCCATCATTGTCGGTTTGCGTTTGAATTAAGAATTGCCGTGGATACTTTTTCCCACGCCAATTGTTGTCATTCATGCACCCAGGATTTGGATAACCTAGACCACATGGAACATGAATCAACTGCTTGCAGACAGTTGCAAACAGTTGTGGATCGGCATCTTTGTCGGGAATCTCAGCACTGATTATCGAGTCAATTTGGTCCGGTCGAATCTTCTCCTTCAGTCACAACAGGAGGTGTGCATGGGGCAGTCCACGTTTTTGCCACTCTATAGTGTAGCACCAGCACTGTGGCTCACCAAAACCCAATTTTGTGATCATATCCATCAGCCGAATCAGTTTCTGATTGAAGACTCGAGCGACCAAATCATGCCGTGTGATGCTTTCTTGACCAGGATACTGAAGTGTCTTTATTTCTGGCTATGCTGGATTTCAGGTGAAGGTGATGAAGAGGCATGGTTGTCCATAAGTCCGCACATAAGCCATTGCATCTTGAGCATATTCATGCATATGCCGAGGACTACCAATGAATGATGATGGCAGGATAACCTGCTGACCGATATTTGTTACATTAGTCAGAGCATCACCACGAGCTGCATCTACCAGGTTGATGTATTCAGTTGCTCGAAGTTGTGTCTGATTCAAGCGGATCCACTTCAACCACTCGGAACCCAGGAGTTGTTGTTTGATGGTTGTTGTTTTGAGGAGACAACAGTGAACCAATTAAATAGTACACTTAGCCCTGAACTTTGAATGTTGGCATGTATCCTTCCTCTCGAATTTGTTGGTAACACCCAAAAGATGTCATTTAGAAGCAATTATTGTAGAGGCGAATATGGCGCAGAAGTTCTGTAGAGATAGGTGAGGACCCATCTAAAAGTGAGCTAAGTTCAACTGGCGGTTGTGGTATATCTGGAACCTGAACCTTGCCGCTTTGACAACAAATCCCTGCTGGCTCCTTCTCAAATCGAATAGCATCACAGTAAGTGCAACGTTTGTCAATGTTGCCAATCGAAACCAGGTTTTCAGCAAATAATGCTTGTGGATGATAGTGAAAGTCCAAGTGCGTCTGGTTAACCGCACGACGGTTAACCAGACGCACTTGTTCAGTTTGTCTACGAATTTGTATAGCCAAAGGGGCCTCTACTGTTTGTTGACTTGCATTTCGAATCCGGTGGGACAGTAGTCGGGCCTGCTGTTGTTCACGGTCTCAGCTGCTCGTGGATCAGCCTGCCGTAGTTGTTGGGAATGCAGTCAAGCCTGCGTTTGTGCATCTGTCTCAGCTGCTCTCCTGTTACGCTGGGTTTGTAGTTGGTTCTGATGTTCTTCTTCAGTTTGAGAAGCTCGAACTGAAGCCATGTGACGTGCAGTTGGTGACCTCTTACCCAATGCAGGATTCTTCTTTGGTGGCATGATGACAAATCTGAACAAAATTGGTGAATCAGTTGAGCTTGTAAAAGAATTCAGTGAAAACAGTAACTTACCGATGAATACATGGTAAAAAAGTTGTTTCAAACGCAGTGGAATGGTGTTGTAATGATGTCAGAAGACCAAATTGATGATGGTATCACTTGCAACTGTCCAACCTGAACAAAATAGGTGAATCAGATGGGCCTACAGAACAGATTGTCAAAAGAGTTCCTTACCAATGACCAAAAGGTGAAAGAGTTGTTCTAAAGGCAGTGAAGTGGTGTTGCAGTAATGCCTGAAGTCCAAAATGGTGGTAACATCACTTGGAAGATGCTTAGGAAACACTAGGATTGAATTCAGACTTGAATGTTTACAATTTGGAAGTTCGCGGAAAATCGCGCTAAAAATCGCGATTGAAAATGGCGGGAAAATTTAAAAATGCTCTTTTGAAAAAAAAAATTATATTGCTGTTTTGGGTCACTTTTGAGGGCTGAGGTGTTTGTATAGGGTAAAACAGGCCATTTCTTGGTGGTTTATTTAATGAAATTTTTCTCTATCATGCATCGTTTCTGGGATACATGGTGGGGATGCCCTCCTTGCACTACATAAGGGCCTTGAAGGAGAAGCCGCTTTTTAAAAATAAACAATCATTCGAGCTAGTACCAGTTGATTACTTAGTAATCAACTGGTACTACATTTAATAGTCACGTGCTACATATAATCGTCTCAGAGAAGACACTTTTGTTAAAATTCGTAGCGTTGCAACATTAACTAGACTAACATTAAAAGTATAATCTATTCATGAGGATATATATCTACAAAAGGTTTATGTACGTTTTACACTATTATTTGATACATTTACGATTAATGCCTATGATATTAACAATAAATACCTGTGATATTTTATCTATTCACTTTACAATTTTTTAATTTTTATTCTGTTTAAACCATAAAGGTTTGTTGTGATGAGCATATAAATTAGGGAAAACATTCTTTTTCCACGTCATATTCTCACCATACATTGTTTTGAATATGTTTTTCAATCCTAGTTGTGGTTTTTAAAACTAAGTTTGTTTAACAAGTATCTCCGAGCTGCATGCACATATTTTATTTAAACATTCTGCCATTTTACACAGACTGTTAAATACTATTTTCAAGTGAAATATGGAATACTAAAGATATCATTATTTCTCTCTTGAGAGTTCATCTCTCTATTTTTTAAGTTTTGAATTTAATAAAGATAACTTAAAGCGACTATTTCCTCAAACTTTAAAAAAACATCCAAAATAAGTCATTTCTATAAATTTTAATTAATGGTCGTTTTTATTGAAACTTATTATGATATTTTATATTTGAAAATTCAATTTTTCAAAGTTTCATTTTAAAAATTTAAGCAAGTTAACCAAAAATGTTTATACTTAGCAGTTAATGACTTCTTTTTTAAAGGTAAATAAATATAAGCAGCTAAAAAAAAGTTGTACCAAACCAAAGTTTATTCTGATGGTTGCAGGGGAGCACAGTGTCTCACATTGTAACATTGCACAAATTAGAATGAAGCATCAATCAAAGAATTAAACATAAATTATAGAACCAAACACCAATCATAGAATCAAACATCAATCATAGAATCAAACATCAATCATAGAATCAAACATCAAAATGTCTAATAATGAACCTAATGATATTGCTCTCAAAAGACAAAAGCATTCATTTCTAAACTTATTTTATAAACAGATAGTCTGTGTCTTATAATGTCATCCAGAAATAAAAGATGTTAAAAATGTTAATTTCCTTCAATAATGATTTTTGAGAATTCTTAACTTTTATAGCCCTTTTGGCAAATGTGACCAAATCGAGATGCCATTTTCTCTTCGGTTAATTTTAATTTTTAAAAGCTTTAAGATATTAGAAACATGCTAAAAAAATGTATGCTAAAAAAAATTTCTACTAAAATTTTCTTTTCAAAAGTTTCACAAAAGTTACTACAAAAAATCTCTTCCCTATTTGTATCGTGGAGTTTCAAGGTCAAGGTTTTTCTTATCTACAAATACATCAATATATCTTGCTTGGAACATTTATCCTTATCCTTTAAAGGAGTAGTTCAAAAAACTCAAAGAACCTAGCGGTACATATTTATGACTGTACAACAACTTCTAGAGAAAGTTGGTATTTAATTTGGTAATTAATCTTTAGCAATTAGACAATAATGGCGGTAAACTGATTATCCTAAAACAGAGATCTTGAGGGAGAATCAGGTAAGTTTTAAACCAGATATCTGTTAATTATGTTTTTTATGGATTGAGTTTTAACTAAACTTTTTAGTAAAAGCCTAATTTTACATGTCCATGTCTTTGCTTTAAAACAGTTCATACTTATAGAACTTTCTAGCTATATGCATGCTAAATTAAACAAAAACCAACTTTTCCTGATCTTTATTTTCTTTCAAAAGTTCATTTGTTATTGTTAGGCCAACAAAGTGTTCTAGTTGGAATCATGTTAACATTGTGTTAGAATATAATTGCTTTTTGGGTTAAAATAAATATTGTGCATTTTTTAAGCATTAGCGTAACAGTAACCAAACTACGTTTGGCTACTGTTATTATTAAGTCCTAGGTACAGGCCGTATGAGAGGGGGGTGCAGTCGGTGCACCGCACCAGCGCCCATAAATAATATATATATATATATATATATATATATATATATATATATATATATATATATATATATATATATATATATATATATATATATATATATATATATATATATAATTATTTTTAAAAATAACACGATGTTTTTTATTCTTGAGATGTTTCGTAAAATTTATTTACATTTTCAAAAGATTATTTTACAATAATAAAAAACTCTGAAATAAATATTAAAAAATAGAAGTCTTTACAGAGAAATATTAACGGACAAAAAATTATACATAATAAACCAATATATTTATTACAAAATAACTCGGTAAATAACCAATCAAAGTAACCAACTGTCAAAAAAAAAATATATATATATATATATATATATATAAATAAACTGACAGTAAAATTAAATAGATAAGTCTATAGTATAATGTAAAGTTTGTTTATTAAGTGAGGTACTTTCCCATTTAATGTGGAGGGCTTCTTTTATCTTTAAATTGTGTTTGGTTGAGGCATTATCCAAATTCTCAAAAGAATCACAGTTAGCCAAATTTTTGCAATTAAGAGATAAATTTAAGTGTTTAAATATATGAGATTGTTTATCACTTTTAAGGTGCTCATTTATTCTAGTTGCCAAGTGTCTGGAGGTTTCTCCAATATAACTGGCATTACAGCCAGCGCAAGAAAATTTATAGACAACATGAGATTTATGCAGTTTAGGAAGTGACTCTTTTAAGCAAAAACAATCTTGTATTTTATTAGTAGTGAAAATTAATTTTATTAGAACATCCTTGCAATATTTATGAACAATTTTTGAAATTTTCCTTTTAGTGTAATTAGAGTACATTCCAATGTAAGTAAAGTATCTTATATTTAAGCTATTAACAATGTTAGACACAGATGGGTTCATTTTCTAACCAATATAGGATTTAATTTCATAGCCAATAATTTTTTGTGGAAATTTATTATTTTGTAAAACTAATGATAGATTCTTAATATCTTTATCAAAACCAAACCAAGAATTATTAATTTGAAATGTACGATCAATCAAACAACGATTAAGTCCAAATTTGTAGCAAGAGGGAATAAAACTAAAAAATTTTTGTAAAAGACCTGTATACGTTTTTTTGTAATAAACTGAAGTCGAAAACGAATTGGATTTTTTAATAAGTACATCTAAAAATGCAATCTGGTTATCTTGTTCTTTTTCCATAGTAAATTTCAGATTTTTATGTTGTTTATTGAGGCGTTTGAAAAATTCTTGAGCTTCGTATTCAGAATTAAAAATAGCAATTATGTCATCCACATAGCGTTTATAAAAAAATGGTGCTGTAAAGGAGCAGTTATTGACCCATGTTTGTAGATGATATCCGACGAAAATATTAGCTAAGATGGGCGCTAAAGGAGAACCCATAGCAACACTATCTGTTTGATCGTAATATTTTCCGCCAAATAGAAAATGTGAACTGGATGTGGAAATCTGAAGTAATTTTTTAAAGTGAATTTTTGAAAAGCGTTTTGAGTTAGTTTTATCTTTAAAAAATAAACCAGTTGCAATGTTGATGATTTCTTTAAGAGGAATATTCATGAACAAACTTTCAACATCATATGAAACGATAAATTTATTAGTTACATTAATTTTTTTTAATTCTTCAACAAAAGAAAATGAGTCTAAAGTGCAAAATTGTTTAGGTATATATGGAGACAATAAATGAGAGAGATGTTTGGCAAGGTTGTAGTTATATGTTCCGATTGTTGAGATGATAGGTCGAAATGTTGGAAGAAAACTATCTTTATTAACTTTGTGCATCTTAGGTAACGCGTAAATTCTTGCAGGTTGAGATCCTACAGGATAGATTTTAGTGTAAATGTCTTTTTCAAAACATTTAAGCTTATAAAGTTTTCTAAGATACCCTTGTAAAGATATTTCTCTTTTTATAGTTGGATCCTCTTTTAATTCTTTAAACTTAGTCTTATTACTTATAATATTATGTAATGAATTTATATAATCAACTTTATTAAAAACAATTATACCATTTCCTTTGTCTGGTCGTGTAATAACAATGTTCTCATTATTCCGAAGTCTTTTTAATATTTTATGTTTTCTTAGACAATTTTCAGATGGAGTGTATTTGTATACGTAGTTGTTAGCCAAATGGGAAAGTTCACTTTTAAGTTGAGGTTTTGAATCGTTGTTTTTTAGTTGATTATTAAGAAATTGCGAAATACAATCAAATTGAGCGAATACATCCGTCTTTTTTATAAACGCTTGTGGCAAAGCGAAACCAAGACCATTGTTTAGTAAATCGAGTTCATCATGTTGTAATGTATATGAGGATAGATTTTGAATAATATTTTGATGTTTAAAAGGAAGAACTGCTGATTTTGTGAGGGAACATAATTTCTTTTCGTGAGTTTTAATGATTGAAAGCTCTTTCTTTTTTATATTGCTTTTGATTACCGTAGTTAAAAGATTCCATTGCAAAGTTGAACAGTTTTTTCTTACTCGAGATTTTAAATTTTCTAACTCTTTGTCCAGTAATTTCTTTTCATTTATTCTTTTATGTAAAGCACTTTTAAGCAATCGTTTTTAAACAAGATTATATCATTATAGTTTGCATATGGTATGTTGAAACCAAGATATTTTGGATAGACTTTGAATAGTTTGCAATTTTTTAAAAAGTTTATGTCTAAGCTTTGTTGCTTTTAATATGAAGTTTTTCAAGTTTTCGTAAAAAATGCAAAGTTAAACCTGCTTGTGAAGAGTTGGCTAAATCGTGAAATATATTTGTTGAACGTCGTAATAGCATAAAATAAGTAATTATTTTTAAAAATAACACGATGTTTTTTATTCTTGACATGTTTCGTAAAATTTATTTACATTTTCAAAAGATTATTTTACAATAATAAAAAAACTCTGAAATAAATATTAAAAAATTGAAGCCTTTACAGAGAAATATTAACGAACAAAAAATTATACATAATAAACCAATGGGTAGAATTCAATAAATACGGCTGCGTATAAACTTTTTTTTAAAATATATATATTTTTTTTAATAATATATAATTATTTCGATATTTCGCTGATCTATCGTGATCAGCGTCATCAGGTATAATAAATAAAATAGTTACAAAGAAATCGTTATAGTAAAAACAAACCGTTAAAAAGATAATACTAAAAAGCCAAAATATAATACAAAAAATTTCTCAAATAACTGACGTCAGCAGATTTTATTAAAAATTCTGAATATTGAATTCTACCCATATTTTAACGTATAACAAGAAAATGACTTTCAAAGATTATATTACTACTTTTTACGGCAAAAAGAAATACGATGATACCAAAAAGTTACAAGATTTGAAGATACGAAATGCGAACTCAAAAAATCAACTCGTTTTTCTTCAAAAATGCTTATCCAATAACATAACTCCAAAATCGTTTAAAATAAAAACTCCAATCCATACTAAAAAAGCAAAAAACATAATGAAGGAATACAGTAAAAAACTACTAATTCATGCTCGTAACGAAGCCAAACACAGATTATATTCAAGTAAGAAATTAATTAATAAATTAAATATATTTCTTCAGACAAAAGTAAGATTACACGATTATGAGTTAATTAAAAGTATAACCAACAAATCAAAAAATTACCATTATAATAAGAAAAAAACGGAAATGAAAGAAAAATATTATAAATTACAAATTACACCGATTATAAAAAATACTTTTGATCCTCCCAATCAAGTTATTAAACCTGCTATACTCAATTTAACTAATGTTACTCTGGATAAATCAGCAACTGAGCTACTCAATTTAGGTCCAAATTTTGTACCACTGCAGAAAAAAATTCCTTATATGGATATTATAACTAATATCGAAACTTGCGCTTTACAACTTGAAAAACTTAAAAAACCAACACAGGCAGAAACTCTACAACAAAACTGTTCAAAAATTTTAACAAATTCACTAAAATTAAAATTAAAAGATAATATAACTAAGCAACAACGTCTTTCCATAAACAAATTAAAAAACAATTCTAATATTAAGATATACCCTTTCGATAAAGGCACAGGTTTCGCATTATTAAACCAAAAAGATGCATCTCTCAAATTAGAAAAACAAATAAAAAATAGCAAAATTATTGATTATGATCCAACATCCACATTGACTACTAAATTTCAAAGACAATTGTGCAAATTAAGAAAAGAAGGTAAGCTAGACACAAATACATACTTTAAAATGTATCCATCAGATTGTAACTCACCAAGGATTTACGGAATGATTAAAGCTCACAAACCAGTAAAAGATCACCCAATGCGCCCCGTTGTATCAACAATTAACACACCACCTTATGGAACATCTGATTATTTTGTTAAAATTATTCAACCGACTCTGAACAAAAAAAAAAGTAGACTTATGAATTCTAATAGTTTTGTAAATGAAGCTAAGCAATGGATAATAGATTCTAACGAAGTTCAAGTTTCATTTGATATAGTCAATTTATATCCATCCATACCCATTGACGAAGCAATTCCGGTTATTATTGATATATTGAACGCTGACATTGATGACTTAAAAACTCGAACTAAACTTACTCTTGCAGACATTCACCAATTAATTGAACTTTCATTAAGTATATGCTATTTTTTATATGAAAACAATATCCGAGTAATACCTAATTCAGGTCCTATAGGTTTATCTTTAATGGTTGTTATGGCGGAAGCGTTTTTACAAAATATAGAAAGAAAAGCCCTTAACATAGCAATTGTTTATACATCCGAATCAAAAACTTACAAGAGATATGTAGATGATTGTCACGTTTGCTTCGCTTCAATAAAACAACAACAAATGTTCCTGAACATCCATAATGAACAACATCCTGCCATAAAATACACAGTGGAACTTGAAAACGACCTCAAACAACTCAATTTCCTAGATATTAATATTACAAACACAGGCTCTGGAGCTTATGAATTTCAAATACATCGAAAAGAAGCTATTACAAATGTTCAACTTAAACCTAACTCGAACATTAATTCTAACATTATTATTGGCGTTTTCAAAGGATTTTTATGTCGTGCAAAAAGAATTTGCTCTCAAAAACACCTTCAAAAAGAAATTGATTTTCTAATAGACATATTTGTTGAAAATGGCCACGACAAGAACATTCTAAATAATATTACTATAGACTATTTAAAAAACGGTTCAAAAAACACCACATGTCAACCATTAGATACCCAACCCTTTATAAAACTACCCTGGATACCAATTGTTGGTCCAAAACTTCGTAAAGAATTTCGAAAACAAAACATAAAGGTTATTTTCACATCAACTCCCAATTTAAAAAATATTTTTTGCAACAAAAAAACTAAACTACCTCTAAACACAGACCCTGGCGTATACCAGCTAAAATGTTCATACGGTTCGATATACATTGGTGAAACTAAAAAGAAGGTGATATCGAGATGTATTGAACACCAGAAAAACAGCTTAAAAGAAAAATGGTCCAGTTCGGGTGCAACTGAACATTCCAAAACATGCCATGGTAAGTTTGATTGGTTGCACCCCAAAACATTATCTGTAGCCCCAGAATATCGAACTCGGAAAATCAGAGAGTCACTCGAAATAAGCAAAGCTAGGGTTCGACAGGAGTTGAGAAATGGTGATGTGGTTCTCAATCGGGATGACGGTGATAACGTGACAACTAAAACCTGGGGGCCATTTTTTTAATAAAATCTGCTGACGTCAGTTATTTGAGAAATTTTTTGTATTAACGGGTGGTTACTAAAAATCCGGACTATCTTTAACTGAATTTTAAATGCCACAAACTAAATTATTTTTTTCATGCTTATATCCATTTTAAAGCTTATTTAATTCTCTATAAGTTAATTTACTTGTTTTTAGATAATTAATAATAGTTAAGAAAATAATGATGGCCAAGCAAGAAGAGGTAAGAAAACGGATTTACGAGTTCTATTTGAAAAATAAATTGCAAGGTAAAAAGTTCACAGTAGCTCACTTCAATGCTGAAAAAATTCCAAGAAGCACTATCTATGATATAATCAAACGTGTTGAGAATGATTCTGGGTACAAAAGAGTGCAAGGAAGTGGTCGTGTGGCCAAAATCATAACCCCAAAGGGTATCAAGCGCCTGAAAACCATATTTGATCACAGTGACCGAGTTTCGATGAGGCAAGCTGGTCGAAAATATGGATGCAGTCATTCACATATCATTAAAACTCTTGCCAAGTACACTGACATCAAAAGTTATAAAAAACAGGGTATACCTCATCGACTAGAGAACCAGAATGAGCGAATCAAAACCGGCATTGATCGTGTTTATCGTGATTTTAAAGGAAAATCGGTCATCCTTGACGACGAGTCTTACTTTACTCTGTCACACTCAACAATTAATGGAAACAGCACCTACTACTCTAGCAACAGAGACAAGACTCCACCAAGTGTTAAATATCGCAAAAAGCGCAAGTTCGAGCCCAAGGTGCTTGTCTGGCTGGCCGCTTCTGACAAAGGTATTTCAAAGCCATTTTTTATCCCCAGCGGCCTTGCAGTCAATAAAGCCATCTATGAAATTAATTGTATAAAGAGAAGATTAGTGCCGTTCATCAACGCTCATCATGCCGATGGTAATTATATATTTTGGCCGGACCTGGCGTCATCGCATTATGCCAAACCGTGACCAACTGCTATGAGACTCATAACATCAATTTTATCAAAAAAGTTGACAATCCGCCAGCCGTACCGGAGTGTCGTCCAATAGAAGACTTTTGGGCTATTTTGAAAGGCAAAGTGTATGAGAGTAACTGGCAAGCAAAAGACGTGAAGCAACTACAAACCAGAATAAAGCTTTGCCTGAAAAAAATTGACCTTAACCTTGTATTTTCACTTTTTGGGTCAACTCGTGTTAGAGTTGGCCGAATCCGAAGAAACAGACTGGTTGAAGACGAACTTAATTGAAATAAATAAATAACTAAAAACTCTTTTTAATGATATTTTTATTTAATCTCTACCATAAAAACTATGGGAGTAATTGCCTATGAAAGTTAGTCCGGATTTTTAGTAACCACCCGTTATATTTTGGCTTTTTAGTGTTGTCTTTTTAACGGTTTGTTTTTACTATAACGATTTCTTTGTAACTATTTTATTTATTATACCTGATGACGCTGATCACAATAGATCAGCGAAATATCGAAATAATTATATATTATTAAAAAGTATATATATATTTAAAAAAAAAGTTTATACGCAGCCGTATTTATTGAATTCTATCCATATTTTAACGTATAACAAGAAAATGACTTTCAAAGATTATAATAAACCAATATATTTATTACAAAATAACTCGGTAAATAACCAATCAAAATAACAAACTGTCAAAAAAAAAATATATATATATACAGTTATGGACAAAATAATAGTAGTGTGATTAAAATTAACGAATTAATATTATTATCTTTAAACAGTTACTGAAAATGAAATTGTAATACTGGATTATTAATTAAATAGGTGTGAGATGATAAACTAATTAGTAGAAAATTTTAAATTTTTGTTTTTATTTATAATAATTATATAAGTATAAAAAGCAGGTTGGACATAATAATAGTAGTATTAATTTATTTAATGTTATATTGCAAATAGTTTATTTTATTAACAAAAAAATGATATAAATTTAATTAAACAGTAGTAAAAAATTAATATTTAATTGCATGCCCCCGGTTTTTTATCACAGCTTTGCATCTATTTGGCATTGAGTTAATCAAATTTTGACAACGTTCAAAAGGAATGTTGTTCCAAGCATTCTGGACAACTTTCCATAACTCCTGCTGATTTTTTGGTTTTTGACTATAAACTGCCTCTTTTACATCCGTCCAAAGGTTTTCGATCGGATTGAGATCCGGTGACTGTGCAGACCGATCCATAACTGCAACTCTATTCTCAATGAACCAACTTTTTACCCTGCGACTGGTATGCTTTGGATCGTTGTCCTGCATACAAACCCATCTTAGGGGCCTATCTTCTTCTGCATAGGGCAACATGGTATTTTGTAACATTTGAAGGTATATGTCTTGGTCCATAATACCATCAATCTTATAGATTGGCCTAACGACATAATAAGAAAAACAACCCCAAATATTTATTTTTGCTCCGCCATGTTTTACATTTTTTATGGTGTATTGCGGTTTGTATGCAGAGTTAGGTGGCCTCCTTACATACATCCTGCGTCCACTTGACCCAAATAAAACAATTTTGCTTTCATCAGACCAAAAAATATTACGCCATTTTAAAACAGGCCAATCTGCATGTGTTTTTGCAAAATGTAATCTTGCTACCACATGCCTTTTTTTCAAAAGGGGAACTTTTCTTGGGCTTCTAGCAATTAACTTACTTTGTACT
The DNA here is from genome assembly GCF_038396675.1 of Hydra vulgaris. NCBI lineage: Eukaryota > Metazoa > Cnidaria > Hydrozoa > Anthoathecata > Hydridae > Hydra > Hydra vulgaris. The sequence goes on from NC_088923.1 coordinate 17,000,926, forward strand.
AACCGCCTACGTACTGTTCTCGAAGAAACGCTTAAATTTAATTCTTCTGTAATATGGCTCGAAGTTACAAAAGGATCGACAACAGCAGCACGTTTTATCAATCTGTCTTCATGTTCAGTCGTTTTTTGTTTTCGGTCCCTTGTTTCGCCTACATTTTTTCCATTTTAGTGCATTTCTTATCATCATAGGAGAACAACTTAATGTCTCTTGAATAAATTTGTATGTTTTCCCTTCTTGTTTTAATTTAATAATTAGTTGTCTCTTTTCTGCACTACAATGCTTTGCACGACCCATAATTTCTATTTATAAAATAAATTTTTATTTAACGATTATTTAATTTATTTCATTAAATTAACACTAAAATTAATCTTACCTTTAATTAGTCTTACTAAAACCAAGTAAACAAAAAGCTAATATAAATAGATTGATAGGAAACAACAGATATATTATTTTAACCTACAAATCTAAATATGTTTGTATATAAAATTCGGGACTTCTCTAAAGTAATTTGAACAGTGTTACCAACATTTTTTACTCCCATTTCATTATTCAGTGTTTGTATTACTGTTATGCCTAAATGTATATATATATATGAATATATAAATAAGTAAACTGACAGTAAAATTAAATAGACAAGTTTATAGTATAATGTAAAGTTTGTCCTCCAGACACTTGGCAACTAGAATAAATGAGCACCTAAAAAGTCATAAACAATCTCATATATTTAAACACTTAAATTTATCTCTTAATTGCAAAAATTTGGCTAACTGTGATTCTTTTGAGAATTTGGATAATGCCTCAACCAAACACAATTTAAAGATAAAAGAAACCCTCCACATTAAATGGGATAGTCCCTCACTTAATAAACAAACTTTACACTATACTATAAACTTATCTATTTAATTTTACTGTCAGTTTATATATATATATATATATATATATATATATATATATATATATATATATATATATATATATATATATATATATATAAATATATATATATATATTTTTTTGACAGTAGGTTATTTTGATTGGTTATTTACCGAGTTATTTTGTAATAAATATATTGGTTTATTATGTATAATTTTTTGTCCGTTAATATTTCTCTGTAAAGACTTCTATTTTTTAATATTTATTTCAGAGTTTTTTATTATTGTAAAATAATCTTTTGAAAATGTAAATAAATTTTACGAAACATCTCAAGAATAAAAAACATCGTGTTATTTTTAAAAATAATTACTTATTTTATGCTATTACGACGTTCAACATATATATATATATATATATATATATATATATATATATATATATATATAAATATATATATATATATATATATATATGTATATATATATATATATATATATGTATATGTATATATTATATATATATATATATATATATATATATATATATATATATATATATATATATATATATATATATATATATTTATATATATATATATATATATATATATATATATATATATGTCATTTTTAACAAAAATTTTTTGTTGTATGTGATTTACGTAAAAGGTTTTGACGGTTTGAACTCGGATTAGTTCAGACGGTAAGTTACTAATAGAAAAAAAGACTTTATAAAACTTGTCATTGGTTAGTCTTCGCCTGTGCTATGCTAACTCGCTAAAGGAATGTTAAATCGTATTAAATTTAAAAAAGAACTTTTTGAAATATGGGAATGTAAAATGAATGAAATAAATTTAAATTTTTACTTGGTTTTTTAGTTTATTATTCCTTTAATATTTTAGATTTTAAATAATGTTATTAACAATGATTTATCGATTTAATACGCAATATTAAATTATTTCATTTTCAATCTTTTTGAAGATTTTTTTTGTTTTTCAACAATTTTTTACTTTGTTCAACAAGGTGCTCCCGATTTATGCATTTGGACATTTCTTGTACGCAGAATCCTAAAAATATTAATTTAATAAATCTAAAAAAAAATTTAAAAATAATTTCTTTTTTTTTTGAATTTTAAAATTTATAATAAAAAAAAAAAAGTTTTTGTGTTTTTTTTAGATCTATTAAATTGATATATTTAAGATTATGCGTTCAAGAATAATCCAAATGCATAAATCGGGAGCACAAAAAAGAAAAGAAAATAAGAAACGCATATATTTTGAAAGAAAAGGAATCCAGGCACTCTTTCAATTAGGTGTAAAAAAATAACGAATTGAATTAGATAAAAATACTGAATATGAATTTGAAACAAATCCTGGTGTAAATTTGGAAAAATTGAAAGATGGCATTCATAATCAAAATAGCCATCGCAAAAATGAAATAGCAACTAGTGCAAAAAAAACCCAAAAAAACAAACAAAAACTTAGAGCCTTTTACAAATATGGTTGACATAGATATTGATTCAGAACCTAGACCTGGAGCAACATAAAATTCTAAATTAAGTAGTGATTCACTTCACAATAAAGTACAAAACTTGACATAGGATTTATCACAGCAGATATTCCTTCTCAATCACAAATAAATAATTTTTTTACTAGGTCAAATTGACTTTCCTTTAAAATTGCCAAAAGATGTTAATAATCAAAAGTTTCCAGAAAGTTTATTAAAGTTTAGAAAAATTAATGTACAACATCGTACCCAAGACTGGCTTGTATGGAGCAAACACAAGCCTACTTTATATCGTTTTTCTTGCCGGTTATTTTGGAGCAGTGTCTTTCCCAAGCTAAGTATTGCTTTCAAATCTGCATTAACTACAGCTGAAGGTTGGCCAATTCCAGTTGACGAAATTTGTAAAAGTTGACGAAATGTAAAAGGATTCCAGATCATGAAAAGATTAATGGACATAGAGAATGCTATCAAGCATGGCGTTAATAGAACGACGTCTTTCAATGCAAGACGGTATTAATAATTTTATTGAATCATCAACTAAAATGGAATCGGAAAATTGATACCAAATTTTGAGAAGAATTCTTGATGTTACCTATTTGTTAGGAGAATGTAGCCTTGCTTTTCAGGGATCTTTGCAATACATTGGTGACTCAAATAATGGAAACTTTTTAGGTTTGATAGAGTTATTAAATATTAAATGCTTTAACAGAGTGCAAACTAGAAAGTATATTTCTAAACCTCAGTGTCAGTTAGAGGATATTTCTTACAGGACCAGCAACAGTAGCATTAGCAAAAAGGAGCTTCAGCAAGCTTAAACTTATTAAAAATTATCTCAGGTCTATCATGGGTCAGGATCGCCTTAACGAACTGGCTAGGCTAAGTATTATCTCTGGCATTGCAAAACATATAGACTTGATACATAAACATATAGACAGTAATAAGTAATTTTGCGAAGAAAAAGGCACGCAAGGCAATCTTGCTTAAACAAAATTGTTTTATTTAACAGCATTTCTATCATTTATAGATCTTCTGTGTAATAAAATAAATTAATTTTTTTAAAATCTATTTATTTGAATTTAAATATTTATATATATATACTTTTATATATATATATATACTTTATTCTTTTGTTAGGAGAAAAATATTTCTTTAATATAATATTTTAAATACTTTTAAAACATAAAACTTGTAACAGTTCTATTAGTTTCTATAAAAACTCAGATGTTTTTTATAGAACATCCTATAAGGTCATTTTTTTTGGGAAAAAAAAAACTCTAAAAAAAGTTTGGTCTGTGTTTTCAAAACTTTTTTGTAATGTCAGAATTTTACTCTCTCCTATAAAAGTGTATTTTGCTGCAAACTTGCTTTGTAACCAACTTGTATTTTGTCGATAGTTTTGAAAGTTGTAAAGGTTTTGGTTTTAAAAAGAAATAAAAAAGCTGTTTCATTTAATGTTAATATTATTTAAATGTACAATGTTTTAAATAATTGTAGAAAATTTTGAAATTGTTAAGAAACAAATTTTTTCACATCAACAACACTCTTTGTCCGTGGAGACCGTGGAGAGATTATTAGTTTATTAAGTCTTTTACTATAAGTAGAATTTTCACAAATTTAGTATCTTTTTAATCAAAACTGAAATAGATTTTCTATGCTGCTCAATACCCTGCAATAACCATGCCGTTTGCCTAATATTAGTTGTAATGATTGTAGCAAAATCCGAGATTAACTTGACATCACGCTCCGCTGTATCGTTGACAACTTTAACTGTACAAACAAATTGTTTTACAACTCTTAAAGCTTGGTCTGAATTCCACTGCTCCATTGGTTCCAAAGCCAACCAGTGAACCAGGAAAAAAGAATGAGATTCAGACCCAGTCACACTTGTCAAAGTTGTTTCACGACCAATTTTTTTGAATACTGGTTTACCAAGGCGCAAGTTTTCTGGTATTGGAGTCAAAAGCAATTGATCCGCCATTTCTTTCTTTAGTGTATGTGTCATCAAGGATGTTTACTAAATAAGAGTACCATTGATGATAACGGAATTTTTTCACAAATTCGATAATCACAATGTCAGCAATATCTTTGTCAACACTTTTAAAAATAATCATGTCATAAATAAACTGGAGGTCTTTCATAGGTGCATCCCCTCGCCAAGATGTTTCCATCCATGCAGGAACATAAAAAAATGAGCCAAAAATCCATTCATACGCATGACTTTAAAAACCTTGTCATCAACCTAACGTATCTGTTTGAAAAAAATATACATCTTTCTGGCATATATGTTGTTGGCCATCCAACGTGCTTGATGCGTAGTTTCTGGTTTGAGATAGTGGGCGTCACATGGGTAATTTCATCCAAGATTATCAGAGTGTTTTCAGCAGATTCACAATAATCATATTTGTAAAAGTTGTTGAACCCTTTCAAGATACCATGTCTGTAAGTTCTTTGACGACTTTATGTTTTATGTTTAACAACGAGTTGCTTTCAGTTTCCAGTACTTGTATTGGTTGATCTTAATCCAAGTTTGACCATGCATTTTTAAATTTTGCAAACAATTTGTTTTCCGGGCCTAAAATGTCATCTAACAATAACTTCCATACCGCACTATCTAGACTTTCTTCCATTAACTTAGCAGCTCCTTTGTGTATACCACTATTGCTAGCTGTCATATTAAACACTAGAGCTACAACTCTGTCTGACAGATCACAACCTTGTAGCAGATCAAGCGTTGCTTCAGCTTGAGTTGCTTCTTGTGAGTTAGCTAGAGAAGGTACACCTAATAATTTCCTTTGTATTCCGGAGCTCCGGAAAAAATAATTGCAAGTTGTTCATATGTATCTCCCAGCATATCTTTTAAAAGCATATATCCCAATACAAAGCACCATATTGGGGAGGGTTCTGTCTCATTTTCTCCATGACACTTTCTGCGATCTTTTAACAATTGAGCATTCTTGTTCTTCGAGTTGTAGATATCAAAATTTTCAAGGTTACCTCCAGCAGCTTTTATTAATGCTGATATAATCATTGTCATTTGATTGTCCAACAACTTGAGATGATCAGCAGCACTAGTTATCTGGTCACATTGCAGTAATTTCTAAAAGTTACATATTCGTCCTAATCTATTTCTGTTTCTTATTGTTGTAGATTTATTTCAAAATCAGGATCAATTTCAGTCCGGTCATCTTCTTTATTTAATCATGTCTCAGAATCATATTCTAGCAAAACAGCAACTCCTTCGACCTGATCTTCTCTTAAATTTTTTAACCTGCTCTGTTCTCTTTCTGTAATTCTTGCTTTACGTGCTTGTCTTTCAAGTTTCATATTGACTTTGTTTTCAAAAACTTTATCATCTCCATCCATACATGCTTTTCTTTATGGTTGTTGGTCCAAATAAAAATTAATATCATCTTGTTGTTTTTTTCTGACAAAAATCTTTATTTCTTTATTTCATCAATGGCGTCAGGTGCACCAATGTTAAAAAAAGAATCCAATTGAAAGAATAAAATTTGTTCTCTTGCTGCCAGGGTCAGTTGTTCTTCCTTTATTTTTCCTCAAACTCTGCCATTCATTCCAAAGTTTCATAACATCAAACATGCAATTCTGTATGTAGGGGAGAACGGGGTGAGATGGGACAAAAAAATTTGCTTGCGTGCTGCGCTTTAAACTTTCCACACAAACCATACAAATCGGTTTAAAACTACAGTCCAATGAATTGTCATGTTAAATTATTGCAAAACCCATTATTTAACCATCAAATTAAGTTCAAGGGCTTGGTTTTTTAAAGTGACACTATTTGTCCCATGTCGCCCCATGTTGGGGTGATATGGGGCAATGGTTGGGGTGAAATGGGACAAAAATAGAAACAAATAATTTTAAGCATTATTTTATTGTTTATTCTACTCCTTATAAAACATAACAACACACAAAACTTATTTATGTTTAACAAAAATAAAATACCATTCTAAATGCATTTGTAACTTTGTTCAACAGGTTCTTGATGTTTAAATTGAGTCAAAATTACGTTGATGTGTGAGGGGTAACTTTTTTTCTTTTTCTTATCTTTATCTTCTTTTTTTCTTTTACATTCTGATAAACTTTCAACTAGTTCATTTCTTGTTGGTGTGTCAGTCAATACCAGAGACCTAGAACATTTTCTTTTTGCACTTTTTCTCTTTGCCACCCTTTCACCCGCTTTTGGAAATGGCCTTATATCTTCTGCTGTCCAATGGTAGGCAGAAGTGCTGATTTGCTGTTTCTTTTCATTAATAACTTCAGATACAATACACAGTGATGTGAGGATTAATTGTTTGTCGGAATTGTCATTTGCTGGAATTGGTCGATCAGATACATAAGAACATAAAAAGTTGACATCACTAAAAACATATGGATCGTACGGGAAAATGCCAGCTGCTTTAAAACCATTTTGAATGTTTTGGGAAGTAAAGGCTCTCGTATAAGCTATTCCTAAATTTTCAGAAATGTCATATATCGTCATAGGAGTATTTGGATGTGCCTTTAACCATGAATCACATGCTGAATTGTAAAATTTCTTTAATAGCCCAAATACTGATCTGTCAAGTGGTTGGAGTTTGTGGCTGCAATGGGGTGGCAATGTCAAGAGCACAACATTGCTTTCCTTAGCTTTATCCATCAGTTCAATCGATATATGAGTTTTGTGGTTGTCCATTTTTAAAAGTAATGGATGATCCTTGCTAGGATGTCCATACTCCACAAAATGATCAAACCATTTCAAAAAAATTTCTGTATTTATCCATCCACTAGGATTAGCATCACCTTTTGTACCTGTTGGTGCACCTTTAGGCATATGGCTACGAAAGTGGACACGAGGAAATATCAAAAACGGTGGAATAAAATTTCCAAGGGCATTAATGCAACCCACCATTGTAACTAGGGTTCCCCTTTCAGCAGAAGTTACCTGTCCTACTTGCTTTACTCCTTTACCAACAATCACTTTCACTAGCTTATGAACAGTTGTCAGACCTGTTTCATCAATATTGTAAATGCAATCAGCAGAAAAGTTATAGCGCTTCTGTACACTGTCAAGGTTTTTAAAGAAAGTATTTACATTTGTGTGATTGAAACTAGTTGTTCGACTGAGGCTGGTAGCTTCTGGCGTACGAATAGATAATTTTGTACGATTTAAGAATAAATAAAACCATTCAGTTCCAGCTGTTTCACTCTTTTTCTAGTTTTCTGGTATTTTAATGTCATTTTTAATTGCATATTGATATGCAAGTTGCTTTGTTTCTGTAACATCAAGTCCATAATGCATATTAGATGCTTGACGAAGATATATCGAAAGTTCATCTTCTTGTGTCTTATTAAAAATATATTTATGTTGTTCATCAAAGTATAAGTTACTGTAAGAAGTTTCTTTATTAACCTTTTTTTTCCGCTGTAAACTTGATTTTGAAATTGTATACTCTTGTGCAGCTGCTCGTAGTGATAAACTTCCAGATTCGACAGCCATCACAGCAGCTTTTATTGTATGAGCATCAGGCTTTAACCGACTTGTCACTCGTTTGTATTTTCTTGGCATCTGAAAAATTATTACTCATATTACTCACTCCATTATTAAAAAAAATTATGCTCTTTTTAATTGCATTAACCAAAATCCAGATTAGGCTATAAATTTTAAATTTATTTTAATGAAAATAAAATAGTATCACAACCCTATAAAACTTATAATGTGATTAAATTTAATAAGGCTAATAGTGAAGAACTTTACTTAAACTGAACTTAAAATACAAAATGATTGGCATTAAAACAATACTTACTGTGAAAGATGTCTTGAGGACAGAGTAACAAAGAAATCCAATATAATAATTATTATTTTTTATGATAAAAAACACTTTACTATAAAGTAAACATTGAAATCTTATCATAAACATAAACATAATTTTCTGTTCACTTGCTTTTTTACAAAAATATTGATGATAAAAGTTAAAGTACAGTAAATTAAAAAAATGATAAAATTGAACAGTGTCCCATTTCACCCCAATTCTCCTGTCCCAAGTCACCCCATCACTAGTAGGTGTGAGAAAACCTTTATTTTATATAGTTCTCGTAGCCATATGCTAATCATATTTCTTCAGTAGTTAAATAAAACAATAGTGAATAATTAAAAACCATAAACATAAAAATATATGCGAACAACACATAAATATTTAATATTAATGATGTCTTCAAAATCCAGGAAAATTGTTAGATTTTTACATATTTGCAAATAATCCGAAAAAAAAAAACTTCTGAAACTTAAAAAACAAAATAATTTGAAGAAGCTATTGCAAACTTATAACATATATAAAAAACTTTTGCTTTATTAAATTTTTCACTGAGATATTGCCAAGTCCCATCTCACCCCATGTCCCATCTCACCCCGTTCTCCCCTATTTTATTTTTAAGCAAGCCATATTCCAAAAAAACTAGGACTGGATCAACTGCAACAAAAGCAATATCTTTATTCTTCATTTATTTTTAAAATTTTCTGGATCATTTCTAAAAAATAAGACATATTTTATAGTTTGCCTACAATCAGGCAATTTGGCCCGACTAATTGATGTTAAAGGATGATCAATTAACCAGAAATCAGTTAACTTTCTTGTTACAGGTCTATTTAGAGTACCTTTATGTGAACTAGGAGTACTAGTGTTACTTATTGTCTAACCTTGACGAAGTGGATTCTCTTTTGGTTCTTCAGAATTTTTATCTTCGGTACTTCGCCGGCTCGCGCTTCTTACTACTTCGAGCCAACATTTTCCCAATATATTCAATGATAAAATTAAATTTATTCTTTCATAAAACAGTGTCAAAACTCGAATAATATAATTAGAACTTTTTTCAAAATAATACTTTGATTATTGCGATTCTAAAAAAAAAAAAAAAAAAAAAAATGCAAATTATGCGAAAAATTGGGAGCATATTCAGAGCTTTGAGGGACCTCAGAATCACTTATCAAAAATCAGTAAAAATTATTTTTTAGACATAGTATTGATAGTATAATGGGAAAAACTTCACGACATTTTGACACTTCATGCTATATCCTGAACAACCCTTATACATATACACATACCAGTCTGAGAGAGAATTAATATTTATAATAAACTTTGTTTTATAGATTTTGATAATAAATTTTTTTTTTTAATTTATTTTAATTTTTATATTTGAGTTTAACTTTAGAATAAAACGAGACAATAGAATTAAACGAGATTAACAAGATAATTAAATGAGAATAAATTGACGTAGGGCATTTTTTTAAATCATAATTGACAATGCAAATTAATTTACTCAATTAGAGAATATGTTTTTAGCCACAGGCGCAACAAAATACACAAGGAAACAGCAAGTCAAGTATGACGAATATTTGTGAAACTAAAGTTCTTAAAAATATACAAAACCTCTTACTGTTTTAGTTCGTACCAATATCCTTCTAAAATCCTTCTAAAAGCCTTCTAAAAGCCTTCTAAAAGCCTTCAAAAGCCTTCAAAAGCCTTCAAAAGCGCTGAAATGCTAATGTAGTTAGTTATACCAAACAATACTAAATTATACTAAACTATTGTTGCTTTCAACAACAATTTAAGGCGTTAATTTATATATGAGTTTTATAGTTTTACTACTTTTAGGTTTATAATTTCATTCTCCTAAGAAAAATCCGACACTAGGGCAACCCACAATATGAAGTGTAGTTTATTTACGTAATAGTTTAGCCTAGTGCATAGTTGCTAAGCAATGTTAACGGAAGCGGAATGTGAAAGCAAAATTGTCACAAAAAAAACATTTTAGTAAACTATCTTAACCCGCTTTTTAACTATGTTTTATTAAAAAAGTACGTTATGAATTGTTTACAACTTGAAACTAAAGGTTTTAAATGAAATTGACTTTGGACGGGACTTTTAAAACAATGACTTAGCGTTGAATATTGCTTATAATAATAAAACAATAAAAATTATTGCTTATAATAATAAAACAATAGACTTAACTAAGCAATAGCTTTGTATTTAACAATTGACTTAACAAAGCTATAGCTTTGTATATTGCTTATTATTAATTTATAAATTTATTTTTTCCAAAGTTTGATAACTTAATAAAATATTTTCCAAAGTTGAATCTTTGATTAAAATTTTTTTTTAGGACATGAATTTAAACTCAAAACAACATGAAAAATGGTTACAAAAAAGAAAATACACTTTTATCGCTTTTTCAATTCAAATGATTATTATTGGAATGGAATACAGTCTTACCATTATAACATTATGGTTGTACATCAAAGAAATGATAAATACAAACTCACCAAAACTGTATTACGGTCTTGTGTCCGTGTCATACATGCTTGCCTCTACATTACTATCGCCATTCGTCGGGAGACTGGCTGATAAAAGTCGAGATACCAATAAGGCATTTTTAATTTGCAATTTTTTGATGCTTTCTGGAAACGTGCTGTACAGTATCCATTTTTCTCCTTTTTATTTAATTGGAGGAAGAATCATAGCTGGTTTTGGTGGAACATTAAAATCGATCATTTTCAGCGAAACAATTCGAAGTTACGTAGCGCATGAAACGAATTCAAAGCTATCAATTTTATCAATTATGCTTAATTTTGGTTTTATGCTTGGACCAGGAATTAACTTCTTTTTTAAAGATATCAATTTTTATATAGGTCGGTGGCATTTGAAAGATGTAAATTTTCCCGGACTCTTTATGGGTTTTTTATGTTTCGCAATGGAAATTGTTAGCATAATAACCGTGCATGATTTGTCAAAAGAGTTTGATTATAAAGCTTTTAATGAAAATGATTTCATAACAAATGTAGTTAACGAAGTTCATGAACAGAATAACATTATAGATGACAAAGATTTACCTTTGGTGCAAAAAAAAAGTGCAAACGAAAAAACTACCGTTAATGAAGCCGTACCAGAAACAACCGTAACCGAAACAGATTTACTATTACCAAAACATTTAAAGCAACATACTGTAAAAAAAATTTTAAAAGAATTGTTTACGAATTTTGATTCAGCACTTCTTATGTTTTCCAATTTTTTTTTGGCTTTTTTTTTCATAAACACAGACCTATGGCTACCATTATTAATTATTGAGAAAATGCATCTTTCAATGGTAGAATTGAACATCAGTTTTTTTGGTGTTAGTGGAATCTGTGCTTTAATGTTGCTACTATT
>NC_088923.1:17017500-17022500 GCF_038396675.1 Hydra vulgaris
TTTATTTGCTGTTACAGCAGGCCAACAAACACACTTTGATAATAGTGTTACGAGTAAACATCTAGCGTGTGCTTATTTAGTTCTGTATGTGTCAGGAATTTTTAAAGCACAACACGGTTTAAAAAAAGTAGAAATATAGTTAGTATCATTAAAATAATAAAGGTTGGGTGAGTGTGTAACACAAAACTACAAACGCTGCCTAATTTTCCTTTTTTTAAATTTAGTTTAGTTTATTTTAGTGATCAATAATTTAAAATATTTACAGCAATCCGTAATAAATTTATAGACTTTTGAAAAATCATAAATGTTTGCTATGTTTAAATTACCAACAAAGATGTGCTGCATCAGGCACCTCTATACTAACAGTCTTAAGATACTCGTGTACATCTGCGATACAAGTACCATACTTTAAGAACCTAATAGAATACTGAAAACATATGTGAAAAGAGTTTTTCTTCCAGTTATCGTTTAAAAATTCTCTGATTTAAATGTTCATCTAGTCAATTTTTGAACATATTGATGGAAATCGCGTTAACTACTATTTGCGACAGAGTATTCCAGTGCAACAAAACACGGTTCGTGAAGAATTTCTCACTTGATATGCAATTGAGTACTCTTTGCTGTGCAAGTCTTTGATTATGACCGCGCATATTATACTTTGAAAACGAAGGACGATTGAATGGTACGTGAAAGTTTATTTTATCAAATTCACGCATGAACTTGAACATCAGAATTAAATCAACTCTTATTCTTCTTTCTTCAAGTGTCGTAAGACCTAACATGACTCTTTGCTGCTCGGCGGAGCAATGCTTAATCTCAGAAATGGTTTTTGTAGCACGGTTTTGAACTTTTTCTAGCGCTTCTATGTCTGCCCGTTGGTACGGTGATCACGCTTGGATAGAGTACTCTAGGTGAGGACGAACATACGTAGAGTTCAGTTCTTTCCACATTGAAAACTACGGTTGCGAAAAGTTTTTTTCAGCCTCTCTAAGGAGCAGTTAGCGTTCACCGTAGCTGATGAAACTTGAGCATTAAGTTCATCAGTATCAGTAAGATCATCTGGATCATCATCAGGATCAGTAAGATCATCTGAGGTAAGAATTCCAAGATCTCTCTCTAAATGAGTAACTTCGATTGCTAGTGGCAGGCTGTCTGATCCTGGCATGAAATAGTCTCGTTTTGATACTATATTCCTCGGCTAGTATGCATGACTAGTAACGAAGTACTACTATTATATATAACTATATAACTATTATATATTATATTCATATAACTATTATTTATTATATTTATATAACTATATAACTATTATATATTATATTACTATATAACTATTATACTATTATATATTACTATATAACTAAATTTATTTAAAAAAGTAACGTTGTTGACGTCAACTTTTTTTGAACTCCCCCCTCCCCCTTATCAAAAATTGTCAAAAATTTTCAGACCCCCCTTAACCCTATTTTGTTGACGTAATTAATGGGCGGCCCCTTATAAATTTAAGTTTAATTTTTGTTTGAGTTTTGTTTAAGTTTTGTTTGAGTTTTGTTGTAAACTTAGATTAAAGTTTGGTTTTTGTTTGTTTTTATGAAACTTTATTTAACATTTGTTTTACTTTTTTAAAATATTAATTTTTTTTATATAAATTGTTATTGCGTTTTTATATTCTAAAAACAGAACTTAAATATCCAAAAACCTACTCTTGCATTTTTTTAAACAAATTTATTGTTTATTGACTAAGAGAACACTTTTTTTCAAAAACACTTTGGAGTTAAAAAAATAAATTATCTTAAATAGTAATCCTTTTTGCTTAATTTCTTCTCTGAAATCTTCGAATACAATTATCAGTTTACTAAGCAAGTCAGGTGTAAGTGAGGTCTCATAATAAAAGTATTGCAGCTTAATGAAAATACTTTCCTTTAATGTAATTATAAAAGTTTTTGTTGCATAGAAATTATAAAAAATAGAAATTAGAGATTAACCTGTAATATTTCTTTAAACTCTACAAGGCTTATAGTGTCAAAGTATTGTATTGCAGCTTACCCCGTTCACTGTTGCAACTTGCCTCGGTGCAGGGTAAGTTGCAACACTTTTTTTTTCCATTTTTGTTTTATTATTGCGGAACAACTAAGTTTTATATTATATGTATCAATGTTGGTTTAGTACGTCACCAAGATCTATTTTATAACCCTGATAAAAATTTGAAAAATAAAAAAAGTTATAAAAGATAAATGCAGTTTTTTAAATTTTGTTGCAACTAGTCCCGTTCTACTCAAAATATACCAATCATTTTAAGATGAAATTTGAAACATATTTTGAACATATATGTTCAAAATATGTTTCAGATTTCATTCTAAAATGGTTGATTTCATCTTAAAATGAATGATTGATTTAAATGATTATACTATATAGTAACATAATTCATTTGAGAGAAAATAAATGATATTAAAAAAATATTTTAGAAATGGTGCGGAAAAAACAAACTTTAACAAATTAGGTGAGTCAAACAAGATTAATATGATAAATTTCAAAAGCTAAAACGCATTGAACAAAAACTTTCTCTCAAATAAATTTTATTATTATGAAGAATAAAATCTCAAAATTTCAGCTCTTTTGCATAATTATTTTAAAAATTGTATCGCAAAAAAATTGTATCGCAAACTTTTTCCAAATGTTTTTTTATATAACGGTTGCTATGGCGTTGTTACGGAGAAAAGTTTTGATTTGGTAGACATAAAGCCAAATTATTAATGTTATAAATGTTAAAAATATTAAATTTAAAGGTTTTGTAATCTGTTAGCAAAAGAATAATGAGCCAAATTTTATCAACGCCTTTTTTTTCAAAATTGACTTTAATTTTTTGGGGTACAACCTTATGGGTGGTTACAGTCATATATATATATACAAGTTTTATATAATGATGCATTATTAATAAAAATAATAATTGAATACAATATGTATCATTCAAAGTATTTTCCACCATTATCTACAACTTTCTCCTATCATTATGATAACATGGTGATACGTATCAGCAGAATGATGCTGGTTTGGTAGCAATTCAATGATTGATCCATTAGCACTCTCCTTCAACAATTTTGAGAGCGTGTACCTTGTTATATCAGTCTGAAAAAATGATAATCGGAAGGTGCAATGTCTTGAAAATACACTGGTTGAGGCAGAACTTCCTGCCACAGTGCATTCTTCACAGCTCTTGCAACGTATGGGTGAGCGTTGTTAAGCAAGAGGATGACACTACGTTTCTTACTCGCAATTGCTCGCCTTTTTTGAAACAATATATAATTAAATTTGCAGTTTGACATCTGTAGTAGCGGTTTCATTCTGTTTTAATAACTATTAATAAACCACACTTTCCTGATCCCATCATATACACAAAAAAACATTATAACCATGATTATTCCGCTTCGGTATCAATGTGGGTGTGTGGCTCTCCAAATTTAACTCATGACTTCTTGCGCTTGAGATTGTCTTGAAATCGCAATATTAAAACAGTTCAAAACGGCAGAAATTTGTGTAAGAGACATTTCCCCACTTTAATTTTTATCTAAACATAATTGTTTACTATTTCATTTATTAGAGTTAATGAAATAAATTGGGGCGGAAGTGTATTTTAGGCACCCCCCTTTAGTAAGTCAGTGAAAAACGATATTATTATGTACTTGTATTATACGTATTCAGCAACTAAAAATAAAGGCTGCATCATTGTTAAATAAAATAATATTTGACTGTTACATTTTTAGCAACACCTAAAAGTAATTAATATTGAATTTTATTTTTGAATTTCTTATTTCAAAGAAAATAATTTTTTTTACTTTTAAGTGATGATCCGTTTTAGAGATATTCGTAATTTAGCAAATTCAAAACGACGGATATTGAGTTACAAAATCCTGTTTTGTAACTTAAAATAACAATTTCTACTTCTTATATTAAAGATATATTTTTAAAACTTTCAAATTTTAAATTTAATGTACAGTCTTTTTTTTTTCAGTAATTGTTATGTAAAAATGGCCAAAAGTGATAATAATTTTTATTTTTCATTTTTATCTTTTTAAAAGTTAATGTAGATTACTATTATCGTAATTTTAAAGAATTAAAATTAAATTTTTTTTTTTTTAATTAAATTAATTTTTTTCATTTAGACTTTAAAAATAAAGTGATTTTAAAAAATTGCCCAAAATAGACTGTCTTTAACTTTAAAGATTATCATAACTTTAAAATGGTTTAAGATACTGAGTTAAAATTTTCAGGAAATTTATTTTTTCATTAAACCTTCAGAAGGTATAAATTTCAAGAAAATCTGTGATAGATACCTACACAATACCCTTTATTGCGAGTTTATATTAAAAACAACGGTTGAATTTATTAGATTTAACAGTATCAGGTACTATTACCGCAAAGAAAATTACGTTTAAGTTAGTAAAAGTCCTGATGCTGTCGAAATAATTAATTTATTTTATGGCAAGTAAGCTGACGAATGTTTCAAACATTTCCGTATAGAATACAATAAACTGTGTGATTTATATATATCCCTAAATGTACCAATAGATTTTGTTACAATAAATTTAATCTTAAATGGTTTAATCATGCAATTAAAGAAGCTTGCAGAGAAAAATTTCTTTTATTTAAGAAACTCCAATGCACTTCATCTAAACAAAAAGATACTATACGCGTTCTTTAAAAAACAAATATGTCTCGTCAAAAAACAGTTTACAACTGCTATCAATAAATATGAGAAGTACATTATCTCAAATTTTAAACCCAATCTAAAATGGCTATATTCATATGTGAACAGTCAAAACACTTGTAAAAGTGTAATTCAATCTCTTTTTGACTTTAATGGTAAACAACTAGTTAATAAAAAAATCAATTGCAGAATGGTTTCATTTTCATTTTTCCAAATCGTTCTCTCCGATCACAAGTAACCTAAGCTTACCAATGTTCAGTTTTAGAACTAATGCAGTTTGTTCAGTCAGCTCCCT
>NC_088923.1:17025000-17035000 GCF_038396675.1 Hydra vulgaris
ATGAAGACAGGGAGAAAGTACAAATAAAAACACTTTATTTTTTACATACTTACAGTTAATATCGTGAAACATTTAAATACAACTAGAAATTTTACAAAAACACTTATTTTTTAAACTAACACTTAACATTTTGGAACAAATTTTCAAATAAACAAATAAAATAATAAAATTCTGAAACCCTTAAAAACAGATTATTTCAAAACCCAGGTAAAATGTTATAAATTCCTATAAATAGCGCTACAAATCAATTTAAAACAATCTTCATATTGTGTAACGCAACCGAAAGATACACTAAACCTACAATTTATCTAAAGTAAACTAAGACTCTTCATGCCTTAAATACCCTTTACAAGTGTTCGGTCTAGAGTTAAAGTGTTTAAAAACACTTCAGCTAAAAATACCGAAAGGTAATCCTGCTGTTAAGCGGTCTAAATCGATTTTAATTTAGCACTCTTGTTCTTAGAGAATTTAAATGCATTTTCAAATATTTATTATAAATATCATTACAATTGTCATTATAATATAATAATTATTATAAATATGTAAATTATTACTATTAATAATCACCATTATTATTTATTACTTTTTTATTAAAATTAAGTATATACACTAAATTTACATCATTATACTAATGTTTCAATGAAAGTAGTTACGGATTCTATTCACGCTGTACGTTCAAAAGACAACATTCGAGAGCGTTTACTGACACAATGACTTCCTTATTATTTTGTAATAAAATTGCGTCTAAAAAGTAGCTGATTTTAATGAAGAATTCATTAAACTATAAAGTAATTTTTTTTAAAAACGGTTTTTTCATGATTTACCTTTTATTATAGAATTAATTTTACGTCTGATAATGATCTATTCTATTCAGATTTAGGTACAACGAAAAAATAAAGAAATTATTTGGCTACAGTTACTGATGTTTTATATGGAATGACTAGTGACGGATCCACTATGCATACCCCTTCCCCCCCTCCCTAGATTGTGATACAAAATACAAAAATTTTTGTATTTTGTATCACATACCTCCATAACATACAAACATAACCTCCCCCTCCCCCACTCCACTAAAATTTCCTGGAACCGTCACTGGGAATGACTTCTTTTCTTTTAATAAAAAATTTAACTGTTAATTTATGTTAATTTAACTGTTAATGTTAATTTATTTAAATCCCATACAAAAAGTTCGAGTTATCTAAAATGGTTCGGCTTAATGAAGTTCGAATTATCCGAGGTTCGACTTAACCGGAGAACTTTAAAAGCAGTGGTGTACGACTTGCTCGATTTCTTGTAATTCCGCGAACGGGGATTCTGGGATGTCTAGTACAGCCAGATTTGTAAACAATAATAAGTATGTATAAACGTTTTGACAGAATAATGCCTTTGTAAAGATGGTTTGACTTATTTTTAAAAATAAAGCTTTAATAAGATGTAGTAACAATCTTTTTGTTACTTTTAAACTAAATGGTTTATTTTGAAAACGCTGGAATATGTTAGTTTAAAGCTTTTTATAGCAACTAAAGCTTGTATTTTTGTTATATTTTGAGCAATAAAAAATAACATTCAATTTTATTTTTAATGTTCAAAGTATAACAAAAATACAAACATTAAATGACATAAATTAGATGCCATGGTAATTTATAATTATATATTACAGCTTTTTCAAAATGTTATATTGCTACACTGTTTACAAACGATGTAAAAATAATTGTAACAATCATTTAAACAATGTAACATTATTACAAATGTTTAACGAAGTAAACGTATTAGTTATATGAATTATTTTTTTTCAATATATGTACGTTTCAATTCTTAACTACCCTCTGCAGTATGCTAGAAGGTTTATAATATAACTGTATGGTAGACAGCAATCAGGGTTTCATCTAAACATAAAAAAAAATTTTTAACAGCCCTACAATGAGACTATACTATAGTTTTGTAAATGTTTCAATATTTAGACATTTTATTTAGTAGCCTAAAATTATACAACTGCTGTATGAATTGTTTATTGAGCTCTGTTAGTATAAAACAACTCAAATGTTCCTTCTAGTTTTGATATGTTTTCAATATTGTTTTTTTTATACTTTTATGTATATATTTTTTTATTTTTATTTTCCTAATCTTATATATAATATAAAAAATTTTAAGGATATTAGAATTTATAATTTCAATTCAGTACATTATAAATAAATACACATTTTTTAACTAAATATAATCTTTTACTATTTATGAGTAATACGAGCCATTTTTTTAGAGCATTTTTTATAACGTGGAGCTATATCACGATTGTAAAATTTAATGAAGTAATAAATTCGAATATCAACAAAATAGTGTATCAGTTTTCTCTCCAAATGTGATGCATGTTTTGGATGAAGGTTGTATAAAAAAACGAAATTGCAGTCTTTCTTGATAGCTTTAATGATAGTTCCAGCTATATTTTTGCATACAATTATTTTATTAATGTTCTTAGTGAAAATGGCTTCCATTACTCTCACAACCTCACGTAAACAAGAACTTGGTTCTACTGAATGATTTTTTGTGTTATATTTCTTAGCATAAACAAATTCATCAAAATTACCACAGATTTCAGCAGATGGCTGAGATAAAGTATTTTTACATAATTGACATAAAGAAACTTTTTTAATTAGCCAACCAGTTAGAGAACATAAACCCTGTTCTACAGTTTCAGAACATATTTTTAATTTCAAATCCTTTATTAGTATCAAAGGTTTTACAATGCCTACGTGAGTTAACTTTGTTTCATTAAATAATGAGTTATTCGCTACATTAATTTGTACATTTACTAAATTAAGACATGATTCTAATGATATTGCTGAAGTGAAATCAGATTCTGAAAGACAATTTGTATTAGACTTTGTTTGTTCAACAGAAGTAAGTAGTAAAACATTTTGGTATGCAGATTTAAATTGTTTGGCTGTTGGCCTGTCATTCCAACCACCTTTACTACGTATAATTGAAAAAAAGTTCTCTAAACAGTCCTGATTGAAATGTGATGTGCAAACAAAATGAAAACCTTCACCAAGCAACTTTCTGGACAATGTCATAATGTTGTTTATTGTTGTTATAAGTCCCCAGTGACTGGAAATACTAATCTGACTTCTAGCATTTTCATAATGCCATGTAGAAATCCAATTTTTAATATCTTCCAAGGTTTTCATAGTCTCTCCTTCAGTTAATGCACACCTAGCTGGTTTATCTGCTTTTAATTTTCTAGAGTTCATTATATCAAAAAGAGTGTCAATTTTTTAAATGAATTCACATGTTGCCAAAGCATCCGGTGGCAAAAGCTTTGTGATTATACATAGGGACATAGCTGCTGAAACTTGGTGACTGAAAACTTGTGTTGCCAATTTTACTCTCATAGATAGTAAAGATCCAGGTTCAAGGTGGCTGTCTGTCAACTTTGGAGCAAGTCGAACTGGATTTTGCTTGTCTATATTGTAAAAAGACTGCAAGTATTTCCATGATACAATTTTTCCATTTGTAGATATATCATGTCTACTTAAATTATTTCGAAGACTTTTTATCAAGTGTGGAGGGTCAAATATTACGTATACATTTGTTTGAATTGTGGAAGGCAATATATACGGTCTTGTTTTAAGGAACCCTAGTAACTTCAAAGCTGAAATATTTGAAGTACTTTGGTCACAAACGACAGCTCATACATGTAGTCCAATTGAAGTCAGTTTGTCAATAGCTTCTAATATTATTTGTGATAATTTAACTGATTGAACTGAGTTGTTGCTATAAAAGTATGCAATTGGCTGCTTCCACTTTGTTGCAATACCCCGAACCATTACAACTAAAACATGATTTAATGGTTTCCCATTTTCATCAATACCAATAATGTGGTCAAGATCTCTTTCATAGTTTATATGCTGTTTGAGAGACATCTCGTCAAATAAAAGACAACAGTTGCGTTCATTGACATTCATATAATTGACTCGCATTTTGAGTAAAGCAAAAACCTTTGCAGAAAATCCAGGCTGTAGGTTTCCAAACGCTTTTGACAAAAAAACAAGAAGAGTTGTCTTACTTGGCAAAGTAAAAAATTGCCTCAAAATACGAAATGCCTGTGGACTATGATACAAGATGCCTAGAGAAACTAGTTTGTCATGTGTTGTCCACCTTTTTCCATGCTTTGTTCGCTTGTTCATTCTAAGTTGACTCTCAAAAAATTTAATCTGGTTTTCAGAAAGGTATTTCTTTGCAAGATCACAAATATGTTCAATAGATCCATTGCATTTTTTATTATGTGTTTTTAAAAATAATAGTTTTTTGTTTAAGCGATAATTTTTAACACGATTTAAGTTGATTACTTTTTGAAAATTCAACATCTGTTTTTTAGCTTTATCATTTAATTTTAATTCTTCTGAGTTGGTAGTGTTTGTACTAGAAAAAACTGGTAACTTTACAGACTGCTCACTTGAAATTGATTTAGTTTTTTTGTGTGACTGAAGAAATCTTTCTGAAGGTGCTTTTCTTTTAATAGAAATTTTGTGAGGAGGATTTGGTACATCAAAAAGGGTTGGAATTGCTGTTAAAATTGCTCTTTTGCCACCAATATTTGTTGGGTAATATTGTGTTGGTTCAAAATGTTCACTGCATAGAGCATATGATTTATTTAGTTCTAATGAAGTTTTCTTGTCGAGATCTTGGCGACGGCAATTGATAACCCACTGCTTACATCTGAAATAAAAAATTATGCATACATATATTTATATAATATAATGAGTATATATATCATATATATACTAATTACATATATATATATATATATATATATATATATATATATATATATATATATATATATATATATATATATATATATATATATATATATATATATATATATATATATATATATATATATATATATATATATATATATTAATAATAAAATAGATGCTAACCTATTTTTTTCTTTTGGAAAGCGAAAAAATGACACACTTTTATCAACATTTTTTCCTCGTTTATGTTGACAATTAGGAGCTGCGCAAAAACCAGCAGACATTGTTTATTATTCTATACTATAGTTTGACAACTTAAAATAATTGAAAGGAAAAATATATAAAAATCAACTGAATCATGCAATAGCAAAGTATATATTGTATTTTTTTATTTGTATTTCGTTGTTTATGTTTACAATCTGGCTGTACTACACATCCCAGAAGCCTTTGCGTCGGCAATTACAAGAATTTAATGCAAATTTCGCCGAGTCGTACCCCACTGTTTAAAAGTAATCAATTAGACGAATTTAAGCGACCAAATGTTCGCAAACGATAATAAAAGTTCAAGTTAACCGGTGTTCGACTTACCGGGAATTAACTTTAGTTATAAGTAATTTGATCTTCAACACAAATTTACAACACAAAGTGGAGTGTTTATTCAAATA
Source organism: Hydra vulgaris (assembly GCF_038396675.1). Classification (NCBI taxonomy): domain Eukaryota; kingdom Metazoa; phylum Cnidaria; class Hydrozoa; order Anthoathecata; family Hydridae; genus Hydra; species Hydra vulgaris. The sequence continues at coordinate 17,030,423 of NC_088923.1, forward strand.
TATATAACAGTTTATAAATAAATAAAAAATGCAGCAATAAAGATACTGTTCGTCTTATCAAAAAAATTATGAAGTTACAAATTTTTCTTTGTCTAAATAAATTTTCTTTAATAAATCGTCTGGTAAAAATTAGTGGAAATACCTGAAAAAGAATGTTAAAAAACAATATATAAGGATAGTCAGTTAACTGAAAATTGTAATTATATAATAGGATGTTAACTATGAAACAAAATTCAGTATTTGTTAAGAAATATTATATATTCGTAATATATTAAAAATGAGGTTAGTTAAATAATTTTTCTTCTCTTTTTCATTTGTTATTATTTTATCATTTCTATAATTTAATTTGACATGAACACCTTTTTAAACGCACTAAAGTATATCTTTTGAAAAAAGAACTTTTTTTCTTTCTACTTTTAAAAAAAATTATTAACCAATTGCTAATATTGAAGTTTGAAAGTTTCAATTTGATTCGCTCTTAGTTGAAACTAATCAATTAGTTGACAACAACTAATTGATTAATTCCATGACAACAACTAATTGATTAGTTCCATGACAACAACTAATTGATTAGATGTAATAGTTTGCATTTTTTGTATAATCAGATTTTTTAGTTCGGATATTTTTATAACGGATTATTTTTACTTCGGATTTGCTTCGGATATTTTTTAACACTGCATAAACTATTTTTTTGTATCTTCAACGTTATCAACGATTTTTAAGCGTGCGTTAGAAAATTGTTCTGAAATAGTTCTATTTGCTTGGGATAAACAAAACTTCCTTTTATTTTTTGATATTTCTTTTACTGATGCATCAAATTATGCTAAATCACAAATACTGTCATTCCGCCTTGAATCGATAGCAGAAAATTTAACACGAGTTGAAACTTTTATTAAAAAAGTAGCATCTAGCCGATACAAACTCGACTGACATAAATTTAGTAAACATAAATTTTAACAGGTTAGCACAACATAACAATATATAAGACAGCAACCTTATTTCAACAATTATCATAATATTTACTAAATTGTTTTTGGCGGCATTGCAATCAAAGGTAACCTATAACAAAATCCAATTATCATAATTAACTCAAATGGCAATGCACATTTTAAAATTACTATTGTCACCAAGGCCGCCAAAAGGAAAAGGAAAAAGGGGCATGCGTGCCCCGGGCGCCAGAAGACACAAAACAAAAAAAACTTAATGAGATTTTAATTACAAAAAAGTAAAAAAATTAATTTTTATTGATGAGGTATAAAATAAATTTACTCAGTGATGTGCATAGCAACCAACTTTGCTATAGTTTTTAAAAAACTTATCTCTTTTATAGGTTGAAGGGAACCAAACTAAAAAAAAAAAATAATTTGACTTGTTTTTTATATTGATGACATTGAAATAGACACTAGATCTTATCCAAACAAAACATTTTATTGTTAAAAATAAGATTTGTGAGGTTGTTTCAGAAAAAAATCTTATAAATACTTAAATAATTGTTCTGAAAGAAAATTTATTCACAATTTTAGATAAACTTAATAAACTTTATTTGATGAGGTTTAATGACTTAATGAGAGTTAAAATTTTAAAGCAAATCAAATTTCACGCTTACCCACAAGAAAGGAATCAAAGTCAAGACTTATAACTACGAGCTGGTCTCTCTCACCTATACCGTGCAAGGTAGCGGAGATAACTATCACAAATAGGATTATGAAATACTGTGCACAATCTAATATCAAAGTCTCAACATTAAATATTAATTACATTTAAAATCTCAACATTTATACATCACAAAGATTGCCTTACAACCCTGATTGAATCTCGTAAAATTTTAAAGGAATCAGTCTACCGTGGACATCTAGTTTATATAATTTTTACTTTGCCAAAGCATTCAACACAGTGTCACTTAACGACTTCTTGATAAGATTCATACGTATGGCATTTGAGGCCAGCTATTAAACTAGATCACCGGTATCACTAGCTAATAGACAACAATGAGCAATAATTGGAGAACAAACGTCCGAGAGGGAATGGGTGACAAGTGGCGTCCCTCAAGGATCAATTCTTACATCACTGTTATTTTTGTTCTTCATGAACGACTTACCAGATTAAATTTATAATCATACCAAATTATACGCTGATGATGGCAACATCACATGAGTTATCGATGTCAATCAATTTTCCTCTGATTATGAAAAGCTGCTAGCGGATATCGACAGGGCTGTAAATTGGTCGCACAACTGCCGCGTGAATATTTATGTCAAGAAGTGTAAAGTAATGTGCATAGAACATTCAAATCATATTTTAAAAATTTGTTCGGATAAAATATCCAGAATATATATTCCCTTATTTCCTCTTAATTTTGCTTTTAGCTGAGTTGTTTCTAATTTTTATTTCAAACTTTTCTTTTCTTTTCTGTAAGTGATGAGTGAAAAAGCTTAAAAAAAAATGTATAACAAAAATTTATACCAAAACTTGTATGTACAGAAAATGTTTTGGATATCCGGAAAAACCTAAATTTGAAAAAAATATCCGGAATTCCGGAAAAGGATAATCCCTAAATGTAAGTTGGCTGTCAAAAGCTAATTAATAATACCCAAGCTATCATTGATAGTAATCAATTATTTAATACAGCGCCACCCCTGTCGCAGAAGGTGAGCTAATTTAATAATACCCAAGCTTACATTGATTGTAATCAATTTATTAATGCAACGCCACCCCTGTCGCAGAAGGTGATTGACCTTTAAGTAAATTAAAATTGATTTAAAAAAAATGATTGTAGGACCACTGAAGAACATGAGCGTGAATCGGACATATACGTTGAAAATGAATTAAATACAACTCTGTCGTGAGATGACATAATAATAACAGTGCAAGTAAAAAAGCAAGAAAAAAGTTTTTTCAATATTAATTTCAAAGAATCTGAATGTTAATCAAACTTATATAGTTGCACATACTTTTAATTTAAAATATATAAGCTTATAATTATTAAGCTTTTATCGAATTCTTTCTTATGAAACATAAAAAGCTTTTTATTTAAAGTATCATCACGATTACTCGATAATAAAAATATTAGTATGAATACACAATAATTTAAACAGATTATTTAGATAGATCAAGACTGATTATGCAATCTTGGCCAAAAATATTTTGTTGCTGGTCATCTCATGTTGATTGCTAGCAAAAACATTTAAGCACCTTTTAAAAAAAATATTTTTACCGCTAAAGACCATTAAAACTATTACCAATGATTTCAAAATTTTTCAAAATTAAAATAATTATTACAAAATTAATATAATTATTACAAAATTGGCAGATAAATTGACTTGAAAAAACTTTCAATGTATTTTCTCTGAAATATTCTTTGATATTTTTACCTTGTTAAACAAGGCCGCTGCTCTCAAAATCCAACCAATCAAAGATTGCACGTGGAAGAAAATTACTTATTAATTACAATGACCTCTTTTTGACAACAGCGAAATCAAATAACCGCTTAACTTGGAACTTGAAATATACAAGAAAGAATTTATGTTAATAGTTGGCTATGAAAAAAAATTTGGAGAAAGAACTTGGACAAAGGAACAATAAACCACGAAGTTCATATCAAAAAAGGTTTTCCAGCTGCTCAAAAATGAGACAACCAAGTAACAAACGGGATTTCAGAGAGATGGTACAACTGCTCACACATTTTCCCAAAAATCGAGTAAAGACAACTTTTATATTAGAAAGTTGCGTTGTCTAGATAAAAATAGCTAGCGTATTTCGATAATTAGTTTCAAATATGTTTAAAAACTTTAAAAACTACGTGTACAAAGCCTTTAAAAACTACGCAATACAAACCGATTAAAAACTGCGTGTACAAACCCTTTAAAAACTGCGTAGTACAAAATAAACGTTGACTACAAGAGAGTCTATAAATATCACAATCGAAAAAACATAAAATCTTTTAAATCAAATAAAATGTATATTAAACAAATAGAACCAAAAAAAGTACAAACAGTAAGTGTATATTAGATAAGTAAATATATTATTAGTAATAATATATTAAATAAATATTAGATAAGTAAATATATTATATATAGTACTATATATTATATACTATTTTTTAATTATTTTAATTTTAAAAAATAAATAATTAATATTTAACTTTTTTGAACAATATGTTGTTTAAAAATAAATAATTTAAATACTTAAAAGCTCACGTTAATTGTCATCTTGAAACATCTTCTTTATATTAAGATGACGTGTCACTAGATTGAGATGCAACTGGACCTCCAGGGGGACCGTACCCATCAGTTACAGTGTTTGATGTTGAAGTTAGAGTTTTTACTTTAGTTGTCTCTTGTTTTTTTCGTGTTTGCATAGGAACAGTCTGGCGTGTTATTAGCAAAGGTGAAACAAATGTTGGTGTAGGATGAACAGTTTTGTCGATTCGATCAGATGAGTCATCATCATCTCCATCATCATCCAGAGCAGCTGCTAAAAAAATATTTTAATTTTTCTTCGGCAAAAACTATTTCTTGTGAATAACAAATAAAACAAAACAATAATTTAGAGTTAACTTGTTTTTCAATTAAATTTATT
>NC_088923.1:17042500-17312500 GCF_038396675.1 Hydra vulgaris
AATGACAACCTAAAGTAAATATTTAAGTGTCTTAAAATACTTGTTTTCAATTTTTTTTAGACCCCCATTTTCATTTTATATTATAAAGTAACACTAACTTTTTAAAAAAATTTAAAAACAAGTCCTGAATCTCAAAAGGAGTTCTTATAGTTTATTTAAAAAATAAAATATATAAATATATAAGAACATTAAGTATTTTTTATTCAAATTCTAATCATACCTTCTACCCTTTAAAAATCGAATTTTACCAAAATATTTTACACAAATTAAATTATAGCTTGAACATGAACATAAACTTTTATTTATAAAAAACCTTGAAAAACATTTAACCTGTTTTAAATTGACAAACTTCACCCGTCGTGCCAGTTTTACAATAACATTTAAATTGACCATTAGGTAGATCGACACAAGTACCTCCATTATCACACGGTAAAGAGCAGCATCGTGAATTACAACTAAGGGCTTAAACAAATACTTTAATAAAAATTAGTGCATTAATTTCAAAATAGTTACAGTTTAAATAGTCTGTTAAATTTACCTGATTTTGTGCAAAGTCCTTTGCTCATATCTGGAATCCATTGATTTGGACAAGAGCATGCCCCATTCAAACTACAAGACATATCAGGTATTCCAGGTATATGAGGTGTTGGACATCCACATTCTGCAAGAAAGACAAAACTTTTATCTAAGTACCGGACTAATATCATTTTCACTTTTGGCAATAAATAAATATATATATATATATATATATATATATATATATATATACATACATACATACATACATACATACATACATACATACATACATACATACATACATACATTTATACACACACACATATAATATATGCTATTGCAATCATCAGGTGAAGTACCTATTTCACCTGATGATTGCAATAGCAAATACTATCAATATTTTTAAAACATTAGTATTTTCTTTTCTTTAATACTTTAAAAAATTTTTAAAAAGAAGATGTCACATGCTCAAATGTCTTTAGTTGAAGATTCAGGGTAACTATTTATAATAAAACTGTAATTTATAATTTCAAAAGTACATATGATGTACACATTTAACAGATATTAACAATAAACAGTTTTTAAAACATAAATATAAATATTTGTTGCAAAAAAATTCTAATTTTTTTAATTTTTAAGCATGTAGTTTGATTATTTATTACTTGGTTTTATAATATAAATACTTTTACAAACCTTTACAAAATGGGGTTTTCCACATTCCTGCACATGAGCATGATGCAATGCCTTTCACAGAATGACATTTACCATTGTGTTGACAAGGGTTTGGGAAACATGCATCAATTTCTGAAAATAAAAATAAATAAAAAATGTAACTAAAATTATTCTGAAAACTAATTCATCATCATCATCATCATCATCATCATCATCATCATCATCATCATCATCATCATCATCATCATCATCATCATCATCATCATCATCATCATCATCATCATCATCATCATCATCATCATCATCATCATCATCATCATCATCATCATCATCATCATCATCATCATCATCATCATCATCATCATCATCATCATCATCATCATCATCATCATTATCATCATCATTGTCATCTTCATCATCTTCACCATATCACCAAACATAAGAAAAAATGATTTTATTATAAACTATCCTTCAAAACAAAAGCAACCAAAAAATATTTATATTTTCTCAACTTTAATTAATAATTACAGTATTTTTTCTAAAAATAATACTCTTTAAACAGAATCAAATTGGTAATAAGGAAAGAAAGGACCTGAAAATGAACAAACTGAAAAAAAATCAACTGTTTTACAACTACTTAAAACAAATACTGAAATCTATAGTTAATGGCATATTGGATTATGGTACATCTTTTCAGCATGGCTTTAATAGCTTTATATCAGCTTTTTTGACGGGTACTTAGTGCCTTAGAGAGAGTTCAATTTGATGCTATACATTTTGAATCATATTGAAATCAGGTGATTGAGCTGGCCACTTCATTACTTCAATTTGATTTGTAGCAAATTTGTTAAACAAATTTAGACATGCGTTTCTAGTTGCTGTCTTGTTGAAGTCTCTATAGAAGAGAAATATTATTATCCATGTCATCTTTTCCTCAAGAGTATAATAATAAACAAACCAATCAATAATCCCATTGAGTCAATGGATATAATGTAACTATTATTTGAGCTCACTTATTTTTATAGTTTTTTTAGGAGAAACTTATTTTTGTGCCTGTGTTTAGAAATCAATTCTGATTTTTTGTTTAATAAACATTCTGGGTTTGCATGTGTAGTTATTTCAAATACTTCTTGTAGGCATAGTATGCATTTTTTGGAAATATTGTTATAAACTTTTTGTTTTTTTTAAAAAAAAAAAATATGCTGTATTCAGTAAAAGTATCGAAAAAATAGAATTTTTTATTTGGCTGTTTATGTTTTGGATGACAGTGATAATTTTTTGTATTTCAGGTATACTAAAAAAAAAAAAAAGAAAAAGAAAAATAACAACCTCCACAGAGTTTGCCTTTAAAACCTTCATTGCATTTGCACATCACATCACCATTTCCAATGGATTGACATTCACCATTTTCACAAGGGTTTGGAACACAGGGATTTGCTTCTGAAAATTGTATTTAATATCAACTGATAATTTAAAATTTAAAGTGTAATAATATTTGTAAGTTTAAAAGTATAACAAAAAAAGTAGTTATAACAAATTACATTGTGTTAACTTAGCAATTAAAGTCAATCAAAATTATATTGTGTTTATTTAACAATTTTTTCTTTTTTTAATGATCATATTTTATTGAAAAAACACAAATTATCAATTTTAATAACTATATTATATTTAAAAAAAAGCAAGTTCTATAGAAACTATTAAGGTTTCTTCAGAAATTTTATAAGACTTCCTCTTCAACACCTCTTGAACACCTCTTCAACAGTGTATAAAAATTAAATTAAATTTTTTTTTATGTATCTATTCATTATTATTTATTAAAAAATTAACCTTTGCACAAAGGTGGAAGATATGGTGGCAAGCATACACAAGTAAATCCACAATTGTCACCCTGGCAATTTGCAGGAGATTCCATACAATGTCCATTGTTAAAGCATGGGTTAGGATGACACATATTTTCTTTTTCTAAATAATAACTTTTTTATGAAATAAATTATTATCATGATCAACATCATGACGATCATAATCATAATTATCATTATCATGATTATCATCATCATTACAATCATCATCACAACATCATCATTATCATCATGATCATCATCACCATCATCATTATCATCATGATCATGATCATGATCATCTTCAATATCATCATCATCATCATCATCATCATCATCATCATCATCATCATCATCATCATCATCATCATCGTCATCCTTATCATTGTTGCTATTATCAAATAAAAACAACATCTAATAGTTTAAAAGTCATGTGTATTGCATAAATTTAAAATTTTAGTACATATATCGAGTACCTTATAGCCTGCTGCCACAAAGGAGTGCCGCTAAATTGAGAGAGGGTTTGGCATGGGGAAGCAATCTTTTCTTTCATTATAGAAAAAACTAATAACAATTTGTTATCTTAATACGCTATATTTTTTTTCGTAGACTTGGTTTTGTAGTTTATTATTTGTTTAACAGTTTTTATAAATTATTCTTTTATTTTTCAAGAGTTTAAATATAAAATAAAAGTCTTTACACAAAATTAAAAAAAAACAAAAAACTATTGTATCTAAAAAATTTTTAAATGTTAAAATATAACAAAAATGTTGCAAAAATATTTTAAACATGATCAAAAAGAAATAAAGGAAACAGCATATATTAAATATTAAAAACTTTACAATTAAACTTTGTTGCAACTATAAACAATTGTTTTAATTTACAATGTTGTAACAGTAGAAACAATTGCATTGGAAACAATAAGTTTAAAGAGATTTCTTTCAACAAGTTTCTTTTATTTGAATAAAAATTTAAAAGAATCAGATTTAATCTCGTAAATTATTTTACAACAATTGCCCAAATTGTTAGCACTTGTTCGTAATAAAAAAACAAACTACAATAATTAAAAGCCAAACCCATGTTGAACATATTAAATAAAAAAGAAATAGATAAAAAATAAATTAAATATGCAGATCAAAACGCTTGCAACAAATAGCTTTCCAAACTTTTTTCTTAAACAAGATGATTATATAACTTTTTATTTGATAAACTAGGTTTATAAGCTTTAAACTAGGTTCAAGTACATATTTTAACTAGGTTCAACAACATATTTAAAACCATGAATTGCAATTGCATTAGTTTATGCTAAAATAAAGTTCATTTACAAATCTATTGAGTCCAATCATTAGCTTATGGACTAAAAATTTTAAAGTAAACAGTATTTAGTTTTACATTAAAAGGAGAATGGAAACAACAATTACCGGTCTATGGTTTATATTTGATAAGGTGTTTTTTATTTTTTTTTAAACTAGGCTCACATGACTGAGCTAAGTTGTTACAAAAAAATGTTATGTATAATTATAACATTATAAATAAATATAATATACATAAATATATGTAGTTAACTTTATTTGTTATGCACTACTTCTTTACAAAGTATAAATTGTGTTAGCTCAAATAAAAAAAAAATAAAAAAAAATAGAGAAAAACTGATGTTAAGTAAACATTAGAGGTTTAAATAACTATTGACAGCTTAATTTATAATTAATTTTTAATTATTATTTTAGATTTTAGATTTAGTCAATTAGTTACTAAAGACTAAAATTAGTTAATAATTACAGATTAAGATAATATGTTTAAATTAATTTAAAGAGAATATTTCAATAAAGTTATAAACCATGGTTTACAAACATGGTTTAAATAACTGTTAACAGGCTTCATTATTATTTTAGATTTTAGATTTAGTGAGATCAATATCAATTAGTTTATATTATATTTTAGATTTTAGATTTAATTTAGTAAAGATCAAAATTAGTTAACTACAGATTAAGATTACATGTTTAATTTAAAGATAATATTTAAATTATATATTTAAATAAAGTTATAAACCATGGTTTACAAACAACAAGTAGCCTTTTTGAAGTTTAAACGAAATTAAATTTTTGAATTAAAAACTACAGTTGATTCAGTTTATAACTTGAGGATAAATAACATTAAAAATAGTGTTTTTAAAGAAAGTGTTTTTCTAAGGTTTAAAGATAATAAAATACAAAAAGTAAATCTCTATCCTTCTCCTCCTCCTCCTCCTCCTCCTCCTCCTCCTCATCATCATCATCTAATCAGCTTAATAGACATCAAATAGAAACAAATTCAGGCTACATACAATTTAAAAGGCATGCCGCAAATAAAAAATATAAAGTAAAAAACAAAAAAATGAACAAAATTTATACTGTGGCATATAAAACCATTTCCTTCATAACCTGGATTACATACACAATGATCAACAACACAATGCGCATTCTTGTCACAGTGTTTGCAACCATGGCCTATAAAGAAAATCTTTTCTAATTTTTATCTAAATTTTAAACTTATAGAGTAAAGTTAAGATTAATAAAGTATAATAATTTATTTAGTAAATGAAAACTCGTTATGTTAAAGCAATAATATTATTTAGCAAAATTTAAGTCTGAAAGAGTTTTTTATTAACTTATTTTTAATTTCCTGTGAGAAATTGTGGGAGCAGCAGTAATACTGATAAAAAAAACATTAAAAAAAAAACTAATGCAAAGAACAAAAAAAAATAAACCTTTCAGTAAGTTTTTTTCCAACTTACATTAAGCTATTTGTTTTTTATATTATATTTTAAAGATTTTTCAAAAAATACTTCTATGCAAAGTCACTTATGCAAATTTTTTAAATAGCCAGCTCGTATATAAATATATTTTCAAAACATGACAAAAAATAATCAAAACAAAGTAACTTAAAATTAGTTAAAAGATGTATTTATAAATAGAATAAACAGAAACAATTTGTGTGAAAAATTTAAAATCTAAAAACGCAGTAATGAGAAATTATTATATTAGTTATGCTTACAACAATTCAAGTTTTTTAGAAGAGCATCAACAACATTTATTAAAAAATTGTAAAAAAGAATAAGTCAAATATTTTTCATGTGTTTTTACCTTTAAATTTTTTTACGTGTTTTTACCTTAAAAATTTTTTGAGGTAAAAACACGTAAAAAACAAATCTTTAGGGTTATTGTAATACCCCATTCCTACAGCACAGTAGGGTTATTGTAATACCCCTGTAATACCCCATTCCTACAGCACAGCAGAGGAGCTGAGCACAGCAGGGGGGCTGTGATTCTAGCTGGAACACTATTAAAAGTATAAGAATTAAAAAATATACAATACAAAAAACATAAAGTATCAGAGTAATAAATATTAATACTTGTATATTATGATATATTTTCTGTATATTTCATATCTTTTTTTTGTATTCTTATGTATATAAGATTTATTGGTATTAGTACAACATTATTTACAATTTATTTTTTAACTTTTAAAAAATAAATTTCTTTTTTTAAACAAATACCAATTCGTTAAAAAATGATTAATGTTTTTATATTTATATTTTACTTTTAAAAGTTGCAACATTAAGTAAATAATTGATAAAAAATAAAAAGACCTAAATCTTTTTAATTGGAAATACAAAACTCTAATGTACTTATGCATTTAATAAATCTAATATATTAATTAAATGTAATAAATAAAGATAACATACTGTTTATATTTTTATTACACATAAACAATTCTATGGAGTAACAAAATAACATTACTTAAAAAATAAAATATAATAAAAACCTTTTTTTTAAAAAAGAAAACTTACGTTCACAATGAATTCCTTTGTAAGGTGGTTTACAAAGACAGTAATACTGGAGTGGAGCAAATGACCATTGAAACCCTGAACTTCCATCAATACATTTCCCATCATTTAAACAAGGATTGATTAAGCAAGGTTTGTTTTCTAAATTATTATCATACAAAATAAAGAAATTATACATTTTTTCAATTCATTTTTAAAATTATTCAGCTTTTAACTCCAACTCATAAGATTGCAACTTTTGTTAAGATTGCAATTTACACTTTAAAGTTCCGATTTACAACTTGGAGTAATTTTTTCCATTGATTTTTCTTTTAGGATTGTGATATAATATAAAGTATAAATAACTTTAAAAATTCTGTTTAACTCTATTTATTCAATTTAAGTTCTTATCAAATAAAATTTTTATCAAGTTTAACGATTGTGTTAACTTAAGTGTTGACTTATAACAACCTTAACAAGATTTTGATTGAAAATCAACAACAGCTCCTTTTTTTTGTTATAAATTATTTACTTTAAAATTTTTTACATAAAAATTATAAAATTTTTACATTTAAAATGCTGCTTTAGTAATTCTTTAGGCATTATTAAAGACAATGAATGGTTGGTTCATACCAATATTTATATGCAACTATTATATCCAAGATTTTATCATGTGCATGCCAAAAGATATATAGTATGAAAATTAAAAAAAAATCAAAACAAAAAACCTTCACAAAGTTCACCAGAAGCCCATTTAGGACAAATGCACTTAAACTTATCTCCATTTTCTAAGCAAGTACCACCATTTAAACAAGGATTTGGGGAACAAACATGGTCTAAAAAATGATTTAAATTAAGTTTAAAGAACTTTAATATACACAATTATAACTAATTTTAGCAAAACAAAAAACTTAGTGTTGTTTCATTGAAACAAAAGTTTTTACCTTGACATGTAACTCCACTAAAACCATTTAAACATTTACAAGAAAAATTATTAAAGCCTTCCAAACAAATGCCTCCATTTTCACAGGGATTTTTATAACAGTGGTCAAAATCTATATATTTTAAAAAATGAAACCATACCTAATTAGCATAACATTTTGTAGATACAAGCAGTACAACACAAAAGAATACAATATTTTGTACACAAAAAATTAAAAATTATTGAACTAAAAAAAAGCAAAACCTGCACATAGAGGACCTTTCCAATTTTGTTGGCAATGACATTGGAACTTTCCATCTCCCTCTAACTCTATGCACACTCCCCCATTTTGACATGGATTAACAAGGCAAGATTTTGACTCTTATTAAAAGTGTAGTTTTATATAATTTTACATAGTTAAAGTAAAAAATATATATATATATATATATATATATATATATATATATATATATATATATATATATATATATATATATAATAGCAGATTAAAAAAATTTTGTTACTTTATTTAACTGAAAAAACAATTTTACTACAATAATAATAATTTTTCAAATGTATAAAAGCTAATCTTTTAATGATTTAAACATTATTAATATTAAAAATATATATTACTTTCACAAAATGCCCCAGTAAACTTTGGAGAACAGACACATGTAACATCAGTGCCATTATGGGAGCATACTCCATTGTTTTTACAAGGATTTGGATAACAAGGATTTGTTTCTTAATTTAAAGAAAATAGTACATTAAAAAAATCTTTAAAAAGTGGAATGTAATAGGAAAAAAAAAAGATATTTATTACAAACTCTAAAAAATTTACTACAAAACATAAATAATTCTAAATAACTTTAATTTCTAATAAAAAAAAAATACAAAACATACAAAAATATACAAATAAATGCTTATCAAGATAAATCATATTGATTTTTATTTTTGGTTAAAGTTTACTTTACATTAAAATTATAAAATGTTAAACTCACCATTGCATTTTATTCCAATGAAACCAACTTTACATTGACAAATAAAAAAAGGATTGTAATCAACAGGATGACATACACCATTATTAAGACATGGTTGAGGATGACAGTGATTTACTTCTGAAACAAAAAGTGAAAAAAGTTGTTTTTAAGATTTTTAAACTTTTTAAACATATTTTTTAAATGCTTAGAGGATTTCTATATAATTTTATCTTAAAATTTATAAACCTAAAAAAAGAAGATGAAGTCAACTGAAGTATTATTTACTACTATACAATCAAAATTATCAATTATTACTCTGCTAATAATTAATGTTGAGACAGAACTAGTTATATTATGAGAAATACAATAGTTTTGATATTGATGCTGTATTTTATCTCAGTTAAAATATGCAAACAATAAATTGTGTTAAGGTATTGTTTACACAAGTTTTGATATAAAAACATTAAACAACTTACACAAAATGTAATTATTTCATAAAACTACTTTCTTTTTTTTGTAAAATCCCAAAAAAAATTTTTCTTAAATATTCCTTTTAGACAATATTTTTGATTTATACATGTATGTATGTTTATGTGTACATGTATATATATATATATATATATATATATATATATATATATATATATATATATATATATATATATATATATATATATATATATATATATATATGTAAATATATATATATATATATATGTAAATATATATATATATATATATATGTATATATATATGTATATATATGTATGTATATATATATATATATATATATATATATATATATATATATATATATATATATATATATATATTTATATATATATATATATATATATATTAGGGTGGTCCTAAAAACAACTTTTTTGAAAAAAATCTGCTCCCACCCCTTAAATGTGTTCTATATAATACTAAAACACTAGGTTTAAATTTTTTTTGAAAAAAACATATTTATAGAGGTCCCCCAAGACCCTTTAATATTTAACGGGTCCCTAATATTTTCAAAAAAAAAGTTTCTCGAAAATAGGTCAACCTGGTACTCAAATGAAGCGAAATTATATAAAAATTTCAAAAATAACATTCATTTTGAAATAATATAGTTATTTTAGGTTTTTCTACGTAAAAATCTTGTTTTTTAGCAAAAAATGAAATAAGTGAATTTTTCATGATAATTGTGATAAATAAGTTTAAACTTCAAATTTATTTTTCAAAATGAATATTATTTTTGAAATTTTTATATAATTGCGCTTCATTTGAGTACCAGGTTGACCTATTTTTGAGAAACTTTTTTTTTGAAAATATTAGGGACCCGTTAAATATTAAAGGGTCTTGGGGGACCTCTATAAATATGTTTTTTTCAAAAAAAATTTAAACCTAGTGTTTTCGTATTATATAGAACACATTTAAGGGGTGGGAGCAGATTTTTTTCAAAAAAGTTGTTTTTAGGACCACCCTAATATATATATATATATATGGATATATATGTATATATATATATATATATATATATATATATATATATATATATATATATATATATATATATATGTATATATATATATATATATATATATATATATATATATATATATATATATATATATATATATATATATATATATATATATATATATATATATATATATATATATGTTTATATATGTATATATATAAACATGTTAATATTGATGTTCACGGTTTAATGGCTTCTTTTGTTAAAAATTTAAAAAATGGCATCCAAAACATAGTTTTTACATATTAGCCTATATCAAGATTAACCCCGCTATTTTGCGCAGAGCACATATTTTTTTGCATTTCTAGTGCACCTCCTATTTTTTTTTCAAACTTTTTATTTTCTTCCTTTAATGTTCTTGTTTCTTCCCAAATAATATCTTCTTTGCAAAAGGTTTTATGAAATGCTAATGCAGATTGATAAGGTTTCTTTTTGTCAATGCTCCTCTGATGTTGATGCACCCACGTATTTACCTGCATTTTTGTTTCACCTATGTAAACTTTGGAACAGTCACATTTTATTATATAGGTTCCAGGGTGGCTGTGTATCCTGCCTTTTGGATTATTTTTAGAAGCTTTGGTGAAAGACCTGGCAATCATGGTAAAGACACTACAAGAAAATTATTGCATTCTGATGGAAATATATTTTTATTCTGTCTTTTTTAATGATATTGGCGTGTAATATTTCTCAAATGTTTTTCATCATACCCATTTACAATAAACACATCAGGTAAAAAACTTATTTCGTTTTTCAAATGAGGTTTACTACAGATGGAGTAAACTCTGTGGAGAAACCCTTTAAATACAATGGTTAAAATATTCAGATTGTGATTTGAATGCGGTTTATGCTGAATGCTAGTGATTGTCTCTTTTCAATACACTTTTACTCATATTTTCCTATTGCGTTATTTATAATGGTTATATCAAGAAAGTTAGGGGGTTTTGCCTCGTTTTCAATTTCAATTGTGTATTGTATAGCAGGATGTTGTTGATTTAAAATGTCTTAGAATTGTTTTGCTTGTTTGATGTTTGGAAATCTTGCATCACTATCGTCAATGTATCGTAAAAATAATTTTAGATTAAGTGCAGGATTTATTGTCAATGCTATTTTAATTGCATTGTTTTCATGGAATTGTAGAAAAGGTTCAGCAAGAACCACCATGAAAGAGTCCTGATTGGGTCTAATTTTCTATGGCGTGAACCTCATTGCTCCAATGAAAATAACATTGATATAGGACTTGATAATTTATTCAAGCGCATTTTATTTGTAAGAATTTTAGTACATGACGCAATTGATTTTTTTGTTTGTTTTCACAATTGATCTTTTACACAAACAAAAAATTTAATGACGTCATGTACTGAAACTCTTAGGAATAAAACGTGCTTGAATAAATTATCAAGTCTGTAGATTGCAGCTT
The DNA here is from genome assembly GCF_038396675.1 of Hydra vulgaris. Lineage (NCBI taxonomy): Eukaryota > Metazoa > Cnidaria > Hydrozoa > Anthoathecata > Hydridae > Hydra > Hydra vulgaris. The sequence goes on from NC_088923.1 coordinate 17,054,185, forward strand.
ATATGATGCTGACTTTTTGGCCTACAACAAAATGGAAAACGCAAGCTTCGACTAAAATAAAAAAAGTCAGTTTTACTTGGTACGCATTTATTCTTTTATTTTAATCAAAAAAATTAAGCCTAAAAATTTTTTTTTGTCATTCTCTTTAATATGAACACAACATGTCTCAGAGGTTTGGGATCTCTTTAAGTAAGAATCCTGCTCCTAAAAACACAAAGTTATATACAACAAAGCTAAATAAAAACTATTATTTTTAAACTTTATTTACTTATTATATTTAATAACTTTTACCAAGTAAAATCAATACTTAAAAAATATTTTATAACAACTTTATCTTAACCTTTTAAATAATCATTTTTTAAGACCTGTGGGATTTTCATTTAAGACTGGTTGTATTGTTATCCCACCTAGTATGTATGGAGTAATCAAAGCTCATAAACCTGAAAAATCATACCGCATGAGAACAATTATTTCTACTATTGGCACACCAAACTACAGAATATCAGAATTATTAGTTAAGATAATACAACCAGTCTTAAGTGAAAATCCCACACAACTAAAAAACTCTTTTAACTTTATTAAAAAAGCATAGAATTGGAATATAATTCCGAAAATGAGATTCAGGTGTCATTTGATGTTGTAAATCTGTACTCATCAATTCCATTTAAAAAAGCCACTCTTATACTTTTAAAACAGTTTAATACCAGTTAATCATATAAAAACTTAATAAAACTAAATATACCTGAAACAGAACAACTCATAGAACTTTGCTTATATCAATGTTATTTTTCCTAAGAGTTTCAGTACATGCGATCATTAATTTTTTTTGTTTGTGTAAAAGATCAATTATGTAAACAAACAAAAAAAATCAATGATGTAATGTACTAAAACGCTCACGAATAAAACGTGCTTGAATAAATTATCAAGTCTGTAGATTGCAGCATATATGATGCTGTTTTTTTGGCCTACAACAAAACAGAGAAGGCGAGCTTCGACTAAAATAAAAAAGTTAGTTTTTCATGGTATGCATTTATTCTTTTGTTTTAATCAAAAAAACTTAGGCCAAACACTTTTTTTTAATCATTCTCTCTAATATGAACAAAACATCTCTTGGAGGTTTAAGATCCCTTTAAGACAATATTTTGAGAATATATATAATTAATCTAGTCAATGGAACCATGTTGTTCTATTAAAATGTTGATGAATTAAAATTTAATCTATAAATTCTATCCAGTATTTAAATTATAATATTTGGATACTGGATAGAAGCAATACATATGTAAATTTTCTTTTGATTAAAAAAAATGCAAAGCATGTTAAATAAAAACGGATCAGTATTATATGTATACTGTTTAGTGATTAAATTTAAAACAACTTTTTTAAATAAAACTGCACATAAGGGTTTTAATCTGGTGTTAATATGAAAGTGTCATGATAATTTTTATTTTAAACTGACACCTGTGTTTACATCTTGTTTAGTGGTGGTGGATTTTAATTTAAACTTCATTTTAATAGATATTTTCATTTTTTTTATTTTCTGTTCACCTCTATTTATTCTTGGTATTTGTTTGTGTAGATGCAGTAAGAAAAATCTCACAGCTATGATTAGTCAACTGGACAAGATCCTGTCAAAATGGCTGTCAGGTTCAATTAATAGGGATGGCCTCAAAAAATTGGTGAGGAGAGGCTTAGAAGATTAGAAAGTACTGCAGAAGACATTTAATTTTTCTTTTTCATAATAAATACTTATATCAAATTTAATAAAGTGTTCTTTTGAATCAGACTGTTTATTCACTTGTTTATATTGTTTATTTTTCAATTAGAAGCTGATTGAGAATATAGATCAATATAAATTATCACTTATGTTTCAAATTTAGAATAAGTTTACAACTACATCAACTACAGCTACAACAAGTAGTTGTAGAATAAGAATGTGTTATTGAAAAGTAGTTGTAGAATAAGAATGTGAATCTATTCACTAGATTTTCTGAAGAATTGTTAACAAAGACACATTTCATATTTTTTTTAGTATATGACTTATGACTGGGTTTCATATTTTGTTCAAAACAAATTGACATTAGATTTTATTTTAAAAAGACTATTTGAAAAGAAATTTAGTTGTTGTTCTATGAATTACAAAACTTGTAAACACGACAGTGACATACGTAAGCTCTTGTTGCTAAAAAAAAATGTGGCACAAATATACAAAGGTCAATATAGTGCCAGGAAGAGCCAATATTAGGCTCATATTGGCCAATATTGGACAATTATTAATCTGTGTTGGGCAGATATTGCCCAGTGGTAAACAGTGTTTGACCTATATAGGGTCTGTGATGATCCTATATAGGTTGGGTGTTAACTGATGGTTTTAAATTGCCAGCAAAGGCTAATATTGGTTGCTAGGAACTGAAATTGGGCCTGTAATGGCCAATGTTGGGCTAGTGTTAGAAAATACTTGGACTATAATGGGCCAGTATTAGCCTATATTGGGCCTTTAATGGCCAATGTTGTGCCATGATTAGCCAATCAAAACAAATCTTGTCCTAATATTGGAGTGATGATTCTGAGGCATTTGCTAATAATTGCCCACAAATGGCTCAATTTGCACACCCAAATATTTGCCCAATATTGGCCCAACAAAAGTGTGCTGGCTAGGGTATGAAAAAATACATTACAGATAATACCAAAAATTGCATTACAGATGATATGAAAAAGTTAAAAAAAGAAATTGCTCAAGATGTATACAGTTTTCAATTTGTCTGAAAAATTTGTTTTATCTGTTTAAAATATACTATTACTTCTAAGAAATTCTTATTTTTAAACACTACTTTTGAACACTTTTTTTTTTTAAACAATAAAATTGCATTACGTTCTGATTAATACCTGACCTGCATTAATAAAACCATAAAGTTTACTTTTTTTATAAATACACACATTTTTTAGATAAATACAACAATTTTACTTGTCTTAACTGTGAGTGCGTTACCAAATATGTCGAAGTTTGTAAAAACTAAATTTTGAAGTGCAGCCTTTTCACTTCTAAATTTTGACAATTTAGAAAGCTCATCTTAAACAAAAAAAAAGTTAAAAATTAAAAAATAATTTTTTTTCTGAAAAGTGGTAGTTATTAAATCTGAAAACCTTTATCTGAACATAGTTGTGAACCATTTTTGAGAAATTGGATAATTAACTAAATAATACCTTGACAATGAGCCCCTGTGAATCCCTCAATGCATGTGCATTGATATCCTTTCTCCCCTGTATTGTAGTACACTCCACCATTGAGGCAAGGATATTCATGAAACTCACCTAAAATATAATAAAATTATGAAAATTTATAACATCTATAAATTACTATAGCCAAACAAAAACAAAAAAATAATATATAAACATAATCAAGTGATATTTACATAATAATATAGACTTGTAAATATTAAAGTCAGATGTAACAAATTAAGAGAGATTGACATGTAATAAAACTGTAAAATAAGTAAAAATATGTAAAATATTAGAATTAATATGTGAAAAAAGAGTAACAAAATTTGTAATAAAAGACTTGTATAAAAATGTTTTCTCAAAAGAACAGAACTTACATTTTATACCATTAATTTTATTTATTTCTAGTTTCTAAAAATTTATATATATATATATATATATATATATATATATATATATATATATATATATAAATTTAAAAATAGTCAGGACAGTGAAACAAATAGAAAATCCAGTAAATCTTTTTTATCAAAATGTTTTTATTAAAAACAATATAATTACCAAAAAAAATTACTAATACAAAATATTTTTTTATACATTAAAACTATTAGCACTAGAGACCTTTCAAATAATCATCAGTAGTGCTGTTTTTGTTTAGATAGATATCTTGCAATAATACTAAAAACAGCACTACTGATGATTATTTGAAAGGTCTCGAGAGCTAATAGTTTTAATATATAAAAAATATTTTGTATTAGTTATTTTTTTGATAATTATATTGCTTTTAATAAAAACACTTTGAGAAAAAAGATTTACTGGATTTTCTATTTGTTTCACTGTTCTGACTATTTTTGAATTTATTTGGTTAAATATCATATTTCAAGTTTATATACATATACATATATATATATATATATATATATATATATATATATATATATATATATATATATATATATATATATATATATATATATATATATATATATATATATATATATATATATATATACATATATACATATATATATATATATATATATATATATATATATATATATATATATATATATATATATATATGTATATATATATATATATATATATATATATATATATATATATATATATATATATATATATATATATATATATATATATATATATATATATATATATATGAAGACCTCAGTGGAAACCGGCGTTGTCACATTTAAAAAGTATAGAGAAAGTATTTATTGATCATTAATAAAAGTCTTTATTTAAAGTAAATTAAACTAAGCAATTTAAAAAAATTTGTATTAAAATTATTTTATTTAAAATTTATTCAAAAACAAAACATTTTGTAATTTTTTATGCAAAAATTTTTTTTTCTTTGCTTTAAATAAACCCATTTATTAATGATCAACAAATACATTCTTAATACTTTTTAAATGTGACAACGCCGGTTTTTCCACTGAGGTCTTCATATATATATATATATATATATATATATATATATATATATATATTTATATATATATATATATATATATATATATATATATATATATATATATATATATATATATATATATATATATATATATATATATATATATATATATATATATATATATATATATATATATATATATATATATATATATATATTTATATATATATATATATTTATATATATATATATATATATATATATATATATATATATATATATATATACATATATATATCATATATATACATATATATAAATGTATATATTTATACATATGTGTATATATATATATATATATATATATATATATATATATATATATTTATATATATATATATATATATATATACATATATATATATCATATATATACATATATATAAATGTATATATTTATACATATGTATATATATATATATATATATATTTTTATTCATAAAATAATAAAAATTTTAAATTTTTTAAAAAACTTACTATGTTCAATCTGTTCTGGTTCATTAAAGTGATGATGGTGAATAATAGGAAGTGATGAGTCAACATTTGAATTAGAATAAATTGATCCAAAATCTAAATTAAATTTTTTTTTTTTTCATATATGTGTGTATGCATATATATGTGCTTATTTGTGTTTACTAGATACAGTCTATACTTTTTTTATTATCCACATTATTATCTGTTTTTTACTACAAATAAAACATAATTTTAGAAAAAAATATGTATTTCTTAACTCTTGAAAATAAATCAAAATTAATGCAATCAAATGGTAATATTTTGTTAAGCCACCATTAGCCATTGTTAAGCGTCATTAGCCGTACAGCTTTAACTGTGTGTGGCATGCTATTAATACAAGACTTTATTGTCTTATGCATTTGAGGATCATGATTCCATATATGAATGATTTTTTTAAGAGTTGTGTTAGGTTTGTGATCAGATCTTCAGCCACTTCTTTCTTCATCAGTTATCACGCTTTTTTAATAGAGTTCTTATTTTCACTATTACCAGGTTAATTTAACAATGGATACTTTGCTCTTCTAAAAAATAAATGGTTTTTAATATGGAAACCATTCTCTAAGCTGCAGACTTAACTGATTTTCTACCCAGCCGGCACAAACACGTCTTTTAGACGTTTTTCTTCGCATCCAAAATGTTAACACTTTTGGATATCTAAATTCAGATAAATATAAGATATTTATTAATAGTCATCTTTTAGACCGGTTGAGACAGCAATTTTTAGTTGCCTTAAAGATAAATACAGTAAGATGTCTTATAGTTATCTAAATTTAGACGTCTGAAGGTGTTAACATTTCAGATTCTAAAAACACGTGTTTGTGCTGGCTGGGTAGGATTTCTTTGTACTGATCTTGCCTCATTATACCTTTTACCACATTCAGACATCCAGTACATTTGTCGCATGTTGACTGACCAAATGTATTTAAAAATATATTAGTATTAACAAGGGAGTTTACTTGAGCTTTTTTATTTACACTGCACACAAAAAAAAACAAATAACTCAAACTAAAAAACTGCTATTCAAATAAACACAGCGCAAATTGCCGCATAAACAGGTCCACAACTGACCCAGGTAAAAATGCCAATGAAACCAGTTTGCACTTGTTTATGTTTGCGTATTAATTGGTCAACATTGTAATGCCATACATAAAAAATATATACAAATTAAAAGTATATAAAAAATCTCCTTAGCCATTACATTACATGTTTAAATATAAAAGTATTGTAACAAATTTATGCAATACAAATAATTATTAAAAAATTATAGTGCATCTAATAACTTGGACTTTATTAAGTAAACATTAAGTACAAAGAGCAATTAGGAGCCGTTTTTTACCATACGCACACACACAAGCACAAATATATATATATATATATATATATATATATATATATATATATATATATATATATATATATATATATATATATATATATATATATATATATATATATATATATATAGATATATACATATACATATATATATATATATATATATATATATATATATATATATATATATATATATATATATATATATATATATATATATATATATATATATATATATATATATATTTTGAACTTTAAATTTACTGTTTGTGATAAAATACAAGTACACTTTATGCAAATACCATCAAATTCAATTGAGGAAACTAGTTAATTTTTTTAGTTTTTTAAAAAACCAAAAAAATGCAACATAATAGACTGGAGTGTTTTTTATTTTTTTCGTTAACTGACAATTAAGTAGAACATACAAGAGGTGCTTCTACATTGACTGAAATGTACATAGAACATGCGAGGAGTGCTGCTACATGGACTGACAAGTAGCTAAAACATGTGAGGAGTGCTGCTATATTGACTGAGGGTTTTGGTTTGAGCAACAATTTATCAATTAAACACTCTTTTTTTCTAAACTTTTTCTGGTCTTCTAAATTAATTTTTTTTTTAACACAAAGTTTACTAAAATCTGCATCAATCATATGTATGACTGAGATTAATATCTTTTTGGCATAAAGCAGTGATGTATTCTTCAGCTAAGCAATTTTATTCAGCAATTTTGTTAAAACTTTCTTAAACTAACTTTACACACAACAATCTGTGAATGAGAGTATAGGTCTGTATAATCTGTGAATGAGAGTATAGGTCTGTATAATCTGTGAATGAGAGTATAGGTCTTGAATAGGTCTCGAATCAGCTTTTTTTATACTTTTAATGAAAAAGTATAAAAAAAGAAAACATTTATTCGACTAAAATTTTGTGAAACAGCTGTTTTGCCACTAAATATTTTGAAGGACTTTAAGTGGGAGTTAATTTTGAAGAAAAACATTCGCAGTAGCATCAATAACAGGTAAATAAGTTTAACAACAGGTACTAAAGGTTAAAACACATATTTCCATGTATCTCATTGTAAATCTAGAAACAAAACTTTTTAGCCAATTTTGAGTTTGGTTTGTTGGTCTTTTAACTTGATAGCAGTAAACTTTTGTAGGTTTCAGGAATTTTTCACAAACAAAATATAATATATAAATGCTTTAAAAAACAAAGAAAATTAAATTTAAAAAAACAGCAAAAATAAATACTTTAAAAAACAAAGAAGAATAAATTTAATAAAACAGCAACAAAAAAATTAATAATATATTCAAATCCATAAACTCCATGAAAATTCTGCAAGTTTAATGTAAATTATCAAAACACTTGTTTGTTATTTTTGCTATTTACATATAAAAATGCATCGCTGTTTAATGCTACTTGCATATTCTAATGATAATTATTAATTCTCATTAATATAAGTATCATTAAGTATTAATTTATTATTTATTGTGTTATTTATTATTCAATTATTTATTTTTTAATTACTAAAGTAAGCAATTTTCATAAAAAAAAGAAATTATTTAAATTTTTTTAATTTTATATTTTCACTTTTTCCTGTCAACATAATACTAATTTTTGTCAAAATTATTAAACACTATACCAAATTTAGTTAAATTTAAATTTAATAATTCTTTTTCTTACAATAGGAATAACTGGTTTTTAATGTGCTAAACAAACTCATTTTCTTTTAAAAAAGACAATTTTAGTTTTATGGAATGGTATTCATTATACATTTAAACTTGTGTAAAACAAGATTGGTATATGACATGTAACACATGTCATATACCAATCTTGTGCTGAAAATGCAATCTGGTTGGCCAGAGGAGTAATTAAGAACTACTAAACTGCATCATAAGGAAATGTCTTGATAGTGTTATTTCACTATAACGTTGGTTAAAAAAGAAGCTTGAAAGATTGCGTTGGCAAGAATACCAATAAAAGCCTTAAATTATATTATTGAACATATATGAAAGATGCATTCCAAATGGAAGGAATTGAAATAATGTATTATTTGTTTATGTCAGCTACAAACCTTATAAACCAAGAAATGTTAAAAAACAATGACTTATTTATTATTGCATGCCATGATTCAAGATTTTTATTAAAATAGAAGAAAACAGCTTGTTCCTAGACTAAATTTTTTCCAAACACAATTGGTGATTTTAAATTGGTGATGATGATTACCATGGTGATGATGGACCAAAGAATTTTCCAAGCTTATGATTAGTACAATTCAAAAAGCACAATGTTAGAACAAACTGTTAGAACAAAAAAAAAGAACCAAGAGCACAAAAAGATATTCAGAATGTTTCCAAAATTTGATGTCTTATGCCTAAAATGGTTCAAAATCAAGCATTTTTGCTGATGCTAAATACAAAGAGCTTATCCATTAACAATTTAGAAATTTTGTGAGAAAGCGCTACCCTAAGGGGGTATCTATACCCCCTAGAAAATTAATTAGTTGGCAAATTTGGACACTAGAGTTGGCAAAATTGGATCTGTAGTTGGCAGTCAGCAAATGTTAGCCAACTGCAAACTACAGATCTAATTTTGAAAAAATAAATATCTTAGTCAGCAAAAAAATTTTCTAGGCCTTACTCAGCAAAAAATACCACCCCCTCCCCCTCTCTCCTTTTAAGATCTCTGTATAGTCAACATCTAACTTAGCCAAGGTCGTTGCTTCAGATATTATTTTACCAATCTTGTGTTTGTATTGAAATGGAAAAATGTAAATTATTGTCGATGTAGATTTTAACTACTGCAACACTGTAAAGTGTTGAAGCATATCTAAGTTTCCACTGTCTGCCAGTAGCATATACAGGAGCACATTAAAGTACTATTTTGAAGTCTCAGCTAGTGTAAAAACTAATTGTCCTACAACAGATGATTGATCATTCTCTTTATGGCAAAACCACTTCCAACAATATCTGGAGGACCAAAAAAACAACTGTTTTGATTTTTACATATTTAACAAGAAATTATACACATCATGCAACAGCAGATATCTTTTTAAAAATAGTGAATTTTTGAACACAAGATACTCTGAGTGGAGAAACACTGTTGGTTGTCATTTGTGGTATTTGGAAAAGATTTAATTCCTTTAGCACAGTAGATGCTGGATATGATAATTGATTAATCTCTGGATTAGTCTTCTCTTGGCAGATATCTAAAGGCCTGGACTATTCTTTTGTTGATAGATGATCAAAGCAAACAATATTTACTAAGAGCTAATCCAGAGCTTAATCAAGAGATCATATCCAGAATTTCTTTTTCTAAAAGTATTATACATTTTCCAAAAACCACAAATGACAACCACTCATCATCAATTGTGACATAACAGATACAAAAATTATTACTCAACAGTAAAATTAATCTGATATAGGGCTGTCCATTATTTACATCATCAATTTTTTGACAAATTTTACCTCCTCCCCTTATCAACAACTTGTCAAATTTCCAGAGACCCCCACCTAAAAAATTACCTCAAAGTTCCATTTACTTACCTCCCCTCTAAAAATAAAATAAAATAGAAAAAAAAGCAATACAATATTTTAAATAGACTAGTTTACAACTAAAACAAAAAAGTGATTAAAATCAAAATGTTAAGAAAAAAAAATTATTCAAATTTTACTTTATGAACATATTTCAAATGAATATAACCATTTAAAATTACAAATGCTTATTTTGAATAAAAAGTGAATAAAAGTAAAAAGTATAGAAAAAATATTAATAAACTTTTAACTTATCAACATATTTCCAGTTTATAACTACAAAAGCTTACTCTGAACAAAAAAAAAAAGGTTAAAGGGTTCACAAATATGTATACACCTTACATCTTTAAATTATGAACATATTTAAAATTTATACAACAAATAAATTTTTTTTGTTTGTTGTATAAATAACCTGACTTTGAAGACATTTCTAGTAATATAGTTAGTTTAGTGATTTAGATATCTCAAACAAAAAGTACATTTGATTTATATTATAAAACTTTCAATAAATGAAGGGAAGCATTAAAATTGTCAAAAACATGTCCAATTTACAAGAATAATAATCAATCAGAAATCTCTATATATAAACTTGTATCAGTACTTTCTAATTGATTTTCAGAAAAACCATTGAACTGAAAACACAGTAACTGAATTAGTAGACAAAATGACTATAGGATTTGAAAATAATAATTTAACTCTAGGATTATTTATTTTCCTACCAAAGCATTAGATACGGTTGATCACCTCATTCTTTTAGAAAAAAAAGACTCTACAGTGTGATAAATAAAACCTATGATTGGTTAAAAAGCTACCTCAGTAAAATAAAAAAATATGTTATTAATAATGAATCAGGAGAACTAAATATTATGGAATCCCATAAGGGTTGATTCTTGGTTCACTAAAATAATGCATCAGCAAAAGCTTAATTTGATAATGTTTGCTGATGACGCAAATCTCTTCCTTTTAAACAGTGACATTAAGCAACTTTATTCTGACATGAATTTTGAATTTAGGAATGTCAATGAATAATTTAAGGCTTATAAACTCTCCCTCATTGTAGATAAAACAAAATATACTTTACTCCTTAAAAAATAACAAGATGAAAACCTTCCTTTAAAATAACCTGATTTGATTTTAAATGATGACCTAACTAAAAATAATGAGTCAATAAAATTCTTACGAATTCTTATTGATAAAATTTATCATGGCTTCCCCACATAATTTATATTCGATCAAAAATTAGTAAAACATTTGGTTTGATTAACTGAATTTGTCCGTATGTAACATTAGAAAATTTAAAACTTAATCTATTTTAGCTTCATACATTGTTTTATTTACTATTCCCAAGGGCTAGTACTCAACCAACAAAACTTTAAAAAACATTTTCTCTACGAAAACATGCAAAGTTATATATGAGAAAAAAAAATGAACATCCAAAACCATTAATGAAAGACATGCAAATGATAAATATATATATAAAATCTATATTAAAATCTAAAATTTATGTAAAATAACAGCTTGATTTCAAAAATAATAATGATAAATTTTCCAAAAATGTGAACTTAAAATAAAACAATCAAATACTTATAAATTGCCAATAATTAGTAGGAAGTATTCTGAATATGGAATAGCATACTGTGGATCAATACTATAAAAAACTCTCTCAGTATATTTGTATGACTACCCAGCAAACTTTTTTTAAGTGGATTTGCAATGGACCTATGTAGGCATCTTTTTATCGGTTCATTAGAGTTTTGCTCATCAGTTACTTAATGGACCATTAGTGGCAACCACTAAAAATGGCAAGTCGATAACTTTCCGACATGTTAATAGTGGCTAGTCATCGGCTAGCAACTTTTGACAGCTGCTTCTAATGGTCCACTAAGTAACCAATGAGCAAAACTACATTGGTCCGAAATTCTGCTATAGAATATTTGCTGGGAATAGCTAAAATTATATTGATTCTATTTACTTTCTTGATTTAATGGAAATATTTATGAAAGTTTAAATTTTTTTTTTTTTTTATACCGGAATTACAGTATTTTAACAATCTTATCTTATTTTTAACTTCTAAATCCCATATAGGGGCTCTATGAAAAAACACTTCAATGTGCCAATCCTTCTCACTTTAACTTTAGACTTAATCCAACTTCACAATGAAAGCCAATTACTTATAATTGAGACTAGTGTAACAAAAAATGCATTTAACAAATAGTATACACCAGGGGGCAGAAATCTTTTGAAATTGAATAGCCAAAAGTTACAATTAAAAAAGTTTTTTAGTTTTTAAAGAGCTTACCAGCATCTTGACATCAAAAGAACCACATATAACTTGTGAGTCACAGGTTGTCGACACCTGGTATAAATGTTTAAATAATATAATGCAGCCTACCTATTTACATAATTTTTTTTGTTTGTGAAGCAGACTAACCAACAACAACTTTGAAAAAAATAGTAGTGTTACAAGTAAACATCTCCTGTGTGCTTATTTAATTCTTGTATTATTTACTTATTTAGTTTTCTATGTGTCGAGTATTTTTAAAGGGTATTAAATTTATCAAAAAAAGTAGCATTTTTGATGCCAACTTGCCTTGACGTCCTTCATCTCCACCTCCCCCTTGTCAACAATTGCCAAAAAGGTTCGAATCCCCTCTCCCCCTCCCTTTTTTGTTAACATAACTAATGAACAGCCCCTATTATATAATTAAAATAAGCATTAAAAAATAATTTATTAAAATAACTATACAAAATAATTTATATGGTTGTTTGAATAACCAAAGAAAACACTTTTACTTTATTTTGTAATTAAAGATAAATTTATCACTAACCGGCATGGTGGTGCTCAAAAGCTTGAATAGGCAAGTCAGGTTCTTCATAATTTGGTGATATCATATGATGAGCATTTTCTAGTATAAGTTAATGTTTTAAACATTTCAATAAATGTTAATATATAAAGTATAACTATTATTACTTAATATTATATTAAAATATAACAATATATCTTTAATATATAATATATATTTATTCAAAAATAATATAACAATAATAATTTACAAATTGTTATTAACTTCTTTATTACATTCATTTTTTTTTATTTCTTAACTATATATTTAAAACTTACTATATTTCTAAAGTGAGTAAAATTATACTTTAAAAAATAAAACATAATCATACCATGGTCATGATTCACATGTGTATGAACAGGTGCTAAGTAGCTGTGTGACTCTACATGAATGGGTAGATAGTTAATATGTTTTGTACTCTCAGATTGCATTATATCTGGAGAACTTTGAAAATTACTTTCTTCTTCGATACCATCTAATAATAATATTAAACCAATAAAAATTTTGTTCTAGTATACTATTAGAAAGTAATTTTTTTGCATTTAATATAAAAATTAAAATATTTTGTTTAATGATTTAACATATATTTTTATAATAAATTCTTCGGCAGAATTTTTAATCTAGAATAATATAAGACAGACTTGTAAATTAAAAATGAAGGACATCTACAAAACAATTTACTTTTAATTTGAGTTAAACCTTTTTATAGGGATTTTTCAAAATCAAACTGATCAAGCTCGTTTGTTTAGTGAATAAATTTATTTTATCTATCAACAGAAGATATAATACATGTACTAAAAGGCACTGTTCTTTCTAGAGGTATCATGGTAAATATGTCTACTAAAGAGACTAAATTGCTTATTGGAAAAACTAAAAAAAAAGAAAGGCTCGCATAAATTAAAATGTGATAAAATGACATGCATGAGTCCAATAAAACATGCTTTGAAAAATGAACTCTAAAGATAAGACCATTTACCACTTGCATTAGCAATTGATGATTTACCACTTGCATTTTGCTGTAATTCATCGTGTACATGTAAATAATTTGCATACTGTGTCTTATCACTTAATAAATCTGGATGACTTTGATGGTATCCAGTATCATCTATGTTACCTACATAAAAAAGAATCCTAATATATATTTAAGAAAATAATAATTTAAACATAACTTTAATGGAGTAATATAGATTCTGAAACCTGTTTGATACTTAAATGCCTTCAGAAATCAAATAATGATTTGATAATTTAATCAAAAATCATCAAAAATTGTTTTGACTGCAAATTTAGACGGTTAGATAATTAGAATATAACTATTTTATGCATTTTTAGATTTCTTTTTTAAATAAATGTAAGAAATAATAGAAAATATTTTCCTTAGAGGCTTTACAGATTACCAACATACAAGCAGATATAATTAAGCAGACATGGATACAACCTCTAATGTGCTCCTCTTTAAATTACCCACTTCATTTTCAAATTACCAACTTTTTACTTGGAACTTCAGTTGTTCATTTAAACAAACAAGTATAGATTTTGAAAAAAAAAGTAAATGCATATTGACCAAAGTTAGAGAGGTTTTTTACCTGAGACTTCAAATTTTATGAGCCGCTACAATCTACTGTTCAGGATACAATCTCAACTAAAAATACATTGATGGATTGTCCTTAATTTTTTTTTCCTATTTAAAACATAGGCAAGACTCGTGATTATTTAAATAAGAAATCCGAATAGCTTCAAAGAGTAAATGATCAACTCAAGTTGGCATACTTATTTAGAAAAAAACATAAGCAATAGATTAGTCTATATGACTATGGAATATCTATTTCTTATGACTATAGAAAAAAAAGGAAATTTACCCATTAAAAAAATTTCTATGACCAAAACTAGGAAGTAATAATAATTTTAAAATAGAGGAAGACTTTATCGCTTAAACTAAATTGCTTTATTCTGTTAAACCTCCTAAAAGGTGATATAATCAAAAACTCAAGTCAGCTAATTTTAACAGTCAATGTGGCAGAAATTCCAAATGGTTGTGCTAGTAATTATCTCCGGCATATTTTGAATCATTTTATGTTGCATACTGATTCAAAAAAAATTAAAAAGAAATAACTCAATTGTCACTTTTGCAACATTACAGAATTTCAGACCAACAGATAACCAACACTTCTGACAAACATTTAACAGATTACCAACATTTCTGATAACCATTCAACAGATATTTAAGTTGGGATTATTCTTTAAAAACATGCGCTTAAGCTGCATTGACATCGCCTGATTCTATCAAGTGCATAAGGTTTTAAAAAAATTTAAATTTATAAGTTCAAGTACTACATTTGGCTCCGAATTTCAAGGGAAAACCTTTTATACAGCATTTCTAAGGTAAAAAATTGTTATCAATTATCATGATTACCATGTAATTTTTTAGACTTTAAAAATACATTATTTTTTGAATAATTTTTATTGAAAAATAACATTCTGCTTTTAGGTATAAAAAAAAGGTGACCCATGTTTCAAACTTTTTTGAAGGACCATAGGCTATCATATGATATTTTTCCTCAGTACATTGGTAATAGATTGCTTATTATTTTTCATTTGGTTGGTTGGTATAGTTTAAGAATGCAAGAATTTGTTGATAAAATACTTGGAGAAGTCTTAAAAAAAATAAACATCACTTAGAATATTTATTTTAAATGACTAAAAAAATCATATATCGCTATCAGCCTAATCTATGGAAAAAAGGTTCTGACCAACTTATGGATAGTAATTTTCTACTTAAAAAATAAAAACAGAAATAATTTTCTATTATTATCAGAAGTACCACATAGAAATACCATTTAAGGAGGTATTTTCTTGGGTTCTACCTTGATATAATTTTTACCTTAAAATGATGATAAAGTGACATTAGCCACTTCACCATACTTTATATTATTCAAGATTATTCTTGTAATCAAAACAACAGTTTTTGAATTCTTTAAAGGTTTACATTCTCAAAAAAACAGTAATTCATAAAATGTGTTGATGTCAAGTTAAAGTTTTTTTTTACAACTTTAACTGATGCACTTGATTGTCCATTATTGGAAAATAAAACTTTAAAATTACAATAAATTACTACAAGTGTCTTAATAGAAAACCTTTTTTTTTTATAACAACTATTTTGGCCATGTCATTCTTATTTGTATTTTGTTGCCAAATGTCATATTATTTTATTGGATCTCTACCTAATCTCGCTGCAGAAATGAAACAACAGGCTGCAAGTTCCCCACATCACAAAATATGGGCAGATAGGACACCTGAGAATCTTCATTTACTAATAAAAAGAGCACCTAATGCGGACATAACATTTATCCATAGCGTTACAAGAGTTAAGTCTTTTTGGCTTTTGATTAAGGACTTTCATAGTCATTTCTGAAAAACATATTTGGGAAAAAATTACTTTACCAAGTTACTTATGACATTAAACAAGGAGCAAAATATTGAAAAACTGAAAGAAAAAAAAAATTGAGAAATGAAAAAATCACGATTGGTTGATCAAAGGAGAAAGTTCAAAATTGAGATATGAAAATGAGAAACAAACTTTCCAAAGCTATTAAAGTTTGTTTAAAATTTATTTTATGTTTAATTGTTTAACAACTAGAAAAACCACTACACAAAAAGTTGACACAAATTGGAAAACTTAAAAATTAATTAAATAATTTTAATAACTCAGTTAATAACTGGAATAAAACATCCCAGTTATTAACTAGAATGTTTTTTTCAAGGAAAAAATTATCAGAGTTAAAAGTATCAAATTAGGTGCAAGTATTATAAAAAATTTTCCTAATTTTTATTAGAAAAACAAAAAAGAAAAGGATGCAAAAGATTGTTAAGTTGACTAATATTGTTTTAGGAGCGGCGGCATGGTGGCCCCGAAGGCTATGGAAGAATCCCGCATGGACCTTTGACTTTTTATATAAATCTATATTTATACAAAAAAAATTTGCTGATATTTTTCAGAATGTAGAAAACCCACAAAAATTTCTTGTGTTTATGTTCGCACCTATAAAATTAATCACTTAATATAAAGTAATCGAATTTAAAGTAAAGTAATAACTTAAGGCCAATGATAGTAGGAGATTATATTTGAAATTCCCTACCAACAAATCAAAATTTCCCTCGATAAATCAAAATATCCCTCTTTATAAATTTTTCTTTCAAACTCGACCCATCGCTTCGCTCGGGTCTCGCAAATAAATATTTTTTTATAACAACCTTAATATTTGTCTGTACTATAACCTAATTTAGAGTCTTTAAGACTTTTATGTGTTTTTATTTATAGGAACTTATAGTTTATAAATCCTTAAACTTTAATAACAACAACTTAAAAAAAATAATAATAGTGCTTACAATTGGTAATAATTGTTAATTTGGATGAATGTTAAAATAACTAATTAAATGGTGTACAATTTAGATTGATTTTTAAGTATAAACTAATCTCAAAAATCTCTATAAATAATCAACTTTCATATAAATTTTGAGAACTATGCAAGGATAAATATTTTTCTGTTACTTGGAAATTTGTACAATCAATATTTTTAGAAGAAAAATGATGACCGTAAAACTCATATAGAATTTAAAGTGTCATTCTCAAGACGATTCCTTTTTTTGGTTTTCACATCTGTTACTATGGAAAATATGCGCTCCGCCTCTGCATTTGAATGCGGTAATGTTAGTCAAATTTGAGCAAGTTTTGATAGATTTGGAAAACATCATTTCATCTTTAAAATCTTTAAGGTTAAATATATAATGTCAGAATTCATCAATCTTATAAGAAAGTTATTTATTTTTTTAAATTTTGTAAAAGAAACTCATAGTTTACGCCACTCAATTTCTAAATTGTCGGATTGAAGTAGGTCTTTATACTTGTCTGGTAAAATTTTGAATTCAAAATCGTTCCGATCATTGTTTGAATCCAATATATTTGTGTGATCTATGAGCTGCGATTCTATATATAATGGATTATCAATCGGTAACCTTGATTTAATTTCTGAAGCTGCTGTACAATAAAAAGCAAGACATGTTGATTTTATTTTTTGTATAGTAGGGGAGACCGGGGCTAGTTGGCTCGGTTTTTACTCTATGAGCTCTGTAGCCCTAACAGTACATTTTTTTTAAAAATATTAAAGTGTAGTCTTAAAGAGTATGGATTAGGGTATCTTATAAAATTTGCATTCATTTACAAAAAAAAATTCTTGGGGCCTTTCCGGACCCTAAAAAATAAAAAAAAAATTTGCGCCAACTTACCCCACCGCGGGGTAAGTTGGCGCAAACTATAAAAATGATTATTAATGCACTATTAAGTGCAAAATTAATAGAAATTTTTTTAAATTAATTTTTGCAACAATTTTATTCCAAAATCTAATATTACTTTTAGCTGGTACTAAATTTTAGTCCGTATAAAAGCCAAACAGTAACCCACCTTTTATCTGTGGAAAAAAAACTAAAAAAATTTTTATTTTTTTGTAAGAATAAATATTTTCAATATTGTTAAAAATGAAAAAAATAAAAAATAATAATTGTATCAAAATAAATATTTTTTTTCATAGTAAATGCTATGAGCCAACTTACCCGTAATAATATCTCCCAAGCGCATGCGCGAATCCTGACAATACTACAGTGAATGATGAAATGTTCAATAAGGAAGTTTCTGAGTAATTTTTGTCACTTTCTGATGAAAGACTCTAAAGATAAACGCAGTTCGTCAACCTACCCCTGCGGCCAACTAGCCCCGGGACTTCTGGGAAGGTCTTTAATAAAATTTTCACAATCATGACCTAAGAATATATTTTTAACAAACGAAAAGTTGTTAGGATTTTTCACATTAATTTTTGATATGTGTGTTTGATTAAGACAATCAACCTTAATAAAATTTCTACCGAATTCTTTCATTAACTGAACAGATGCAGAAGATAACTTATGTAATAAAGTTATTTTGATTGTTTTGATTTATTTTGATTTATGTAATAATATTATTTTGATTATGTAATAGTATTATTTTGATAAATAAGATTTTGATTGAAACAACGCGTTGAAAGAATTAAAACAATTAATAACGTACTTCAAAAATAGTAAATATGCTTTACTGTAACTATTTTGGAGCTCACCCAGAATAATCTGCGCTCTTTAACTTATCTTCAAAAACAGCATTTTGGAAATAGTGTAATAAATTATCCCATGTTTCCAATACTCTTGAAACACACTGGTGCATAGAAAGCCATCTAGTGTTGGCTAACTTAAGGATTTTTTTCTTTCATTATTAAAATAATCTTGTATTTCGCATAATTGGGCATATCGTTTGGCACTACCAGATATATACAATGCTACAGCACGTTAAAGCTCTTCAGTTGATCTAGGTAAATGTTCACACGCTTTCCTGGCTATTATAGCAGAAGAATGGCAAATACATCTCATGAGTGTCACAGATGTTACGTCAGCCTTTAAATGTGAATAAAAAGAATTATAATTTCCTACCATTACATTAGCACCATTACATCCAAGGCCTATTATATTTTGCAGTGGTATATCCTTCTGATATAAACATAGTTTAAAAGATTCATAAATTTTTACTGCCGAACAATCAGTTGCATTTAGTGGTATCAGCTCCAATAACTCAGTTCGGATAGACCCACTTGATGGTGAAACATACCGAACTAGAGTACACATAAATTTTGTATCACAAATATCCGTTGGTTTGTCAACTAAAATGGAGAACTTAACATTTTTTGAATTACTCACGGTTTCCTTGGTCTAAACTTAAGCAATTACTTTTTTCACAATAGTTGAACATTTTTTTCTATTTAGTGTTATTTCTTTTGCAATAATACTGTCCCTGAAACTATCACTAAATACTTTTGTTAAAAGATCTGACATTTGAAAAGCTAAATTGTGTTCTGCAAATAAAGCTGCTATTTTAATTTCTGCCATTTTAATTGACTTGTTTAGATTGCAGAACTATCTTGTTTTTGCCCTTGAAATTGGTTATTGACTGAAAAGTTTAAATCAATTTTGCATTTTGAATGTGTTTCTTTCCTGCAGCATGTTTTTGTAAGTCACTTTTGCCGAACTTTAAATAAACGTAGCAAAATAAGTACGTATATAAAGTAAAGCACCTATTTGTATAAATAAATTCTACAAACTAAAAATGACAAGAATTTACCTGGTATGCTTTATATCTATGGCTGCCACCTCTAGTTAGGTTAAATCCGGGAGATCGGATTGAGCGGGGCTTGTCGAGCGGTGAGCGAGGCTCTGCTTGGGGTTTTGGGGGCGGGACATTATATTTTATTTGTATTATATGGAATACAGCAATGCCTGTGTACCTGATTGAATAAATATCAAGTATATTTCTGATCAGATCTTGCAGCAGCCAACAATTTGGGTTTCTTCATTAAGAAGTCATAAAACTGTGAACATTTGTACTTCATATTTTCACACACCTGCTGCTCAGCTCGCAAGACACGAAGTCCAAGACAATTTCGTTCTTTAGACCATAAAGATTTCATTACACTGAAAGTTCGTTCACATGAAAAATTTGAAACAGGTATAGAAAATACAAAGAATACTACTTTGAAAAGTTTGCCTCGCTAACCACACTTTTTTTCTTCGAGTTATGTAAAAAAGGTTACTCCATCGATCCACCACATTCGTGTTGGTCGCTACCAGCGCTGTTTGGACATTGCGCAGAATACATTAGTCTTCATAGTATTTATTTTGATCTACATCAATGCAAAACTTGACTGCTATTTGGTCAAATAAGCTCCAGGCCACTGGTTCGTTCAAAGTTAAGATACTCATGCTTTGATATTCTGAATTCTGGAAGTTGTACCATTTATCTAAGTAGTTTAATCATTAGGCATAGAATTCATCAACTTCTCTTTCAAACTTTTGTTTTATCTCTTGTGGTATTCTTTTCAGAAATTGAGCAGCAGCATGTCCATAAAATTTATCTAGTTTGCGATCTGCAATTTTCTTTCTTGTGACGACCATAATTTCATGTAACTCGAAACTAGTAGTTTGATCCAACTCTAAAGTTAGTACATCACTTTGAAAGACCTGCATAATATTATGTAAGAAACAGCAATACAATTTAGGAATGGACTCAATTTCGTCATCTTGAAATACATCCCTATTACTTTGTGGCATTCTTCTTCTCCCTTTGATACAAAATATGACCGCAACGCAGTCCATACCAGAAGTATTCTTTGCAGTGCTGGAAGTAAGAATAACCATCTTTTTGGTACGTGTTTTGCAAGAGAATCGTTTTTTTAATGCGCAAAACATGTACATTATTTGCAAAAAATATAAAATTTAGGACATATTTGTATTCCGGAAGATTTTGATATTTTTTTAAATTACTTTCGGGAGACGGAAGTTGATATCAAAATCCGGGAGATTCCCGTGCAATTCGGAAGATGTGGCAACCCTATTTACATCGGGCTTTCGAATTATCGTTTTGAACTGCATATAACTATTTCTTAAACTCTGAAAGCTCCAACCATTTAATTTTGCAATTATTTTTTGACGTTTTTTGTTTTTTTGGTGGAGTTTAGTAGATATCGTCAATATATTTATTACCTTATTTATTTAATACCTATTACGCACAGGCTACTAACCATAGAAGGAATAACAAGTTACAACGAATTAAACACACTCAACCAAAACTATAACACATTAAATGAAAAGCAAAGTAAAAGAAATAGAAAATTTTATTTAAAGATTTCAAAAATGTTTTTTGTAGTTTTTTTTTTCATCGATAAAGGCCGTCACGCTAAGTTGACGCTTAAGTTTAAAGTAATATGTCCTATGTTTACCGGCTTATGTTTAATGAAAATCTCGCGGGAGAGATTTTAATACTGGTTTCCCATTTTCCCACTAAACTGCTGCTTTACTAAGCATTCAAGAAGTTTTAATAAACCCAGAAGTGAAATTTTATATAAAATGTCAACTTTAATTTTGAGTTCCAATCTTCAATTTGTTCAATATTATAATCCATTATATATAGTGTCTGCAACAAAGGACGACAAATATTCTTTATTCCATCTTTCTAACACGACTACTTCTGTCTTTCATTCTTATGTACCCTAGTTTTTCTCAAACTCACTCTACTCTTGGTCCGTGGAGCAGGTAATGACGCTCCTTAGGGGCTCCAAACTTTGATAAGACTCTCCGCACTTTCTCCGCAAAATGGTAATGGTACATAACCATGCCTTTTTACATATAAACCTGGCAGACTGTCAGGAATTATAATAAATGAATCGATCAACTCGATTCCAATCGAGTCTAATATAATCGAATCTAATCGATCAATTTTTTTAATAATTGAGTAGTCTGTTAACCGCAAATTGATGGGAACTCGTATCCGGTTTTTTAAACGAATACTTAATAAAATCACCAATCACAGTGGTTTCACATAGATTAATAAGTATATCTCAGATTAATGAAATAATTCTAATAATTTTCCAAAAATTTCCCATTTTATTCTATTTTAATAATTTTTCTTCCCTTTATGTGTTTTTAGTGATTAATTTTCCCTCAAAACGGGAAATTCCCCTCCATTACCACATCACTGCCTTAGGTGTAAGTATATTAGTATTTTGCATAATAGCTGTTACAACATTAGACTTTAAACAAAGTAGATATTTGATGACGTATTATGGTATTTTTTTCATAAAAAAAAATGTATTATGTCTCATAATGGTTTTTAACGATCGTAATATTGACATAATAAATTCAATAAAGTCCGCATACCCATTAATTGTATTGAGTTTTAATTTATTTATGAAAAACACCGTAATGTTAAGTTTTATTTAAATAAGTATCGAATTCATGTTTTTTGCATTTTTGTAGCATTTCGAAATCGATATATACAAACTTAGCGTTAAAGTTGTATTTTAAGGAAATCAAAACATGAACGTGGCCGCTGTAGCACGGCACATATTAGAATATTTTCTGGAGAATTTTTTTTATAATCAGAAAAGACAATATATTCCTTAATAAAGATGCAGACAATAACCTAGAAATGAGTTTAGAAAATGTTTTGAGCCTGGAACTGAGTTTACCTGATATAACGTGATCTCTTACGTTAGATTTTTCACCATGACTCACTAATATAAACCCATTAACAATGGAACAAAATGCACCGTATTCATTTTTTCGTTTTTCAATACATGGTCAATTCTTTGTAAAATTGTTAGAAAGTGACGCTTCTTTTTTAGCATGTTTATTGAAGTATTCAAACTTGAAACAAATAGTTAAAACAGAAAATCAACGCGGCGCTAATAATAAAAAGAAATCGACGTCAATACGCTACGTATAGTAAGCACATTGTTGAGTCTTACTCAGAATTCCCTAATTCAGTACTTTAAAAAGATACTGGAAGTCACTGCATTGCCGGCAAAATTGTTTTTTTTTTTTAGAAAAATTTATGTAACAAAAAATACTTCTTATTTTAAAAGGTGGTGCAACGTGCGTGCGCATATCAATATTTTTACGCACGTTTAATATTGTAGAAGTATTTTAAATATGCCTTATAATTTTAAATTGACCGAAGCAAATGGTCCTTTGACTAGGGGACTGAGACACATAGCTTTAAACCGGGACATGTGTCGGTGTACTAAGACGTATGGCAACCCTATATTAACCTCAATTTATTAGTATCTACTGATGATTTATTTGAATAATGTCAGTTTTTTGTTGATATTAAAAGTATATATATGTATATGTGTGTGTGTGTGTGTGTGTGTGTGTGTGTGTACAGATACAAGCCCGTTTTTAGGCCATCCTGGCCTCAACCAAAATAAAGGTTGCAACCTCTCCAGCCTCCCTCTTTCCTCCACCCGTCCCCCTAAAAAAGTTCATACTTAAATACGATTTTTTTTAACTTAATAAATAAGTATAACTGCATTAGATCAAATACCAACAACTAAATGTAATAGATAATTATAAATAGTTAACCCAAAGAATAAGCAAGGGACAATCAGGTTTTTGTACTCTACATATATTTAGAGTAGGGTGAAATAAATATAAACATTTCTAAAAAATACATCGTTTTCATCTATGTTACATAATTTGACATCAGGGAATTTGGGTTCAATTTTTTTGATCAAATAAGAAGTAAACCCAGATGATTAGGATTTTAGTTTTACCGTTACCAATTGAAGTGGGAACAAAGCTCTTGACATGCAGACATTCATTTAGAAAATAAATTTTTGCATTGTTTGGATAGATTTATAAAAGTTCTTAAACGTACGATGTGATTTATGTTGCATTCACATCGCACGCTCAAGAACTTTTTTCCAAATTAATGTTCGCGTTAAAGTACAAATTTTATTTTTGGAAGACGGACTAGGAATCCAAAACGAAAAAGAAGTAGAGTATAAGCTTGTCTTTGCCTTTCAAGCTTAGCTAAAAGTTGATTCATGATGACATTGGTCTCAACAATTATTTACCTCTCCAAGTGAAGTCTGATGTCTCAATAGACGTCAATTCGTCATGTTGATGCTTGCGCGCTCTTTTTCGTTTCTGGTCAGCAGAGTACTTGTTAGTCCCCTTCAATATTATAGCTTCTCTTTTAAATTTGTCAAAACAGAGTGCTATACCGTTCATTCACCATTGCCAAATCAACTTTAACTAATTAAAGCATTTTGTTCATTTTGTTGAACCTAGTAGACTTCTCAAAAAGTTTTGAAAGTCACTATAGTAGAAGCTAGTAGACTTCTAAAAAATAGACCAGCTGGAGATAAGAGTCTCGATAGTCATCAAAAGTACAATTACGGAAAGATTCAACAAAGTGAACAAAACTTGTCTGTTGCATTGTATATGTAATATGTTTTTTCAAGTTCTTAGATGTCAATAGTGTTTGTATATTTGTAAATATAAACTATGCGTTTAAACTTCAAGGTGGCCTTAAAAGAGCTGAATAATGAAAAACCGCATAAGCCGAACACGATAGTACTATCGCGTTAGGCCTATGCATTTTGTCATTATTTAAGTCTTTATTAAAGACCATCTTGTCATTTATGTTATCGTTTTTCTCAAAAACTAACTTGATGAGCAGACAATACCAAGTAGATAATGTGACAGAGTTTTTCAAAACTATGATTTTACCTACACCTCAGAAAACTTCTATTGGCATCAAAAAAATACTGAATAAATTTTCATCGGTTAAACTCTGCTTGTAATGTATCTTTTCTGACCCTTTGCATCCCCATTTATTGACAATGTCATTTTATTAACTTTATGTAAATGTTATTTACTGCTCACAACGTGGTATCTTTAACTCTATATTTCGTAGGCTGTAGCTTACAATTTAAGTTATTAGCTCGTTCACAAATTTGTTGATACTGTCAAGTGTAGAGATTGGCATCAACTATTAGTGTTAGCACTTTTCCTGCTGACAATGTTGCTGGTTGCTTTAGAAATATTCATTTCAAAATGTTTTTTTTAAAACATGAAAGTCATTTTTAAAGCAACCAGCACTTCTAAAGCAAAGATCACTCCTCTTTCCCCATATCGCTAATTTGGTCAGAAACGGCATTAAACCTCAAACTCCTTGTTTATGAGTCTAAATTTCTAATCATTGCACCGCGTCTGCATAAAAATAAAAACACATTTTTTGTGCACCAGCAACGTCTAATTTTGTTGAACAAATTTGCTTTTTTATAAGGCATTACGTTTATGCATTGTAATTAACATTGATACTGAGCTATTGTTTATTTTTGATGCATTTTTTAAAATTAGAAATCTTGAAAAATGAAATCTACAAAATCTAGTCAAATTGATGTAGGAAAATATTAACAAAAATAAAAATGATCCCACAAAAGCAGTATATGTTAACACTCCTTAAAAACCATTTCTATAAATTTCCAGAACTTAGTTAGCCCTAAGTTAGATTAGTTCTAAGTTTTGAAAAAAATCTTTAAAAAAACTAATTTCAAGTCTTAAATTAAATTAAAAATTTAAGAAAGGTTTTTTGATAAACGAGCAAAGAATCCAAAACTCTTACAAAATACAAAAAATAAACCATGACTTTCTGTAAACATATATACATGTGTCTACAAATTTGAGTGTGAAGTTTAAGGCAAATGTTATATTGGTAAAACAGGAATATATACTTGTTTAGGCCAACATCAAACAATTCATACGAGGTTAAGATAAAAATGCTGTGTTTGAGTACCATTTAAACGGCCGTGGCGCAGTTGTTGACTCCGGTGTAGCAGCTTAAAATAACTCCCTGTAAATAAATACTCCCGGAGTACTTATTTCCTAGTCAAAAAGTACTCCCCCAGTCATTTTAGGCTAGTAAATAAATACTCCCTTTAGTAAATAAGTACTGCCAATGAGAGTACTTATTACCATTTAAATTAAATTCGAAAAGCAATCTTGTAATGGCAATTGATTTTACATTTGTAAATTCTGTTTTGTGGTAAATTGAGCAGTATTATGCTATAGTTAAGTTCTTAAACTTATTAAAAACCAAGTGAACTCAGTAGTATATCAAGGCTGAAAAAGGATTTGAAGGCATCGCGATGCATCGCTTGTCGTAAAATTGTTCCTTCAATATCGAAAGTAAATTTTCCACACTCTTAAAATAAAAAATGGCGAGACATGTTGATTTTGTAGCAATTGAAAAGTACCTTAAAGAAAAAGTTTGTCCTCTAGAAATTAAAGCTGATAAAGGAAAGAAATCTAATTTTCGAAAAGCTGTCAAAAATTTTAGCATTTTATCTGGACAATTATTATCCGTATCAAAAAGTTAATGATCAAGGAAGAGAGTTTGTAAATGAAGTCAGCGAAAAATTGCATGCAATGACAGGAACTGAGCATAGGGTAACTTCTGCTTACCAACCCCAATCTAATGGCTTATGTGAGCGTCAGAATAGAACTATAAAAGAAGCATTAGTTAAAGTTCTTGATGAAAAAGCTGTGGAATGGCCCTACATTATTGAAGGAATATTATTTGCACATCGTGTTAGCAAGCACACTTCAACAAAATATTCACCATTTTTTCTATTATATAATCGAGAACCTACTTTACCTGTAGATGTTAAATACAGAATGGTTGATATTAAAAAGCATGACATTGAAAGTTTTGACAGAGAAACTTTTGATGCAGTTCTTACTTCTTTTATTTCTTTACGAGAAAAAGTTTACCATACCGCATTCAAAAACATTCAAACTGCTCAAAATAAACAGCAGAAAGATTATAATAAACGCTATCAAGCACCTCATTTGATTGGAATTAATGATAAAGTTCTTTTAAAAATCAAAAAAGGATAGATAGAAAAGGAGGAAAATTTTCATTTAAATGGCTTGGTCCATATACAGTACATTCAATTTCTAAAAACAACTTGTGCACTTTGGTTAACCAAAAAAATACTACTCTAAAGAAAAAATACAATGTTACTTTACTTAAGCCATACATTGATAAAAATAAAAAGTCATTATATAATGATATGTTGAGTTCTTGTGTTGAAACTGAAGAAAAAGTTACAAGTTTATGGTGCATGTTACCTGACGAAGTTGTTGAAATGATATTGATTAGTGCAGTGAAAACATCCATTATTGTTACGGAAACATATCAATCGTTGTATCATACCTGTAAGAGATTTAAAAATATTTTGCAACAAAAAAAAAAGTTTCTTCTTCCGCGTATTTTCCTTAAATTTCAAGATCACGAACTCTCAAGTTTAATGCAACGGAACAATAGAATAAAAGTAAGTATTCAAAAATTATTAAAAATATTTGGATCTTTTAGTGGAGTTGCAGCTTGCTTGAAAAATATTGTCAATTATGAAAAATGGAAATCTGCATGGATTATCATTTGTGCAGAAAAACATTCTTGGTTTACAGTTGAACAAACATTTTGGAAATCACATCAAATAATCAATTCAGTTGACTCAAAAAAGGCTTTAAAACCTCAAAAACTATGGTTAAATTTTCCAAATCTTTATCATCTTAAAAATGAAGATAAACAGATTTTGTTGTCTCATAATTCGTGGCTAAATGACAACATCATGGATGCTGCCCAAATGCTTATTTGTAAACAGCTAGGACCAAATGCAGAATTCCAATCTGTACTAAATTCTCAAAAATGTTCAAATAATCCATACCAGCCAGTCAATACTGAACATATTCAACTTATGCATAATGGTTCATGCCATTGGTTTCTTACATTTTGTTCTAATGGAAGAGTCAATATTTGTGATAGTCTTTATGATTCACTGAATCCTGTTTCTTTGAAATGTGTTCAGTCTTTATATAAAAACAATGTTAATAGTAATGAAGACTTACTTATAACTTTTCTGCCTGTACAAAAACAAACAGATGATTTTAATTGTGGATTGTTTGCTGTTGCCTTTGCAGCCGAATTATTAGCAGGTAAATCACCTATGGAAACGAACTTTGATGTATTGAAAATGCGGGGACACTTGTTATCATGTTTAAAGTCTCAGCATCTTTTACCTTTTCCTCAAAAGAATTTTTTTTGTTTATAAATATTGTATTCAAACACAATAATTACAACTGTAAAATTTTATAAACTGTAAATAATTACTTTTATCTATTAATTATTTTTTTGTACCAAAACCGCAGGCCAAAAATAGTGCTGGGTTCCAGTATTAGCATTTTTTTAGAAAAGAAAAATTAGGAAGAAATTTTTAATAAGGGATTTTCTCATGATAATCCCAAGGAATCATAAGGATTCTAAATACTACAAGATATAACTGTTTAAAATAAAAATAAAAAATTAACCATGGGAAACCCAATAAAATGCCGATTAAAGCCGATTACCAAAAAAAACGGTACAAGTAGAAAGAAAAAATATCCTCTTGATAAAATTTGGAGGTGCCACGGTATTTTTATAATATTTTTGAAAACTTTAAAGGAAGTAAAATAATAAAAGATGCAACCTCTTTTCAATGTAAAAATACTGTAAAAACCATCTGTTTTTTAACCTATGTTGTTACGCTTAAAATTATTTAATCAGTACGCATCAGAGAGATGCGACGCGCCACCTCAAATTCAGTGTTATATTTATATATTTCAAAATTCAACTTTAGGGGAGTACTTATATCCTGGGGGAGTATTTATATACTAGGAAATAATTACTCCCGTGAGTAATTATTTCCTAGGATAAAAATACTCCCGGAGTACATATTTCCTAGGAAATAAATACTCCGGGAGTATTTATTGACGGGATTAACTTTAGACTGCTATACCGGCATTGAAAAGTTTTAGGTTCTCTGCTCACTCTGGCCATAAAAGTGACCAAAATAAGGAAAATGCTACAAAAACTGGTTCTTTTTGATCCTCCCCACAGTGAAGCGAAATGTTGTAAAGCAATGAACGTTTATATCAAGTTATTGTCTTTTTTATTTACACAATTTTTAAGTTGTGGACTGCCCCCAGACTTTCTCTTTCCTATGAATTTTTTTGATGCTTTTTTTTTTAATTTTTAGATTCTAGAAATTATTTTAAGAATATTTTCTTAGTAAAAAAAATGTGTATTATGTTGATTTACTATATTTTTTATGCATTAAAGTGTAACCCCATTGGTTTTATATGCTGATAGATGAATTCTTAAAAGAAAAGTAAAAATTTAAAAAACAACATTAATTTAGAAAAAAAATTTATTCATCTACTCGTCTGAGGAGGCCCTGTACATCAGGATTAAAATAAGGAATAGTGATTGTCTTGAAGTTTTAAAAGCAATGGAAGAGATCATAGGATTGCTCCTTAGATAATAGAATTGGTTCCGTATCACACTAATTCTAAACATTTTACATGATTGATCTTTGCATTTCTTATAGCCTTATTTTGTGCTTCCTGAGCTTTCTCAGAATAGGCCCCAAAGGGAAGATCCAAATGCTCAGATATTAGAAATCCATGCTCCAGAACCCTGTGTGGGCGGTATAATGTACCAAGGAAAGACTCTCACTATTAGCCCTGAAGTTTTAAAGCATCCAATTTTAGGTCGAATCCACTGCAAACTGCATTCAATATGTTTCTGAGCTTTACAATGATGTCCAAGTAACGACTTATTATTTCAATGAAAGATTCTGCTGCAAGAAATGGTCTTCTTGCAGTGTTTCCTTCATTGGTATTTCCAAATCCCTGCTTAGAAGTATCAACCACTAAGCTTAGTTCTTTTCTAAACTTTCTTTTGATTTCCTTTTTCCGAGCTTCTGGTGACCGGGACTGGTATCCATTTTATATCCCAAGTGTAAAATGAATTCAAAATTGTGTATCCAACAATGCTCCTGTGTTTGGCAAAATATCATAGCTGATTGTTCGGATTCTGTGTCCGGCAAAAAACCAGATTTGGCGCATCCCTAATACTAATTCACTTTTAACAAGGCTGCAAGTAATCACTAATAAGTTGGGAGTTAACATAAAGATAGGAAAAAAATCTAGATGAATTTAAGTTTTAAATTTAGTGGTACAAAAAGATTAACCATTAATGCTAAGACACTGGTGGCATTACCCAATATCTGTCTTTGTATTTCCTTAAAAAATTATAAAAATGATATTAGTAGAAGTTATAATCATATAACTATTCATTTTGTGGCCATAATCCTCATTTTACGGCCATTAAAGTAGATTTTATTTAATAAATTATACAAATCAACTTTTTTAAAGATGCCAACATTTATTTTAAGATTTAGTTTTTAAAAAAAAGTTTGTTCTTATCTTTTTATATCTTTTTTAAAGCACCTCTGACTTATTGAGTTTAAAAAGTAAAATGAACATAGTAAGTGAAAGTAAATGAAAAGTAAACAAGTAATTGAAGAGTAAAATGATAATTTAGGTATAAATCGTAATTACAAACATATATAACTATTTAGTTCATAGTCAAACCTTAAAAACGTAATCAAAGAAACTACTATTATGTTCTTACCTTCAGTTTCATTAGCAATATTTAAAGCAGGTTCTACACTTGAAGTTTTGTGGTGAACTCTTCCTAAGTTTTTATTGTTTTGTTCAACTACATGACCTTCATGATTTGTATGGTGATTAATTGAAGAAGTATTTATTTTTTTATGATAGTCTTTTGATTGAGAATCTGAACCAAGCGCGCATTCTTTACTGGAACATTCCGTCAAAGAAGACTTTTCGGTATTGTTCAAAACAGCTGGTTCTGTATTGTTTATCGCAATAAGTTTTTTGGGCAAAGCTTTTATCGTTAAATAAGATATTTCTTTTATTTTTGAATTTGCTTCGTTTTTAAATTGTTGAGACAAGTTCGTTTTGTTTAAAAATTTAAAGTTTGACAAACGCTCTACAGGATATGTAGCGTTTGTTGTGTTTGAAGTTGCGGAAATATTCAACAAATTTACTTTTGGATAAAGAGTTAGATTTTTTATGTCGGAATTTTCCTTTGTCTTTTCATTATTAGAATAATTACCAATTTCAATTTTTAAATGTCTATTAGGTTTAATAACGGTATCTTTAGAAATACCTAAGCGTAAATGGTTATACTTTTTAATGTGGTCATTGTCTCCGAAATATTTGTCGAAAAGTTTAACTCTTTTTATCCCTGGTTGGTTATACTTTTGATTAAAAAAATGAAAGCGATCAAATCGATTTGTGTATAAACTTAGTGGATGTTTATACTTTTCATGTAGCGGATATTTGTTTCTCTTAATTCCCTCAAAGTCATTTTTTAAATGATGGTGTTTATGGCGTTTGTTTGCAAAGACAATTTCAACTAGAATAAAAAACAGCAAGCATATCATATGGGGAAAAATCCGCATGATTTTACCCTTTCTGTATTTGATTTTTTCTTTTTATAAATGTGGTTTCACTTGAAGTTTATAAACTGGTTATCGTTATAACAGATTACCGACATAAACCATTGTTGTTTGCTACGGCTTCAAATCTTTTCCTTTTTTATTTACCTAAGACGTGAATTTTTATTTTATATGCAAGTTATTTTATCATGTAAGTCATCTAAGATTGTTTTAAATGTTTATGTGTGTTTTTATACATTTTATATTACATGGTTGCTATAATATTAAAACCACTTAAACAAACCGCGAATAATGCTATTGAAAAACGAATACCTCATGACAAATCGTTAATTAACGTTAAAAAGTTGAGTAAAATTCGTTTTGAATATAATTTGTTTACAATTTCAGCGTTTACTTGTAATTAAAATCAGAAGTTTCGCACAAGCTCACAATACGCAAAATAAAAAATACCTGTTCATACAGAACGATGTCTGCTAGTTTACAGGCTTTTCTTTTAACATAAAAAATAGAATAAAGTTTTTCGACGACAACTTACATTAATGATAAAATAATTAAACCACGTGGTATTTTTCAAGGGAATTTTAAGACGCAACGTCTCCCAGAATACCTGCAGTATATTGTTTTTCGTAATCAACATAATTGATTTATTCTCAAGTACCTCTTCTTAAGCGTAAATCTACTTTTATTTTATTATAAGATAAATCGATAAACAACGACGACACATCTGAAAAGTTTTCTCGACCCCGAATGGCTAAAATAGTATGAAACTTTTTTGGTGCTTGCGGTTGACTGAAACATTTTATTATTCAGTAATACAACTATCAATTTAATACTAAAATATATTTTTTCAACAATAAATTACATGAAAAAATATGGGTTTAAAGAGCATCATTTTACTCAAAATGGAATGTAATTAAAAATTTTAGATTATAGGAAAAGTAAAAAAAGTTCAAAAAAATTTGCAGTAACTAAATATTTTGTTTAGACTAAAATGAACGAAAAGAACACTAATTTTGTTTAGTGTTATGATTGGAAATTAAATGTTTACCTAAGTTACGGTCATACATAACACGGCCTCGGCCTTGCCTTAAGGCTAAAAATTAAGGCATTGGCCTTGGTCTTGGTCTTGGCCTTAAATATTTTGGCTTTAGTCTTGATTTTTTGGCCTTGGCCTTAGAGTTAGAAGTTTTCATCCTTTATTTTTATGTATTTTTGTTTTCAGCTTTCATATATATCTAAAAGTAAATTTTCTAATTTACTTCGATGAATCCTTCACATAACCTTGGTTTATTTTTACAAAATGTGGTTTTGTTGTCACAGCAATTGTTACCTACAGTTTTGTTAATAATTGGCCTTAACTTAAGACAAAAATTTTAGTCTCTGGTCTTAAAAATGTTTGCGTAGGTCTTGGCCTTGAAACTCTTATTCTTGGCCTTGACCTTAAAACTATTGGCCTTAATCTTGTCCTTGGTCTTGTAACATGCGGCCTTGACCTTGGCTATGGCCTTGCTACTTTTGGCTTTGATAACAACTCTGGTAACTAGGTAGGAAACTTGAGAAATATTTAGTTGCTTAAAGTATTTTAAACATGATTAGATAATTAGTCTAAAAATTTTTTTTTTTTAAGTTTTGTTATTAATGTTATAAGATTCTTAAAAGTAACAATATGCATTTTTTTAAAAGGGTTGGCATTACATATCATGAATATTCACAAATAGTACGAATACTAAACTAAAGTAAACGCTAATTAAATAACTAAAAAATAGTAGCAATTCCTGTAGGCATATTACATTATTTAGGCGTGTTAAGGACGTCCTACGGACTTAAGTGACGTCTATAAGACGTAGTATACAACCTAATAAAATATCATATAATATAATACGACTAAATAATAATATAAAGCGTCTATAAGTTAATAGTATGTTAATATATATAGTATATTAATATATACCGGCGAACACAGACGTCCATCAGACGTCTGTGTTCGTTGGGATATAATAATGTTAATGCAAAATTAATGATGACAATAATAATAGTAATATTATTAGATATAAATATAATAATATAACTACAACTAAAACGTCTAAAATGGACTTTAAACGTTAACCTACACTCCTCTTGGACTTCGGAATCTGACTCTGGCTGGTAATGGCTTCAACTCGTCGCCATTAATATTACTAGGGTCTAAACCCCATATTCACCACCAAGAAAATTAAAAAAATAAGCCATTTTTCAGAGGTGCGTCTCCAATCACATAATTCCACTAGCATCGAATGTAAGATCATCAATTATTTCGAAAAAAGCAGAAAATGTTACACAATAATATCAAAGAAAGTTATTGATACACGCCCGAAATATCAAAAAATATCAAAGAAAGTTATCGATACACGCCCGAAACGAAGCAAAATATAAATTTTTTATGTAATCATTTATGGCTTCTTTTTATTGTCTTTGACGTTTTTATATAATATTCGTAACTGTTTTTTTATAATATCTCACGTCTGATGACGATCTGTCCAAAAACAGGTCAAAATATTAGAAAGAAAAAAATTAGTTTGTTTTATGCTTTATATTTTAAATATATTTCATCAACTTATTGCTCTCACGTTTGGGGCAGGAGGGCCAAAATTTTGAGGCTTTTTTGTTCCCAAGCTCCAATCATCGCAATTTTTTGCAAAGCACCCTTATTTGACATAAGTATAAACATATAAATGTTTGGAGTTTGCTCCATGTCTGGAAGTTAGCTATCTCAAAGACCAAAAAATGCTTTTGGCGCCCCTTTATATAACCAATATTAATTTAGTTTTAAGTAGTTATAAACTTTTTTACTCACTAATTTTAATGATGTAAGTAACGTTTAAATAAAATTACTGCAAAATGATATGCCTAAAAATGGTAAAGATAATGATAATGCTTAAAAAATGTTTACATATCAAGTCTTATGATGTCTTTGACTATATTTCAGGATCTTGCTGGTCTATCAGGAACTTTTTATCTTCATTTATCTTAATGCGACAACCCCATTCACCATGGACTGGTAAATTTTTCTTTCAAATTTTCTTAGTTGCAGGAAATTGAAATAGTTGACTTTTTAACTATCATTTCATAATATACTCATCATAGGGCTACATCACTTGTTGGCAACTGATTCGGCCCATCTATTTTTGAATGAATTTTCTACTAGCTAAACATTTGTAATTAAGCGTGTTGCTTTACCAGCAAATGATAAGTCTGAAGAAGCCATCTTCCTAAGTAGCTTTTTTTTTATACTTTTTTA
Organism: Hydra vulgaris; assembly: GCF_038396675.1. Taxonomy (NCBI): domain Eukaryota; kingdom Metazoa; phylum Cnidaria; class Hydrozoa; order Anthoathecata; family Hydridae; genus Hydra; species Hydra vulgaris. The sequence goes on from NC_088923.1 coordinate 17,089,182, forward strand.
CGATAATGGATATATATATAATATATAGATTTAATAAAAATAAAATGTTCAAAACCAAATAATAAAAAATAAAAAAAATCTTATATGATACAAATGCCACCCAATCCCCTTTCTACCCAACCATGCCAACGCTATGATTTAATTTATTTAAAAAATAATTTCTGAACATTAGTTTACAAAGTTTGTAACAAATTATTGCAAGTAAAATATTTTTCAAGAATAAAATCAAAATATGCATTCAAGAAAGGTTTGGTAAATAACGAGGAGGGAATAAATCTAAATTCATTTACACTTACACTCTTTTGTGAACTATCTATGTGATAAATTTAAAGTATTCAAAATTACTTGTTTTATATGTTAAACAGTTTATTACAGCATTTTGTATGAAATGAACGCCAAACCAGCCTTAACTATGAATATGTTAAAAAGAGATAATTAGACGCAAAGTTTAAAAGTTTACAAAAGCCATTAAACCAAAAAAATTAAAAGTAATCGCAGTTCAGTGCACTTAACAATTTTAGATACAGTACGTTGGTGTTTGCGATTTAGGTTTGGCGCTTAACCATCCAATTAAGCATAGAATTTTAAGATTGGATTTTTAGACAAGTTTCGATGAATTTGGAATTCCAAAATAGAATATTAATATAACCACTACCCATTATCAGTGTTTAAAAAATTTTTAACTAAATACTTTTTTAAAATATATGTATAAATTTTGTACAATATAAACTTGGTATTTCTCTTTCAATGTATAAATCTGCAGAGTAATAGTAAACATAATGCTTGTGAAACGTGCTTAGGTAGAAGGATATACTTCTGTCATTGTAATTTTAGAATTACTTAAAAATAATAAAGAAACCAGTAGCGATGAAAATTATTATTAACCATTGTCTTGTATAAACTAGAGTTATATCTTTATTTCAAAAACCACAAATATTTCAAAATATCTTTTTTAAAAAATAAAAATGTTTCATGGCCTATTAAACATTTTAATAGGCCATGAAACATTTTTATTTTTAAATACCAAATTTAGCAAATAAAAATATTAGGGCAGCATTTAATGGTGAGCTCAGAAAGGCCCAATTTACCTTTGGTTTGACTTCATTCGAGATTGTTTACAACATCAAATAAATGAGTAAGATTAGTTTTTATGCTTAGTTTTAACCCCTTTTAGATATCTTCTTCTTCATTATCAGTTGATCACAACAGATTTTTTTAGACGCAATCTTGCACTGGTAGATAAGGGTACTGTGGAACATTGTCTGGAAGAATAAAGGATGAACTTTTATTTATCAGTTTTATTATTCGTTTTTATGCCAATGGTTTTTACGGAAGTTAAAACACCTCACCGATCTCATACAACTCCGTGAAGGATTCAGTGTGCATGCCAATTTTTTTTTGGGTGGGGGTGGGGGTGGGGCTCACTTGTCAAACTGCATTTGTTTCAAACTAATATACCATGTTGCAGTGATAATTTGTTTTAGAAAATAACTTTAGTTCAAGTTTTTATTTAGTTCGACATTTGTTCGTTGTATGAAAATTTTAAAGTTGTATGCATTAGGCGAAAACAAAAGTGAGAAAACGTAATCAAGTATTACGTTATATTATACACAAATAGAAATTAAAACTTTTTCCAATTTGAAATAATGAAACAACTGCTTATACTATTGCCTATTGATTATATTGATTAAGATTATTAACTCGTGAATTGTACTGACCTTCGTCGTACTTATACAGTTTTGATATAAATGACGTAGCGATTATTAGACTATTAGCTCATCATCTAGACTGAATGATAATTTAGTTATAAAAAAACTTGCTCTTCCAATGACGCTGACATCGTTTTTTTTGCTCTTTTTATAAACAGAGCACAGATTTAAAAAAGTCTTTCCACATATGCTTGTGGTGTAAGAGATGCAATGAGGTTTTCAGCTTTTGGTGCAATATGTGGGTAAATGGCAAAAAGTTTATCAATACTAAGATAACCTACAGAAGTTTAAAGCATTATTATCACAGAGTTGTGATAATAAAATATTTTTCAATAAAATATTTGTTTAGTTCAACTTGTGCTCATCTTGATTAAGCCTTCTTTCATATAAATGCTATTACGCCTCTAAAAAATTTGCTTAGTAAATAAACACGTTGCTGGAGCAACCAAAAAAGCAAATTTTTTTTCTAAATTTATATCATTTTGTATGTTTTGTACAATTGTTGATTTGTGTATGCTCAATATCTAACAGAGCTGTTGCACACATTGGGTCAAAGAAATATGGAACACGTTGGGTCAGGGAAGCATGGAACACGTTGGGTCAAGGAAACATGGAGCAAATGTGGATTAAAATTAGGATTGTTTGGCGGCAAAAAAGCTGCAAACCAACAGCAAGCATTTATGTATTTGTTACAATTATGTCTTCTCCAAATTCTTCAAGGCGTCATTCTAAATTGAATAACAAAAGTACAACACTTCTTAGAGAAATTGTATCCATAACTATTATTCATCATGAAATTATCAGTCTCAATTGAAAAAGTTTATAAAAAATTGACAAAATCTTGAAGATCCATTTGCTAAAAAATCTTGAAGCAATATCCATTTTGTTACAGTTTTGTCTGAAGTTACTGGCAATATATATATTTTTTAAATGTTAAACGTTTTTATCATTTTTCAAGATGATCAAATATTTGTTTACTTGAAGTGGATGTTTCACAATACATGCCGTCGAACATCTACTTTCAGATATGAGGTCACAAAGTTTTCTTGTTAAAACAGTAACTTCCTCATTAAGTAGACTGTCAAGATGTCAAGACTGTTAAGATATTAGCAAATTTTCTAAAAGCTGCTTTATCTACCAATGTAACTGAATTGCAAGTTGCTTTATCTACCAATGTAACTGGAATACATGTTGCTTTATCTATCAATGTAACTGGAATACATGCTGCTTTATCTATCAATGTAACTGGATTACATGCTGCTTTATCTACCAATGTAACTGGATTGCATACTGCTTTATCTACCAATGCAATTGGATTTCATGTTGTCATTGTTATAAGGGAAGACAGTCAAGTTGAATTTTACATTCGTGTGAATTAGTAGGTCATGTGGTAATCCTATGCTCAACGCATTTCAACAACGACTAGTTCTGAGTTAATGAAAAATATATTTTAGTGCATCAACTTTCATTATGTGCCTTCCTTTTATCACCATGTGCTTTCTTTCATTTAAATTCATTAATTTCATTTGTTCAATTTCGACGTGTAAAGAAGGAAGTTTTCTCGTGAAATGAAGCTAGAGAAAAGATAAACAAGTTCATATAGGTTGTTCGTATATATTTAGATTTTATTTATCAATAAATAAGTTCTAATAAGTTATTGAGAACCTATTCTAAAATAATAAAACAATTTGTTTATTAAAAAATAGAAAATTCATCATATAGATAAATAAAATAAACTTTAGGATTTGCTGTGTTCTACACAACTTTGTATTACATACTTTTCACTAACTAGTATGGCTGTATACACTAATTAGTTGAATAATGCAACGTAATCAAACCATTTTTATACTACTCAATATAATCTGCGTGCTTAAACTTTTAGACCTTAACTTGTTAACTGCTTCTTGCAAGATATGTGTATTAAAGAAACAAAAGAAAGGGTTATTATTTTTTTGTTTGCAGTTGAAAATTGAAGGGATAGAATTTAAATATTTAAATATAGTACAAAAATATTTATGCTCACAAATAATTTTTGATATTCAGTTTGAATAATTAAACTCAAACATTATAATTATTACATTTAAATAATATACAATAATTTCATTTAAATACTATCCCGTTATTATATTTGAATAATATCCCAGTTTAAGAGTACATTAACAGGTATTGAATCTTTTTGCGTTGTTGAAGCTATTTTTTGTACAAATATGACATCCATTTTTTTCAGACAATAACTGATCCTGGATTGTAGTTGCTCCATATTATCATCAGTATTCATAAAGGGCCTTCAAGAGGGAGGGGCTAAGGGGGCAAATTGACTCGGACGCCAAAATTGAATGGGCGCTTAGCGACCGATTAGTTTTTTTTTTTTTACAATAAATAGAAAACATTTTAATGAGTGAAAATGTGAAATCTGCTTAGTTTCTATTTGAGGTTGAAACTTTAGTATTCGAAATAAAAATGCATATAAAAAAAATCTAAACCTTAAATTCTATTACTGTAATTAATTATAAACCATTTTTACAAAAAAAAAAAGGATTTCGTTGGTGTTGAATTAGATGAAACCGGACGCATTCCTTAAGCTCATGAACAGTTATTCATGCTAGCTAGTGCTCGGTTGCGCGGAAAACGATGTGCTGTGTAATTATAATGGAAGTTGATTAAATTTTGTTTGAAGCAGCCGACGCTGACAGCACTGACAAATTTGTTAAGTAGTGCATTTCATAGGTAAGCAAAGCAATTGTTAAAAAAGTTGAAGTGAACGAAACATTTGTTGACAATTTCACAATAAAAGCACTACTTTTTCAAGTAATATTTGACTGTTGAGGCAAAAAAAAAGAGATAATGATAACGTCGCATTTTTTATGCAAATAAACTGTCTTGCCACTATAACCAACTGGCCATGACCCAGCCAGTTATCAAGTATTTGTTTTTGCATCGGGTATAAAGTTGACGGAAGATTGATTTTAAACCTAATTGAAAAAAAACAACATTTTTTTGCTCAAATTTGTGGAAATGTCGAAATTTCAATTTGATGCCATAGTGAAACTGGCTGAAGTGATACTTTTAGTTTAGGATTAGGATTAGTTTTGATGTTGATTTAATAAGTATATGGTTAAATAAGTTGATTGATATTTTGATTTATTTGTTTTGTTTTGTAGTCATTAGTCAAAGGTTAAATAAGCTGGTTGATAATTTATAAAAAGATTTTAAAAGTTTTATATAAATTTTTTTATTTATTGGTAGCGCGCTTGCTTCAGAAGCATGAGAGGTTGAAGGCTTCTATGAGCACCTTCTAGCTTTGAAGCCTACAATGAGCACCTCATTTCTAACCGTTCTCTTGAGATTAGTTAGAAATGAGATGTTCTATGATAAGACCATAGGGACTTCTTGGGGCAACTAAAAAAAGTTTTAAAAATATTATTACTGTTGTTTTAAATTATTATTTTTGCAGTTGCCAAGTTAAAAATAAATGTTGGCAGCTCTAAAACATGACATGAAAAACCTTGATCTAACCATGGAGCAGCACGTTTAATTAGACATCAGTAGAAAATTAGAGGCTCTTGGTTGCAAATTTTCAAAGAGGCTGAAGCTATAACTGGACCCCTAGGATTTAAAACTTAACTCACTACTAAAAGAAAGCATATATTGTAACACTTTACGACGAGGCATCAAACACAGCTCATTTCCACAACAGCAAAACAAAAGAACTCAAAGTAATCGTTATTAGTTTTGGTTTAGATTGTTTGATCCAGCAGATTGATTTAGTATTTGAGGCAAACAGGATGGTTGACAATATGTTTTTATTCAAACTTTCAAAATAAAGCTTGTGAACTTTCACGGTTTTATCCGAGAAATATGAATAAAGAGGATATCATTGAAGAAGTTTGCCTTTTTAACAAAACGAAAAACAGTTTTCAAAGCACGGAAATCCACTGCAGCTGCTTAATCTAATCTTCGAGAAGAAACTTGAGCGCCTTTTTTTGTATACTTGCATCATGCTCCAGATTTTTAACACTATTCCTATGTCAGTTGCTGAGAGTGAACCATCTTAAGTAAACTGAAGATTGTAACAAACTCCTTCCATTCAACCATTACCCAGAATCACGTTACTGATCTTTTGATTATTTTGATTAAAGAAGATTTGGTTTAAAAAGCGAGCTAAGAAAACGTCATCAAAATTTGGGCGGCCAGAAAAGCTCGAAAACTTCAATTTTAGGCATCTATTTTACCTTTCTCGAAGATTTTGTTTATTGACTTTTCGTTTATTGGTTTTAAAAGTAATACTTTGAATATGTCAGTGTTGATTAATGAACAGACTCTTAATCCAGAGATTTAATAGTAACGCAGAAATAGAATGTGCTGCATCATAAATAAATAATCACAGCGTACAACTTTAAATTTGTAATTTCTTGGTTTGAAATAGACGTCGTTTTTCATTTTTGACCCGGGCGCCATTGGCGCTCTCGAAGGCCCTGCATTCATAAACACTTTTAAGATTAATCCAAAATTTTTAATAAGGACACGCTTCTAAACCATTAGTTCGATTAACCTGTTTGGTACATTGATATTTATTGTGCTCTTGTGACAGTTATTGTTGCCAATGTGACAAATAAATGAGACCATCCGTTTGATTACACACTCGTAATACTTCTTTCTAGATAGCCATTCTACTGAGCCTTACAATTATGATTATAACATTATGATTAACATGAATTTAACTCAACAGGTTTGGCGAAATTGCAAACTATACAAGAACTTTCAGTAAGTAGTTTGTTTTGTCGTAGGACATCATCAGATATTTGTGTAATGTCGTAGTACATCATCAGATATTAGTGTAATGTTTGCAAAGGCTTATTTAAACATAAAATACAATTAGTAAATTTTAGGCGTGTCGCCTGCAATGTTTATTTTTTATATTTTAAGTACGAGGCGTGCGTATATTATGCAGAACACAACACTCGTGTTCCATTTTGAGTCCCGTCATTTAAATAATTATTTAAATTTATTTTTCACAAATTCAGTCATTACCAGTTAGAATTAAGTTTAAGGGTTAATTCGAAGTAGCTTAAAGGTTAATTTGAAGTAGCTCTTGTATATGATCATGGATATATTGTGAGTAACAAAGAAAAAATGAACATTTTAATAATTTTTTAATAATCACCATTTTATAGAAGTTGACTTTCTCATATTCCTCAATTTTCTCATATTCCTCATTTTTCCAAATCGTTTTAGTGGCTACAATTGCACTTTTTTCTGTCATCAAAATTTTAATGTGTGGCTTATTTTAACACAACTTTCAATTTATGGTTAAAAAGATTTTTTTCGATTATTATCAAATTAATGTTCAGGTCATATTTGTATCAACCTGTATCGTCGTCTTGCTTTTATCAGCCTTAAAAAACTATTTTCCTAAAATTTTACTAATAAAAATATACATTAACACAAATATACTTTTTTTTGATGTTCAAACTTCTTCATTGTTTTTTTAATCTATATATTATATCATTTTTCATTAACTATAACCGTTTCTTTAACCAATTTAGTTTTCCTCAAACATCCTGCAGGTAAACTAAAACGCTTTTATTTTACGGTTCATGTTTAATGTTAATAATTAGGTTTGTAAACAACGTTGGTATAACATGATTACCATCTTTTACCCAGATCAGTTTACATAGCCCATATAAATCCCAGCTGGGATCCAGTCCTACTGGTTAACTGGCATTTTGATAGTTACAATTTTACATAATTTTTATTTCAGCTTATTATAATAATTGTATATCAAATAAATTTATTAGTTTTAAAAATAGAACAGAAACGATTTCGTTCTATAATAATTTTTGATTCCGTTTAAAAGTTAAAAACTTATTTCTATATATACAGTCTTTATTCTTTATTATTATAATTTTTTAAAATGTTTTTTATTGTTACTATTTTTTCTTGTTTTCTGTGCTGTGAATAAAGCCATAGTGACATTAATTTATGTAATAATGATGATATGTGTAGGTCGTATGCTACACGTGCCATTTGGGTAGTATAAAGAATCTCATCAAAGAACTTATTTTAGTTTTATAGCTAACTTAATTCATAATAAAGCGGTTCATACGTACGTATGGTACATAGGAGATTTTCTATTAAAAACATTATCCAATGATCAACCTGTAACAAAAAACTGCAACGATTCATTTAATGACTTAATATGCGAGCAAAGCAGTAAGGAGCAATGCAGTAACTTCTACTGCAAGAAAAACTATCAAAGCATCTTTTTTTTCTTTTTTTATATCGCATTTTTTAAATGCTTTGATTTTCTGCAGTTGTTTATTTCAAAAAACAAAGTTATAATAAAAATAAAAGTTAACGTATGTGTTAATAAAATCAACTAATGTAAAATGCGAAGAAAACAAAGAAAATCTATCAAAAAATGTATATCAACAGATAAAATTTGTAAGGTTTGACAATATTCAAGCCAAGAGTTGCGCAACAAATTTTTAAAATGCCTATCTTATCTCCTTTATGTATTCAATATAATAAAATATTGTTCCTCCCCCCTCCCACACTCACACTCACACAAAATAGTCTGCAAAAATGCAAACTTAAATCTCAAATAAAACAAAGTAATATAACAATTTCAAAGATAACAATAATTAAAAAAAAACATATAAAAAGAATCATTATCAAAAACATTTGTAAAAATGCATCTTTTTCATTTTTTAAAAATGCCATTTTTTATGCAGTAAAATATAAAGGAATACTTTTTTTATTAAGTATTTATAATATAAAAAAAGCATACTTATTATATAACTTAATAATAAATAATCTGAGTTTATTTCAAAAATATTTTTTTCTGTTATCTGTTTAATACAAGAGAATTAAATTGTGGTTGCCTAGCGACAGCATAAAAATCTAAAACATTTAACACACTTTAAAGTATAATCTTATTATTAAGTTATTACTAAGTGTATATACTATAGGGAGTTGAATGAACAATTAAATGAATGCTGAATATTGTATAACTTACGCAAAGTACACTTTAAAAATCTCTTTAACTTTTTGTTACGTAATTTAAAGAACGTAGAAATTTATTTAACTTTTACGTGATTTACAAGATGAGGACTTTTGTCTTATTTATTGCTTTCGGTTTTTGTCGCCAAGTGCAGGCTGGATTTTTTGAGCCAATAATAACTGTGGATCAACTAGATATTAATAAATATTTGGGAAGATGGTACGAGGTAAAACTTTAAAATTAGGTTTTCACAAAATGTGATCTTAGTTTCTTAGTATATCAACAGAAAAATAGTAAAATTAGAAAAAATAAATAATATACTTATAATATCTAAACATAAAAATAAAAAAAAATTATGCATAGAAAAGGTTTGATACTTTCAAGGAATAGTAGTTTCAAGTTAACAAAAGAAAAAAAATCTGAGGATTTTAAGATAACAAAATATTAAAACTTATTTGTATCGGAGCATTAAATTATGTCTAAAATATGTTTTAATTGAGTCTACTTACCAAATTTTCTTGCTTCAAAACAAATAATTTGATAAGTTCATATTAAGGGTTTTTTTTTAAAATAAATTCTAATTTTTTATGAGATAAATATATATATATTTTAAATAAATTCTAATCTTTTATGAGATAAATATATTCTAAAATAAGCATATTAGCATTATATGTTGTAAAGATAAAAACATGGTCAACAAGATGAAAACATGGCAAACACGTTAAAAACATGATCAACAAGATGAAAACATGGTCTAACTGCTCAAGTTAGGAAGACTAAATTTTTTGCATCTGAGATCCAACATAAACACTTCAACTTGACAGCGATAAATGTAAATTTTAGCAAAAACATATAATAAGCAATAATAAATGTAATTAATAAAAATCAAAGGGTTTAATATAAATGAAAAATACCCTCTTCAGTATATTTATATGCATATTACGATCCAATTAATAGAGCTTTAAAAGGAAAACCTGAAATTTTATGTTAACGCTTTAAATCCCAGCAACCTCTGTTATTTATTTGTGAGGCACTATTATAAAAGCATTTCTCCCTGTGTGCCCACTGAAATGGTTCGTAATACATTAAAAAAAAGAAGTTTTTTACACTTACTCTTAGGTCCCGTATAAACAGAAGGGGACGTTTATTAAGTTATAGTGTTTTTTTTCTATCCTCCCTGAGTTTATTAGGATCCCAATTTAGTTTTTATTTAATCATTTTCAAAGAATTTTGAATGGTTTTGCAATCTTTTTTTGTGAAAGAAAACTATTTCTGCACTTAAATATGTTGAATACGCAAACGAAGCTAATATGTTACGTAAACAAAATAAATAAAATAATAATTTGAAAACATAACTCTTTCTTTTTCTCTCTTCATAGTTAAAAAAAGTTTGCTATGTTCTTGTGAGTTAAATAATTTTTCTTACGTTTTGATGTTCTTAGAAATTTAGGCTAAAAACTTTCCCATTCATTACGTCTACCACCCCCACCAATGCATTCTCCTTTCATTTATTAGGCACCTAAAAGTATATCTTAAAAAGTTGATTTATTATCCTTACTTTTTACAGATAAAAATGAGTCATTCGAAAGGTTCTTTAAATTCAATAAACACTGGAGTTCATGTCCCGATCTTCGAATCAACGAACAGAAAATTGAACTGCTTATTTACGCGCCTGTTGTTGAATCAGCAAAAAAATTATGTTTGAAAAAAGCAAAAAAAGATTTGAAGGAAGAAACTGACCGTTGGAGAGCCATAAATCCAAGAAAATATATTTTAAATATGGATCACTATAGTGATACAAGTTCCACAACTTAACACAATATTGAAAAATTTTTTCAAACCTTTTGAAGGTTTTGTCTTAAAGCTAGTTTGCTAGAACTAGGTACCAGTAAATCCGGATTTTACGGAACTCTTTTTTTCCGGCCAAATTTGTGAGACACTTTTTCAAGTTTGTTGAAAACTTGCATGGTATGAAATTGTTTTGCTGTGCAATTTTTTAGAAATGTGCATCAACATAAACTTTTTTTGTATACTAGAATTATAAACTTTAATTCTGCATGGATTTCTCTGATGTAAAATTTTATTTATTAAAAATTTGATTGTTGTTAAAAACGTGCTTGCTTTTTGGGCATCAAGTATAAATCAAAGGAATGCTGGCGTATTTTTCTAATATATTCCTTGGCATTAAAAAACTTTTTTTCTTACTACCTGCCAATTTTCATTGAATAAAAGCATGCCCAGACACCTTACCAACTTACTCCAATTAGGTTAACAATTTCTTGTTGTTTGAACGTCTACAGAGGGTGTAGAATATCCAAAGTATCCAAAAAACTTCTAGCCTATCAGCCTTAAGAATCCAATTCATGTTTGATGGTACCCTGTTAAAATATATTAAAAAGTACAAATAAGAAAATTTAAATTTCAATAAAATTTACTTTAAAGTAATTTTATTTGCATTTTTCATCATCTTAAAGGGTTTTGTAAAAGCCCCTCTAACTTCTTTCCTAAACACTTTGTAAATACATAATGCCCTTTGTAAGATCTTTCTTGTGATACCAAGTTGTATGTATTTTGATAAAAATTGAATTAGTTATTACATTCTTAGTTAAAATTTGATCACAGTTTCTTCAAAAGATATATAAAATTTTGGTTCTTAAAATGCCATTACTTATTGTAGAATTGTTCAGTTTTGATAATTTTTTCACCTTTAAAGAATTTACAATTAAAATATAGACCTTTCCAATAATATATAACAATCTAGTAGTTGATTAATTTAAAAATATTAAGTCATATACCTACTAGAACTTTTAAACATTGCCTAAATTCAAATGAACTGTTTTGTAAAGTTGGAAGCCAACTTAATGCAACTATTTATTAAAATAGTGAAATAAACTAAACAGGAGCATGGTAATAAGACGTGTTGTTTTCTAATTACCCCACATAGAATGTTAAAATATATATTCATATCATAAATGTAAGGATAACATTGTAAAATGCGTGCATATTAACGTGAAAAAAAAAATTAATAAAAAAACGAAGCAAAAAAATAAATTTTTGTCTCTCGTCTACCTAATAATATTATTGATTTTATTTATTCGGTTCAAATAGACTTATATAAAAATACTGCTGTTGTTTTAGATGTTATATTAGATTTTATACTTTATTATATTTTATAACAAGATTTCAAGTAGCATGATTCCGAAATTGACATTTCAAAAGAATTTGGTTTGTACGACTGCAACTTGTAAGTAAATATTATTTTCTAAAAAAGAAGTAAGTAATATTTTTCGAAGTGAAATGAATATCATTTTTTCATGTTTAACTGATTGTTGTAAAAATATATAGAGAAGGCCGGGGTTAGTTGGAGCCTTTTTTTTAATCCGTGGTGTAAGAATATATAGAGAAGACCGGGGATGAAGTTGGAGCGTTTTTTTTAATCTGTGAACCTAAATGCAAAGATTTTTTTAATTTTTTTTTTACTGCCGTAATACTACTTACTAAAGCATACAATATTCACTAATGATAATTAAATTTAGTTATGTAGTTTTTAATATATCTTTGATCAGAGAGCTACAAAAATATACTGCTTAGAATTTTATTGGTGTAACTTTAGTATTTTCTTTTCTGGCACTTTCTTTGCAGTTTTTGTCTCTACTTCTTTTCTTTTGCTACTTTGTTCTCAGTGTTTCTGTTAAAATGCGAGTCCTTCTAATCTTAGGGCCAAATTTATTTGAAACTCATGGTATCGAAACGTCCGATTTTGAATGAACGCTTTCAAATTCTTCAAAAATTTATTGTGGGGTTTTTGCTACACCTGCTGGTGGAGTTTTGATAAGTCTTGGAGTTAATGGTCCAGTATGCTCAGTATTATCTGAATGAAGGCAAATATTACAATTAAAACTTATATAAAAAATCACTAGTAATGTTACTATTATTACCAGTAGCCAAGGTAGGAAGTTCCTGACTGATAGTATGTAAAGTAGGAAACATTGTCAGTGCTGGTTCTAAAAAGTCTGTAACTTTTGAAAGCATATAGTCTACATCCGAAGAAATTTCGCGATTGAATGGATAGATTCCGCTGACTTTAAACCCTTGAAATATGTTTTTCATTGTCATTTCAAGAGGAAATGACAATGAAAAACACATTTACACAGCTTGGAATGTCATAAATAGTCATTGTTTAGCTTTTATTTGCATTCATTTATGTGTCAGATGCAGTGTTGAAGAATGTTTTAAAAGGAAAGTAGATAGATCTGTCTAATGACTGCAGCTTGTGCGAGAAGTGAGGCGGAAAAAGGACAACATTACAACTCCATTAACTTTTGCAAAATCCAAAACTTCTAGGTCAATGTGTGATTCATGATTGTTGAATACAAATAAAGCTGATTGCTGTGGGGGAGGGGGGCATTGTACGTGAGTCACAAAGTGCTTCATGAACAGTAAAAATCTCTGTCCATTCATTCATCCTAATCGATTTGCAGTTTCTATGCATCTTGTTGGACCATCACAAACAACATGGTTACAAAAAATTACTCTAGGAAAAATAAGAACTGGTGGAATAGTAATCCCAGAAGCGTTCACCGCACAACACACTGTCAGAAACTCCCTTTGTGGCAATAATCTTTTGTAGATTTTGTACAGTTGTACAACCTGTAAAACCTACATTCCAAATATCTGTTGCGGTAAAGCAATTTTCTTTTAGAAACGAAGAAAACCATTCTACACCAGCACGCTCGTTCTTTTCCTATGAAAGAGGAATTTTGCATTTAGTTTTTTTTCGCGTAATTGTAAACAAACTTTTGCACTTCTGCAGGAATGAGGTCATAGTATACGAGTGAAGCTTTTGCCTCGTAAATACATTCTTGTTGTTGTGGTACCCCACAATTAAAATGGTTGGGGTGCTTGACATTGCTTTGATGTAGTATCTTCTGAGTCACATGAGGAATGCCATAATCTGCTGCAGCTCCTCGGCATTTCTCTCCATTTTCAACGAATCTTTTGAAAGCAGAAAGCATCATATTACTTAATGTCGTATTTTTTCCTGGTGTCATATGTTTATAATTACACATTCTAAAAATAATTTATTAATACCGATAACTCTTTCATTACTGCAGCTTTACAAAAAATTCTATTAGCCGTGACCGCAAATAGTTTTAAAGATAAATTAAAATCATATAATAAAAAATAATTTAAATTTAAATAACAAACCTCTTTAAAAAACCAAATAAAACAACTTTTTAAATGTTTAAATTTTAAAAGCACGACATTTTATACAAAAGAGTTTACCAACTTGAGTAAAAAGCAACAACCAGCTTGTGTTTAAAATAATAAAGAAAAAGCCACTGTTAACGACGTGGGGTGCGAGAGTTAATAATAATGAAAATACATGCTAAAAAATAAGATCCTTGATTTAAACTCTAATTTAGTATGTGAGTAAAATTATAAAATAGCAAAAAAAATCTATGAGCGATAATAGAAGAAACATAATTGATGCTAAAAACGTTCCAGCAAACCCCATTTAACCAGTGCATTCTTAAACGATTTAATTAAGTTATCCCATGCACAAAACTCTATAAAAAGCACATTAGAAAAAAGCCAACAAAAACTCTACTTAGATGTTATCAAACTATTCTATTATATTTTGTAATACAAGATTAAAAATAATAATACAAATATTGCAAAAAGTTACTTTCACGTGTACGATTCTCTAAAATCATGAGCAACAACTTAACTTTCGGGATTTTTTTTATCCAACAACAAACATATTTTAGTTTTTGAAACCATCGTTATTCGTTTAAACTGCTCGTTAGTCGGCGCAAAAGTTCAATGTTTCATCTAACCCCGCGTTCCGACTAACCCCGCTCTCCCTTCATATCACAAACACGCTTATATTTGTAGCTTTAATTTCAAATCAAAAACCTTTACACTAAAAGCGACGTTAGATATTTGGATATTCATGTAAAATGTTGAATTTTTATTGTCGTTTTTTAAATAGCTATATTTATTATATATATATATAGAGAGGCGATTCACAGTGAATCGCTTCATACAAGCTAGGTGGACAAAAGTCATATCAAGAAATCGACTAATTGATAATATTTTCACAATAACAGTCCTACATTAGTAATAACTTGCAGTGTTAATTAAGAAAAACATTCCAGAGCAATGAGTCATAACCAATTAAAAAGGCGTTAAAATGTAATTTCATTTTTGAAAAAAATTAATTAAAAATTTACAATGGTTGCATTAACATTTAACAAGAATTAAAGAAAGCAATCATTTTAATGCATCGATGGATTTTACCTTTGAGGGTAAGTACTATTTAATTACATTAAATATTTTATTTAAAAGTTAAGCAATATGTGTTAAAATATGGTTTAAAAAACTGGTTTAAAATTGTAAAATACTTTTTGGTTTTTAATTTTTAAATTTATACAACTTTTTGTATCGACATGTATCCAAGCCAATTTATTAACAGTGTATAGCTAAAGTCCTAAGGTGTACAGCAAAGAAAAAATTTTCACCACATAAATGCACAATTTTTTGTTATTAAATTTCATTTAGATCATGTGCGCTCTTTTTCAAAAATGGAGTCATTTGAAGAATGGCGAAGACATAATTAGAAGAAAGAAATTCTCGTTTATTGGATTTTATTTTGCAAAGATTTTGTGTTACTAATGTAATTTGACTAGAGATTCTGAGAGGTCTTTGCATTTAAAAATTTCATGTATGGCTTCAAAATTCGCAATAAAATGGTCTGCAGCACATATGATGATGGACCGTTTTTTAAAAAAAATAAAATTTGGTTAGAGGGAGCAAATGTAGAATTTATAGTAAGTATATACCAGCAATGTACTTTTTCATCATCTGGAGAAATTCAAGGACGACCAAAAAAGAACTTTGAAGACTCGTCCTTTAAAACCAAAAAACGAAAGGTTGAAAACTTAGTAAAATCGCAAAGTGCAACTGAGTTGACCACAGCTGCTAAAGTAGCATGCCGTGTGTTGGGGCAAAGAAACCAAGCTACTTTAATCAGAAAAAGTCTGGAATCATAAAAAAAAATTAAATCAAAAGACTTTATTTGTGGTGGTAGGCAGTTAAATCGTGACGAGGCATTAACTTATTACATTGACTCTAAATGTACAAATCATTCATATAAACAGACGAGAAAGTGGTCTTTAAAGGCAGGGCATATATCATTTTCATCTTATTATAGTCTATGCAAGTCAAAAAAGTTATGTTGTCCATTAGATGAACATATTTCTGTTACAGAAACACGTGCCGAAATTAACCTACAAGCTGTACTTGATAAAACTAATGAACGCTTAATTGAAGCCCAATGCGAAGTTCTTAAAAGTATTACTTTTACTACGCCATTCATACTAATTAGCAAATGGGGATGTGATGGGAGCTCCGGTCACAGCACATACAAACAGAGATTTAAAAACTCTGATGCTACTGATGAGTTTCTGTTTGTATTTTCATTTGTTCCGTTGAGACTGAGTGACGGTCAAAATATTATTTGGCAAAATCCACGACCTTCATCCACGCTTTATTGCCGACCAATTAAATTTATTTTTTCAAAGGAAACAAATCTTTTAACTACAACAGAAACTAACCAAGTTTTAAAAGAAGTTTCTTAACTTGTTCCAACATCTATAAAACTCAACGAATCTTAAAGTACTAATAAAAACGACCTAATACCATCATTGATAGATGAAAAAGTTTGCAATGCCTTGACTGACACAAGTTCCCAACAAAAATGTTACATATGTGGTGCGACTCCTGAAATGATGATCGGTGAACTAAAAGGCATAGTTGTTAAAAAAGAACATTTTGGTTTTGGTCTGTCTACTTTGCATGCGTGGATTCTTTTTTTTTGGGTGCATGCTACACATTAGCCATCGTTTAGATATAAAAAAGTGGCAAGTTAGAAGCGATGAAGATAAATCTAGTGTCCAAAAACGTTCAGAAGATATCAAACATAAATTTCAAAAGCATATGGACCTAATTGTAGATAAACCAAAACCTGGCTTTGGGAATACATATGATGGAAACACAGCTCGCAGGTTTTTTATGAAGCCAGAGTTGAGTGGCGAGATTACGGGTTTAGACATCAATCTCATTAAAAATTTCAGTATTTTATTAAGAACACTTTCCTCTGGCTATGATATTAATTATCATGAATTTGAAAAGCTGTGTTCTGAAACCAAAACTATTTATATTAATCTGTATCCGTGGTACTATATGCCTGTTACTGTGGACAAATACTTGTACATAGCATGGAAGTTATAAAAACATGCCTTCTTCTAATACGACAACTGTCGAAAGAGTCTCAAGAAGCCCGCAATAAAGATTTTCGTCGATCTCGCGAACACCATACAAGAAAAAGTTCACGTATTTGCGCAAATATAGATTTGCTCAATATGCTTTTGGCAACATCAGATCCTGTCATCAACTCACACAGAGAATTGTCAAGTAAGAAAACTGGTAAACTACCGGTGGAAGTTTGAGTTTAATTATCCCACCTATAATACCACCACACATTGTTGAAAACAGAATTATGTGTGACGATGAAGATTATTTAGAGTCCGATTCATCGGGTAGTGAAAATAACAATGATTTATCCAATAATAATTAATTATTAATAAAATATTTTTTTATTTTACATAGTGTAGTGAGTATATTTTTATATTTTGTATATTTGTAGTGAGTATATTTTTATTTTAGGCAAAATTTTATTACATAATTTATGTGTTGAAATTTAGTATTTATTTTAATTACCTAGTTATCTTTTTTAAGACAAAAACTTTTAAAAACTTTAAAGTAATTAAAATATTGCCTTTTTTACAATAAAATTTAAAAAAAAAAATACTTTTTATAGTAAAATTGACCTTTTGGCGCCCCTTTGAACTTAAACGCGCGGGGTAATTACCCCCTGCCTCCCCCAGGCTACCCTACTGCATAACAAATCAATAAAACACCAAAATATTGTTAACTACATTCTTAGGAATGAAATTACAAAACAAAATATTTTTGTCCACCTTGTTTAGCATGTATGAAGCGATACACTGTGCGATTCTACAAATATAATGAGGGGGGGGGGGGAGGGTGTATCCTCCATAAGTACCGACTGGCATCTAAAAAAACAAAAAGGTCCTCAAAACAAAAAATTTAACCGACTGAATTGTGTCAAATACCTGTCCAGTCGACTAGCCGACTAAATTTGTAAAAAAAAAAACTATAACTTGAAAATCACCTTTTTTGGGGAAGGGGTTGGGGGGTGTAATACCCCTTCCCCCCCGTAAAATCGCCTCTGTATATACAGCTATGCTCAAATGTATGGAGCACCCCTATATTTTATTTAAAATTCAAAAGTAATGAACAAATAGTAAATGTGAATGTGTTTATTTGATACAAATTATTTCAATTCAACAATATTATTTAATATAATTAATATTTTGTAGCACCTCCCTTTGCCTTGATCACCGCACGTAGTCTTTTGGGCATGCTGTCCACAAGATCCTTACATACATTCGCTGGTATTTTTTCCCATTCATCCAGAATTTTCGCTTTAAATTCTTCTTTGGATTTACATCTGTAAATTGACAACTTCCTCTTCAAAATAGACCACAAATTTTCTATGGGTGACAAATCTGGAGACTGGGGGGGCCACGTAATGAGGGGAACTTCATTTGTTGAAAACCAGTCCAAACTTTTTTTTGCCTTGTGGCAAGGAGCGTTATCTTGTTGAAAATAATATTGAGGGACATCTTCGTCAAATAATTTCAATATTGATGGCTCCAAAACTTCATTTAGCATGGTAATGTAGCGCTCTGCATTCATCCTACCCTCACATAAAAATATTTCACCTACGCCACTGGAGGCCATGCAACCCCAGATCATTGTGCCACCACCGCCAAATTTGACTGTAGGGATGATACATTCCGGCTCAAATGCTTCGCCTGGTCGTCGTCTTACAAAGGTGCCTCCAGGTTGCCCGAAAATCTAGGTCAAAAAAGTAAAGGAATACAAATTTGATATTATAAATTTCAACATGTAAAATTTCAGGTACTTAAAGGAATAATTTCGAAATGATATTTTTATTTTATTTTTTGGTTACACCGTAAGTCATAATGATGCCTTACCTCTATATTTGATTCGTCTGACCAAATAATTTTGGCCCAATCTTCTGATGACCAATTTTGGTGCTGTTTAGCCCATTCTAAACGAAGTTTCTTATGGTGCTCAGTCAGCAATGGTTTTCGGCGAGCCCTTCTTCCATGTAAATTACCTTCTTTTAAGTATCTTCTAACACTTGGAGCAGAAATTTGAATTTTTCTGTGCTCCCACAGATCGCTAACCAAGTCTTTAGAAGATTTGGTCCGATTTCGAAGTGAAATCCTGTTGAGGAAACGATGGTTTCTAGGAGAAAGTATACGTTTTCTTCCCGTTTTTGGTCTATTTTCGTATGAACCAGTTTCACTAAATCTATTTATAGCATTTTGCACTGCTTTCCTTGAGCATTTCATAATTTTTGAAATTTCCACTTGGGAATGTCCTTGTTTATGGAGTATCACAATTTGGCTTCTTTCACTCACAGAAAGTTCGCGTGTTTTACTCATAATGAAAATAAATAAAGAACGATAAAAAAAATCACTACTTTTAAACAATAGATAATGAGCGGCTGACAATAGTTACGTTTAAGATAAGAATGAAATGAATATCTTAATTCGACAGAATTTATACTAAGTGAGTATGTAGACAAGTTAAGACAAGTCTAATCATGCCCAGACAAGCAAATTCAACATGCATTAAATGATTTACTAATGCTTAAACGTAAAAAACAAATAAAATACCATTTAAAAAAAAATTCATCATGTATATCTCATTTTTTAAACACAAATATATTTAAACAAATAGGTGCTCCATACATTTGAGCATAGCTGTATGTTTATATATATATATATATATATATATATATATATATATATATATATATATATATATATATGTATATATAAATATATATATATATATGTATATATATATATATGTATATATATACACTTATAAATATATTTATATATATATATTTATATTTATATACATATTTATATATATATATATATATTATATATATATATATATATATATATATATATATATATATATATATATATATATATATATGTATATATATACACTTATATATATATTTATATATATATATTTATATTTATATACATATTTATATATATATATATATATATATATTATATATATATATATATATATATATATATATATATATATATATATATATATGTATATATATACATACATATATATGTATATATATTTTTTTGTATATATATATATATGTATATATATATGTATATATATATATATATATATACATATATATATATATATATATATATTATATATATATATATTTATATATGTATATATATATATATATATATATACATATATATATATATATATATATATATATATATATATATTTATATATGTATATATATATATATATATATATATATATATATATATATATATAATATATATATATATATATATATATTCTGTGCTTTTCAATTTGCCAATTATCTGAAAGGAAAGTAAGTCCTGTTTTCCAGCATTATACTTAAACATTTGTTTAAACTATAAACAGCTAAGCAATTATTTAGACTCTTTGCAATCTGATGGCTCCATTAAAGTATTTAATGCTGGTAGAATATCGAAACCAACTGGAGTTGCAAATAATGCTACTGGAAAAGCAGTTGTCGTAAGAAATGGAACGCTTCTTGTAACTTTTCCTCAATCAATAAATTTTTTCAATGCAAACTGTAAGTTATTTGTAGTATTTATAGTCTTACATTTTACGGCATCTATTTAAATGTTCATTTAATTTATACAGGGGTATTTTAGTGAATCAAAATAAGTTAATAAGTACCGTAGAGTAAACACTTTTTTGTGTGAATATTTCTGTTAATATTGATAGTGTAGAAAAAAAGTTTTGTAAAAAAATAAAAAAATAGAAACGTTTCTTAGAAAGCTTGTTTAAAACTTAAACAAAGAAAAGCAAATATTTTTATATTTAAACTATAAATAAAAATACTGTAGAATAGTTAATCAACAATCAAAAGTTTATTTACAGTGTGTTGTCCGGCTGCGTAGCATAATGCAGTTCTCATTGCATTTAACCAAGAACTTTATTTTTCAAATTTGTTTTACTTAGATGCAAGAAATTTAAGAAACCGTGGCGCAATGACTAGAATTCTGGCTCCACGAGGTTCGAGGTCATGTGCGGGCTTTGAGCAGATAAGCGACATCGGTAAAGATGCGTGATAAGAACGTAAGGTCTTATACGAGCACCTCAATAACTAAAAAAGAAAAAAATTGAAAATTACTTTTAATTTAAAACAACTGAAAAAAACTCTTTAAAGACATCTGTAGTTTGTATGAGACTATGGGTATGGTTCGACAACATGTAGTCAGCAAAAAAATATTGTCAAACAACCAGTGGCGTTGACAGGATTTTTTGATGTTTCAGATATGACACTTTAAGGCAATGTGCAATATCTAAACTGAACTATGTTCATAATTATGTCAAATGAGGATGCTTAGCCAAAAATTGCTTCGATTGGAGCCAGGAAACAAAGATTTCAAGGTGGAAGGAGCAAATGTTTGCGGTTTTTTGTAACTGGGCTCCAATCCCAGTGGATTTCTTTGAAAAATTCTTATTTGACTTATGCATAAACATAATTAAGTTTTGATACGCAATTATGCGTATCAGACCTGGGAAAACCTGGTTTTCCCAGATCTGATACACATAATTACGTCATGTTTTAATATTGGTTTAAAATATATTTTTAACGTTGGCAGCTTTAGTTTATTAATTAAAAACATTTTATAATTTTGTATGAGGAGTTTAAAATCGATTATGACATTAAGTTTATTGTTTAATAATTTAAATAATGTAATTTAAATAATGCTATTTAAATAAGAGTTGTAGGGATTCAATGAAAAGATAGTGGTAGTAGTTTTATCATCCATGATCTTTAAGTTAACTGACCTCTAATATTATAAATAATTATTTATAATATTAGAGGTCAGTTAACTTAAAAGTACTTGTTTATCCAACCTTACTTATAGTTTGGATAATTTGAATTAAAGACATTTCATTTAAAGATTTTTATATATTTTCTTTTATAAAGATTTTGTGGTAAAACTTGGAAATCCTACTTTTGGTACGCAAGGTCTTTACGAATATGCTATAGTTACCACACCGTTCAGACTAACAGCTTGGGTACTAGCACGAAATCCACAATCGTTTTTTGCTAATTATCAAAAGGAGGTTAAAGATTATCTCAAGTATAACGGATATAATTGGTTTTGGAACAAGCCTACTCCAACTGTACAAACTCAAGATTGCATATATCCTGAATAATTTTCAACTCACTTAGCACTACTCACTTACTACAAACGTCACACTAATTACAAATGCTTACAGCATTTTATTGTACTTTTTTTAAATTCAATAATTTTTTTAGTTTATTCATTATATTTCACACTAAACTTAATAAGTATTAAGCTTTAAAACAAGTTAAAAGTTGTTCTGTTTTTAGATGTTATAAACTTATTACATTAAATAGTATATTGTGTTTATATATATAAAAATATATCCATATTTTATTTACCCTGGCCCAAAAAGCTTGGACTAGTATTACAAAGTTGGATTTGTAAAGATCCGCGTCTACATTAAATAAAAAAGTATTTTGTTTGAGCTTTTTTATTAATATAATTTTGCTTTTTAAAATGAATCTAAATTATATAAATGTTCGTTCATTGAAAAGTTGGAAAATTGTTGCGAAACAATAGATTTATTATTAATAAAGAAAATTCTACAAGACATTTATTACTATTATAAAGTAGAAAAAAGTAAAAAATCTTCTCATTCACTTTTAAATAAACCTCACCAAAAATAACCCCAACTTAGTAAAATATGCAACTCTAACATACGATCAAACGTAGCATTTTAATGGCTAAACTATAATAAACGCATTAGGCCAGCCTAATGACAGCTAAATTTTTAGTTTTTTTGTACAGAATTTAAAAAAGCATTTAAACTTGAACCTTTACAAGTTGTACTTGCAAATAAAGCTCTTTAGAAAGTAGCGCTAACATACAGAGCCTATAAAAAAATAATAATAAGAAGAAAAGATACATTTTTTTTGCTGAAAGCTTTCCTAGAGTATGAAATTTTTTTATTTATTTGCAATAATATTTTTTATTAAATAAATTTTGCATCTTGGATGACTAAAACATACTATTATTATACAACTAAACAATGCCTCGAGTTTCTGTGTTTTTTATTTACTTCTTATTATTTTTTCTTTTTACCAAAAACCTCATTTGTAATTATTTCCATTTTTATATATATTTATATATAAATATTTGTAATACAGAACAAAAAAAAAAAAAAAAACTATTGTATATAAAAACGTTATCGAACATGATAATACTAACTATCAATAAAAATGCTATCGAACTATAACTAGTTATTAAAATATCCCTTACGTGCTTTTTTGCAAGATGCACTTATACTTAAAATATACACATATACACATTCTATACACATTGATTTAAAAAGGTTGTTACAAGTTTTGGGAAGAACTTTTTTTCAAATGGTTTTTCTAGTTCTTTTTTAAGCGTTTTTTTCAGTCCATGAAAATTTCTTTGTCTATCCAAGCTCAAATAGATTCAATTGAATTTAAATCTGGTGATTAAACTGTCCATGGCAATAAACCTACTTTGTTTTCTTTCATCCATGCTTTGAATGCTGTACGAGCAGAGTTAGCAGGTACCTTATTGTTGAAACTGACACCATTTATTTCAATAATTCCGCATTTCTACTAATAGAACCTTTTAGTTCACTAGTGCCTCCATATGGTGTTTTAGTTAATTCAGTATGTATAAATCTTACACACATACTTCATTAAAATTAAAGCAGCCCATAATACCAACACTCCAATCGCTTCTTAGCAACAAAGTAATAAATATACTTTTCAGATTTTAAACTTTTAACAAAGTCTTTTTTTTCTATTACTTCAAATTTACTTACATAGCTAAAAATATTTGCTTTCACTGTTATGAAAACATCTAACTCTCTTCTTACATCAGCTTAATTTTGTGAGCCGATCACTGGCCGTCATTAGGGTTTTTTTAATCGGTGCATGAACTGCAACATTTTTCTTAAGTATGTTTCTAACGTTATTTGAAGAAATAACTAAAGCATATGTAAGAAATCATGTCAAAGCATCTAATATAAATAATAAACTCGCAATATATTATTAATTAAAAGGTCCGAGGTTCAATGTTGTATTTTTTCTGGTCATATTTTCGTTGTTGGTAAGAAAAAACCCCGTAAATTTCTTAGTTAATTGCTCTTTTGCGGTGCTCTGTGGCACCATTGTGAGAACTTTTTGGAGCATCTTAATAAATACATTAAAAAAAAAAAGACACATAGTTTGGAATCTAAAATTTTTTTATAAAGTATTTGGATCATTATATTATAACATAAGCAAGAACTAGGTGTGCATCACAATTTAGTTTTAGATACAAAAGAAAAAATAGAAATTGTGAAAATTGTTTTAATAAAAATTTCCTAGTTATAAAAATCTTGCCTTAATAATTTAAACCTTTAATGAAATACTTACATTAATAAGGCAAGAAGTTGTAAATAAAAAGTTGCTTAGTTTCATTCTCAAAGCAATTAATATATGTATATAACAAATATATGTATGTGTGTGTGAGAGAGATTGTATTTGGCACCCTAGGTCAGCTAATTCGAAAATGGCCTAACTATGAAAACATTTATGATTTGATTAATACAACTGACTACCTTACTACACTTTTAACCATAATTTGACTTAATTGATTTATTGAAAATAAATTTATTATTGCAAAAGTATCATTTTGTTTCAATCAAGGCAACCGGTTTCCTAAATCGGAACACTTTGATTCTTTAATCGGAACATGTGGCTTCTTTTAAAAAATTACTTTTAAAGTTAGCAAAAATCACTTAAACGTTACTTTTATCTTTACAGTGACAATTTAAACAGTTCGTTCAAAACTTATAATAGGATTAATACTACCCTGGCAAACTGAAATTCTTCAAACAAAAAATTATATCAAAGCTTCAACTATTATGACTTTCTTTTATTTTATCAATTAAAAATCAATAAATAATGTATTATTTCTGAGGTTTATGGTTGTTACTAAATACTTTTAAATTGCGCCTGAACAATTTCTTCAACTCTTTGATTTTTACTTGATTAAGTTAGGAAAACTTTATAGTTCCAATCGAGGAAACTTAGGACTATTTTGTTAAATCACTGCAATACCATGTTTGTAGCAATTTATAAGCTAAGTTTATTGTTGTTTGCATTTTAATTTCCATCGCATTAAACACAAAAAGCCCTACAACCTATAGCAGTTTAGTTTTCCCAGCACAATCAATAAAGTATAAACGCGAAATAAGGTCAATGAAAAAAAATGACGCAAAAAAGCTTTAAACCAATGGTGCACGTGCATTATTTGAAGGATAACTTTCAATAACTGTCGAAACGTAGAAAATAAGACATTTTACTATAAAATACAAACATAGCCATAATTCATTTATTTTCCAAAATTAATGAAAGTGTTCTAATTAAGACGCTGTTCTAATTAAGGCGCTGTTCTAATTAAGGCGCTGTTCTAATTAAGGCGCTGTTCTAATTAAGACGCTGTTCTAATTAAGACGCTGTTCTAATTAAGGCGCTGTTCTAATTAAGGCGCTGTTCTAATTAAGACGCTGTTCTAATTAAGACGCTGTTCTAATTAAGACGCTGTTCTAATTAAGACGCTGTTCTAATTAAGACGCTGTTCTAATTAAGGCGCTGTTCTAATTAAGGCGCTGTTCTAATTAAGACGCTGTTCTAATTAAGGCGCTGTTCTAATTAAGGCGCTGTTCTAATTAAGACGCTGTTCTAATTAAGGCGCTGTTCTAATTAAGGCGCTGTTCTAATTAAGACGCTGTTCTAATTAAGGCGCTGTTCTAATTAAGGCGCTGTTCTAATTAAGACGCTGTTCTAATTAAGACGCTGTTCTAATTAGGACGCTGTTCTAATTAAGACGCTGTTCTAATTAAGACGCTGTTCTAATTAAGGCGCTGTTCTAATTAAGGCGCTGTTCTAATTAAGACGCTGTTCTAATTAAGACGCTGTTCTAATTAAGACGCTGTTCTAATTAAGGCGCTGTTCTAATTAAGGCGCTGTTCTAATTAAGGCGCTGTTCTAATTAAGGCGCTGTTCTAATTAAGACGCTGTTCTAATTAAGACGCTGTTCTAATTAGGACGCTGTTCTAATTAAGACGCTGTTCTAATTAAGACGCTGTTCTAATTAAGGCGCTGTTCTAATTAAGGCGCTGTTCTAATTAGGGCGCTGTTCTAATTAAGGCGCTGTTCTAATTAAGACGCTGTTCTAATTAAGGCGCTGTTCTAATTAAGGCGCTGTTCTAATTAAGACGCTGTTCTAATTAAGGCGCTGTTCTAATTAAGACGCTGTTCTAATTAAGGCGCTGTTCTAATTAAGGCGCTGTTCTAATTAAGGCGCTGTTCTAATTAAGGCGCTGTTCTAATTAAGACGCTGTTCTAATTAAGACGCTGTTCTAATTAAGGCGCTGTTCTAATTAAGGCGCTGTTCTAATTAAGGCGCTGTTCTAATTAAGACGCTGTTCTAATTAAGGCGCTGTTCTAATTAAGGCGCTGTTCTAATTAAGGCGCTGTTCTAATTAAGACGCTGTTCTAATTAAGGCGCTGTTCTAATTAAGACGCTGTTCTAATTAAGACGCTGTTCTAATTAAGGCGCTGTTCTAATTAAGACGCTGTTCTAATTAAGGCGCTGTTCTAATTAAGGCGCTGTTCTAATTAAGGCGCTGTTCTAATTAAGGCGCTGTTCTAATTAAGGCGCTGTTCTAATTAAGGCGCTGTTCTAATTAAGGCGCTGTTCTAATTAAGGCGCTGTTCTAATTAAGGCGCTGTTCTAATTAAGGCGCTGTTCTAATTAAGGCGCTGTTCTAATTAAGGCGCTGTTCTAATTAAGGCGCTGTTCTCATTAAATTCTCCCGTATAATACAATGTAGTTTCAAAACTTTTTAAAACAAGTTCGATTAGTTCAATGTTTATATCAATATCATGTTAAACTCACATAGAAGCTAATCCAACATGTCTTCTTTGTGTCATAGACTTTCCAAAATGCTTTTATCAGTTTGAGTTTTGAAATGTTTTTCCCACCATTAGCCACATAAACTGTGTGTCAAAAAAATTCATATATATAGGTGAAGGCCGGTTCTGGCTCATTTTTTTACTACTAAAAACTTAACCAAAATTTCTTAACTTATTTTAACTATAAACCTAACCATAATTTCTTAACTTATTTCAATTATTATCATAACCATAGATTATGAGCCAAAATAAAAAAAATATAAAAATAAAATAAGCTTCATTATAACCATAATTTCATATCATATTTAAGATATAACTTCAACCATATTTTGTTTACTAACGGATTCTGGGCCCAAAATTTATTTCAACCATAATTTCATTCATAATTTCATATCATATTTAAGCTAAAACTTCAACCATAATTTCTAAGCTGAAATAAGAAAAATATAAAATAAAAGAATGGTAGTATAACAACAATAATATATTAATATATTATGATTACATCATAACTATAATTTGTGAGCCAAAATAATTTTTATAAAAATTTTGTTATTTTAAATCGATTTTTTAAGTTAAGCGTAATAGTAAAATTGTCCTTTTAAAACATTAAAACTTCCAGATTGTCCAATTTGTTCATCCCAAGAGTTTAATGTAACCACTAATCTTCTTCCATTAGCAACGCTGGGCATAGAATCGGTATAATTTCTGTAAAATGAGATAGTAGTTGTAAAATCAATTGTTTCTTTTGATTGATACAATAATCCAGCTGATGCATTATTTAATGCTGTTATATTAGCACCGTTCAATGAAGAAAGATAAAAATCTTCTAAACCAGAAAAGCAGTAAAAACATTTACTATCAACATCATATCTTGGAAATACTGTATAATTATTATAGTTACATAGCGGTCAAGGTTGTATAACAGATTTAGTATTTACAGGAGAATTGAGTGCGTCATACATGCGTACTCTTGATTCCTACCAATCTCCAGATGCGCCAACAATATGAAATCTAGCATATTTTAAATAAACGCCATTACCATTGCCTGTAGTGTTCAATAACATATATTCTTTACCATAAGTTGTATTCATATATCTAAATGTTGATGAGTATAATTTAAGAGGTAAAATTGATTGTGGTATTCATGAACCTATTGTAATAAAAGGTTGTAACCAATATATTAGTGTATTACCAGTTTTATTGAGCAATTGAATTGTTAGATTGGTTTTAAATGGTAAAGCAAGTGTAAAGTATCCTCTTAAATCATTATTAGTAAACGCATTACAACCTTGTTAATAGTTTGCATATAATGGTCCACCACCAAGTGGAGCAAACAAAAAATCACAGGCTAAAGGTATAGTATTTATTTCAGTATTATCTGAAGAAGAAGAAGAATCTCCTATGCAAAGTGTATTATCTGCGTATATTTTAATAAATATGTTACCTGGTACACTTCCAGTAGTAATTGTTCCTATAATTGCTAACCATAATCTTCTAAGAATACCAAGACCAGTAAATTGGTTAAAAGTTGCTGTTCCTTCAGTACCTGTATGTGGTGCAAAAGTTTGTGATTTTACTCCAAGGCAATATTAAACTTGAATTTGGTATTATTTCTAAAATATTAGGATTAGATATTATTTTATCAACATAATTTTTTGTAGCAGCGTCATTTTAGTTAGTAGTTTCTTCATCATTCATCAATTTATTAGAGTTCATGTTAATATTACTACTTGCATTATTTTGTCCATCTCTCCTAATAAACAAGTTAGTAGCTTGAAATGTTGTTAAATCATTTACTACTTGATTTGAAGTTATTGCGTCCAAATTTATCAACAGGCATTTATATATACATAGAAAATTTTTTTGCCATATATTATTAATAATATTCCGAAAATCACATCCATCATCTAGTTTTTTTAAAACATATATACTCAAGTGTCCACAGAATGAGGTATTTCCAAACTGAACTCTTTCACTATTTTAATAAACGGGACTTTTTAAATAATTAACAATTTCAACTGGTGGTGGTTGTGCATGAGTCAAAACTTAGTTTTTTATCTCCGTCTTTGGACCAACAAATCCAATGAAATCCCTAAATACTTGAATCTTCTTTATTTAATATTCCACTTTTTTTTTTGTGTGTATTTTTAGGTAATTCAGCTCTTACAAATACACCTTTAAAATGTTTTATTTTTAGTTTTTTTACTGCTTTGATTAACTGAAAATTTGTTAGGGCTCATTTAGTAAAATTATTCCTTCAACATTGATAAGTTTATGATAATTGTTACTATTCTTTTCCATTTTTTAATTATAAATTGTTTTTTTTCTTCTAGATTAACTTTTTATTTTAAATTTTGGCTTATTTGACCTCTTTGACCTATAAGTTATTCTTATTTTTCTTCTTTTAGTTTGTAGTGTCCATATGCTAATGTGTGTATACCATCTTCTAAAATCTTTTGTCGTCTTCTGAGCTTAATGCTACTTTATTGATCTTTTCTGTGTAATTTTTATATAAATGTGAATGGGATCTTACATTACATTCATTTTCCTAATATGATTCCTCTTACTTAATGAACAATCTTTGTAATCTTCATGTGTTATATACTTTTTAACAACATTTTTCTTTACTTCCTTTCATTTTTTGTTATCTTTTCTGTACTTTGTATAAATACAACTTTGATCTGAGTTCTATAAATTCTTCAATTTGTGCTCCTGCTGATTCATCTTTAAACATTCCTATTATTTTCGTATAAGCACCAGCTTTAAAACCCATATTATTAATTGCTGGGTGCTTTGAGTTAAATTCACTTATTTCAAATTTGCTTTCAACATCATTAGAAATATCTGCATAAAAGTCTTCTGTTTTTATTTCGTATGCTAAAGAATCTGTATCTGTGAATAGTAGTTTTGCTCAATCAGAATATTTACTTTTTATCTAAGCATAGTGAAATTCATGCATTAGTCTTTTGCTTAAATCTAATATAAACATACCTTAGTAAATTGGTTTGTTATAAAGTAATTTTGTTTTTTTCAGATGTTTTAAGTTTTCATCAAATATTGTTCTACTTTCTTAGTTTGGTTTAGATGCTTATTTAAAAGCCTTATCTCTAATTGTTACTAACTTAATATCAACTCTGTTTTCAATATTCTCCATTGTTTTTCCAAATACTGAATTATTCATGAGTTTAAAAAAGTCTTTTTCAAATTCATTAGTTGCTTTAGTTCTTAGATTTGTATTTAGTTTAATGTATTCACTTAATCATGCTCTTTCTTTAAACTTTATACCTTTACGAATTTTTGTAATCTTTAATCCTAATCTTTCATACATTTTAAGATTTCATAATGAACTATATAACTTTGTTTATTATTCAAGTTAGATATAAATTTTTCAACTTTATCAACGATTATTCTTTCGGGTGCAAGTGGATAATCATTATGATCATCATGTAGACTTTCTTGGTAATTTAAATCAACGTCTTGTACACAGGAAATTGATTTCCAGCTTGTTAACTCGTTTTCATCCATTCATTTAAAACCATGTGTAGGAAGTGGCTTACTCATTGCCCACCGATACAAATTATTAGCATCTGGATATATGTTGATTGTTTTCTTTGGTCACACACATCACACACATCACCCATATACTTATTATTAGAAGCTCCTAATCTATTAGATATCATACTAATTCCACCTCTTATTCGTTGCTTTATCATCAATATCATATCATAATTACTCAGGAACTCTAATTTTTTTTTTCTTTAATGCTGCATCCCAAGCTAATCCTGGTGATGTATAATACTAAACAGGATCTAATTTATAACAATTAATTAAAACAAATGATGAAAGTATTAGTGATGATGAGTAATCATCATCACTAATACTTTCATCATTTATTTTTGAAAATAACGATTCTTTGGCGGTAATTGTGTTTCAGAAAATTGATTAAAAGAATGAACCCAATCATATGGGTAAACACCTTTCCTTAATAACAAATCTAATTTTTCGCCTGAATAAAATTTTCCGGTGTCCCTACATTGATCTTTTGTTAAATTTTTTGATAAACTATCTAAATTAAAAGTCATAAATCTATAACTAAGAAACGGAGTTCACGCTTAACTTCAACTTTCTTACCATCTTTATTTACAAACTTACTAACTTTAATTTCTCTAGAAAAGCTAATATATTTTTCTTCATTGTTTGGTATATAACTATCAACTGATCTTTTGATAAATTCTTTGATAAACTATCTAAAGTAGAAAGCATTAATCTATAATAAATTATCATAGGGCATAAATTTATAATAAATTATCAGGAGGGAAGTATCAACTTTCCTCCTGATAGTTTATTTATAAACAAGTGACAATCATAACCAGATAAATTATGAAATATAACTATATATTTTTATTACAATTTTGATGAGCAGCGCCTCTATATTTTCCGGTAATATGTCACGTACTTTATCTTTTTCAAGATCTTCTCCACAAATGTGACTTGATATTACAGCATTATAATCATCATTATTTTCATCAGTAAATATCATCCTATTTGAAAATTTAATCGTGTCAGAAATTTTCTTAATATCTTCTTCCAAGATGTCAACAAAAATTGTGCAACACCATCCGTTTCATTACTTGCAGTAAATGTAACTGGACTGCTTTGATAAATACTTTCGTCAAAACATTTAATATAATAACAGAATGAACTTGGAATATGTTTTTGATATTGCTTAGTATAGGAATCATTCGGATTTGGTGTACAAGTGTTAATTGGTTTGATATAACTTTCAGAGTCGGCATATATCACAAACGGTACTCTAATAGATTTTTTATGGTTATTAAATTCCATTGTTGAATTTGGTGGTGGAAGTTCAATACATACTGAATTATGTGTGTCACAATACAGTTTATGTTTAGAAAAAGATTCTTTGGTATTAAATCCTAACAAGCAATTCCTACAATAGTATATATTATGTTGCTCCTTTGATTTTTGTGAAGAAAGGAATCTGCTTAAACTTTTTGTTAAACAATAATGATTAGTAATATCATTTGAGATTAATAGTAAATCTATTAAATGTTTACAATTATTATTTTTCGACACAGGTAAAATATGAACTGATGAATTTTCCTATCCAGACACTGATATCTGTATTATTTTTCTCAAGTTGTGGTTTAATGATAATTCTATTTTTTCCCAATTTGTTTTTTTAGCTTGATTTTTAAGTTCCTTATCTACTCTTTCAGAATTTTTATCTATAGGATTTAATGCTCTTGTGAAACACCACTTAAAACACTCATTATCATAATTTTTTATATTAATTATTGCCTTTTTAGCTGCCAACTTTTTAAGTGGAATGTATAATTTAGCTCTAATAGGATTATATTCTACAATATTTATATCCATCTTTTTTATAGAAACAAACCTCCAACCTGACTCTCTCTGTTGAAATATTGATAAATTTTCTAGAATTCTCAGCTTTGATATCTCATATAATTCTTTCAAATTTGTTGATTCTAATACAAATGAAGCAGTTGTGATTTTATTTTCTCCTGTTTTAATATCAGTATGCTCCATTTCACAAGAGAGAACTATATAAACCTTTGATTTTCTATTTTCATTAAGTATTTTAATCGCACTATTTTTTACAAGATTTATAAATGATAAAGCATCATAACTTTTTCACCTGCAGCAGTAAATTTTTTTGTAACATTCTTAATAGATGATTGTTTTAAGTTAAGTTTTATTTGTTTTTTAATTCTAAATCTATTGTACAACTTTACAGCTTAAGATTTTAATGCTTCAGTCTTTTCATTAGCTGTTCTTTTAATTGTATCAGTAACAGACGCAACCCCATCTGCAATAGAATAATATATATTACTTGATTCTTTTTTAGATATTGCTGTATTAGTTGTAATAAAAGGTGTAGGGGTTAAAATTGTTGAAGATGCTATATTCAGAATCGGTTTGTCTAATATATTTTGTACTGCTCTTTGTTTAACTAATGGAGCTTGTAATGCTCTTTGTTTACTAATGCAATTTCTTCTAACGCTCTTATACGATCACCTTTTCTCATTCTATAATAATATTTAATTTTTCGCTTTTTTGCAATTTGTTGAAATTCTTTGACAATTTTGTTTTCTATTTTTATATAACAAGATTTTTTTTATATATTTTTATTTTTCTTATATCATTTTAATATTTTTAATTTCTATACATAAAGTTTTTTTATTTTCGTAATCATATATAAAATTAATTATAATACATATATAAAATTTTTTTGTATATGTAAAGATTTTTATATAATTCCTGCTATTGTTTTTTGATTTTTTTCAGATTTTATTATCTTAATTTTAACACCATTATCAACTTTTCCATCACGTAATTCAAAATATCTCCATCCATGCTTAGTTCTGCGCATAGTACAATATAATGATGGTATATTGTATTTTTTCCTGTTTCCATGTTAGTTAATTTAATAGACACTGGATTATTTCTAATTGCCCCTAATCTTTCATATTTTGGATCTATAATTTCTTCTAGTGTTTCAAAGTTTTTTCTAGGTCTCCCAACTGGTCTTTCCTCATTTACTTCTTTAACTTCAGTCATAATAGATTCTTTATTTAATAACCCATAATCCATAGCAATCATTAGCAATGTAGCGAGATTGTCAGGTGTTTTTGAAATGTTATTTTCTTCAGAAAGATTTTTTAAATTTTTCATTGTAAATTTCATATTCATTTTATTATATAAAGAAAAAAAATTTAACTTATTTTCAAAACATTTTTAATAAACAATATTCATTTTATTTCCGTCTGATTAAAATTGTAACAATCTATCAGATATTACAACAGTAAATGCTTAAGTATTTGCTGGAACAGCCAATAGGATCACATTTGGGATGAACAATGATATTTTATCAAGATTTACTTTTCCTGCAGCTGCAGCAGCAAGTCTAAAAATTGCGTCATCATCACTTTTTCTTGCAAAAGTTAGTGTATGTTTAAATCCATAAATAACTTTTTCGTAGTCCTCACAGAATCCAAAAATGTGCCTTAAAGGTATGCTAAATGAAAATGTTCCTTGTAGTTGGTTTCTAAATTATTTATAAATGTCTTACTGCAAACCCTGAGTTATCAGCAAGTACTGCTGTTGCTGCAGAATCTTTATACCACAATTGATTTAATCCTTGTGTTGATTGAGAGCCGTTTGGGTATTTAAGCATTCCTAACATTGTAGTTGCTTGACCTGGAATGTAAACACCTTCTATTTGTTGGTTTGATAACTGATATGATATTTGGCTAAATAAATGCATAATACCATTATTTGTAAGTGACACTGCATCTGCATTTTTATAAGCTGTTCCGTCAGCTTTAAGAAGTCTTCCTTCAAACAAGAGAAAAGCCTCAGATGGAAGTGTAAACAAATCTTGTTGCTCAACGTAGACTCTTATTTCTCCAGAACTATTTAGATTTGTACGAGCCACTGGCTCATATTCATGGAATTTAAATCTTTCAATTCCTTCATCAACAGTTGGGATTTCTGTAAAACTTAATACTTCAGAAGTTGCCATTTTGTTTTTTACATACAACATAAAATTTTTTTTTTTTTGCTAACTAATTATTGTATAAAAAAAATACGCATGTCTATTACGCAAGTCTATTATGCAAGTCTATTATGCAGGTTTATTATACATAATAAATTTTAAGTTTAAATAAATTTTTTATACTGTCGAATATACCATTTCCTCCAACAACACGTTTCTTTCTATATCTCTTATTATGAACAATTAGCATTTTTTATGTGCTATATATTTTTTTTATATGCACTGAGATATATCTAATTATAAATTATTTTGTATCGATTTATACTGTGCACTATTTATAACAACTTGCCTTAATAACTCATGACAAATTGCAACAGCTTTATTTCTTGATCCAGCGTTACCTGCTTTCCATGCTGCTATACGTAATTCAAGCTTTTCAACTAGTGCGTTAGGATCATTAGGAAGAATTATAGATGGTAATCCTGTTCCTTTTGATTCACGATCTACATTTTAAGATCATCTTCAGCATATAAGTTCTTATCAGAATTAAACTTTGTTATCAATTCCCAAAGACCAGGAGTATCATAATATGTTTTACTATCAATAGTTATATCATCATTATTAATAAATATTGGTTTTTTTCCAATGTATAACTTGCCATCCTTAGAATGTTCTCCAAATGTAGTATCTGTAGACTTTTTACTATTAGTAAACATTCTTAGATAATCTGTTGCAATTTTTCCGAGCCTCAAGGCCTTAGTTTCTTCATAAAAAGACGTTAGTTCTTTATATGCATGCTCAGCATTATTTCAGGACAAGCATTTGAAAAAGTGAGTGCAAACTTATAAACCAACAAATTATACAAAAATTTATGGTTTGTGAAATATAAACTTTAAGTAAAAAAAAAAGCAATTGTTATTCATAGCAAGTAAGTTGGTATCAAAATTGGGAAAAAGGGAAAAAAGATTGCTTTCATTTAATTAAAGTTTACATCTATGACAAATAGTATCTAAAAAGCCAATATTTGTAGCTGCTAAAGCACGAATTAGTTAATAAAAGTGCAGCTCATCTTCAGTAAAAGATGTTTGCAGCTGGAGAAAATAAATACTTTTCAATTATATTCTTAAATGCGTTAACTGACGGAGTCTTTTTGTATGTTGACGGCAAATTATTCCAATCATTGACAATACGATTTGTAAAATAATTGTGACGAGCATTATTATATGTGAATTCACGCATTAGGACGTCCGAAGATAATCTGCGAATTGGTGGATTATGCCAATTGATACTCTCAAAACCGTTTTCTAGCTTAAACTGTTGGATTAAGTCGCCACGTCTCCTGCGAGTTTCCAAAGTAATAAAATTGAGCCAACGACACCTTTCGGCTTAAGGTAATCCTATTAAATCATGAGGTACTTTTGTTGCTTTGTGCTGAATTTTTTCGATTTCTTTGATGTCACCTTTTAAGTAAGGACACCATACCGAAATAGCAAATTCCAGGTCCATGTTTTTTTTAATAGGCCAAGTATCATATTCGCTTTACGTGTTGCAACCTTTATGTGTTGATTCCATTTTAGATCATTAGATATGAAAATACCCAGGTTCCTCTCAATACCCGTTGCCTCAAGAGTAAGTGATGTATTTCCATCATTTATTACATATTATGATTACTATTTCCATAACCAAGGTGCATAACTTTACATTTTGGAAAACTTAACTCCATTCTGTGACAATGTTTAAATCATTTTGGAGGATCAGGCGATCAGCATCGTGAAACTCAGGTCTTATTTCTTGTAACAGTTTAGTGTCGTCAGCATAGATTTTATGAACTGATTTTAACTTATCCGTTAAGTTGTTTATATAAATGATAAATAATGTTGGACCAAGTACAGACCCTTGAGGAACTCCGCTTAGAACATCGGT
This sequence comes from Hydra vulgaris, assembly GCF_038396675.1. Classification (NCBI taxonomy): domain Eukaryota; kingdom Metazoa; phylum Cnidaria; class Hydrozoa; order Anthoathecata; family Hydridae; genus Hydra; species Hydra vulgaris. The sequence continues at coordinate 17,125,650 of NC_088923.1, forward strand.
CCATTCGCTAGAGTGTTCACCTAAAACAGTTCGCTGTTTTCTACTAATCAAAAATGACTCAATCCATTTTAGAACATTGCCATTAATCCCATATGCTTTCTATTTATGAAGTAGTCTACATTGAGAAACTTTATCAAACGCTTTCGCGAAGTCCAAAAATGCAATATCGACAAAATTTCTTTTACTTAACGCTTTCGTGATGTAGTCGACACTCTCCAATAAGTTAGAGGTCCATCCTTTTTTGGACATAAATCCATGTTGATTATGTGAGATGCAGCTCGTTTTTTCAAGATATTTAGTTATCTGTTCCCTGAGAATCTTTTCCATTACTTTACATGGAACTGATGTAATAGACACTGGTCTGTAATTAGCGGCATCAAGACGACTTCCTTTTTTAAACAACGGTGTGACGTGTGACTGTTTCCAAGCTGTAGGTGTTGAGCCTTCGGACAGTGCTTTATTGTAAAGTAAAGTAAGAGGGTAAGTCATTTCAGCTGCGCATTCTTTAAGTACCTTTGGACTAATGTTATCAGCACCATTAGATTTATTCGGGTTCAAACCTTTCAAATAAGCTAGCGTCGCTTCAAAATTAGTAATTATATCGCCTAATTCTTCGTGATAATGCCTTCTCTCAAAAATAGGTGACTGACTACTTTTACTATCATCAACAAAAACTGATTTGAAGTGCTCTTTAAGTCTGTTTGCGATATGTATTCCACTTGTTAACGTTTCACCTTTTGCATCAGATAAAAGCATTAATAGATACATGAACAATCTGTTGCGCCTTAGCATAAGCGTATACCCTTTTAGGATTTTTTTTAGACTTTTATCTGATGCTAGTTGTGCTTCAAATACTTGAACACGACGTTTACATGCTTTCTGCACTTGGCTTCTTAGTTTACTATATTCACGAATCAGTGTCGCTGATTGCCAGTAAGTCGCAGATAAGTAATTGCCCAGTTGTTTTTTTTTGCTTTATCATAGCCTTATTCATCCACGGCGCATTACGGGTGGTATGGACTTTTTTTAACGGAATAAATTGCTTGCTGAGTTTATTATATCTATAGCAGAAAAGTTCATAGCACTCATTAGTGTTTTTATTTTCAAATAATTGCTTCCAGTTTACTATAAAAAAAAAAAAAAACGTTTGCTATATAATTTACTATAAAAAAAAACAGAAAAAAAACAGCGATTTATGTTGTACGTTTTTTTTTTAAGTTTTATTTTAATAAATGATTTTGGGTTTTTCCGTTCACATTACTATTAAATCTACTTTGGAGTATATTAATTGCCTCATCTCTACCTTGTTTAGTTAATGATTCCTCATTTTGTTCATCAATTTCAGTTTTTATTTTTGTTCTAATTTTTTCAAGCATTACTTGAAATTTTTCAAGTTTACCAAGTATTAATTCATATTCATTGTCATTTATATGTCCATCTACTAAAGCTTTAGAAATATAATCACTTATTGTATTTAGTTTTGAATCAGCAAGTATCTTAATCTTTTCATGCTTTTCTGCTTTTAGATTTAATTTTTTATTAATTTGTCCACCAATTATTGATAACACACCTGCTTCTAATGCTTACCCTTACATAAAATAAATACTAGTGCTGAAATTATTGTTGTCAAAAAACCAATTCCAATAGTTCCTAGTGCCATAGTGCTTGCTAGTAATACATTATCAACTGCTGAAATTATTTTTACAGCTCTATGATACTTTTTACTTAACATAGTTCTCTTTTCTCTCTCACGCTCTACTTCTTTTTGAATCTCATTAATTTTTTGAAGACAATATACATGAGCTTGGTTTTCAACAGGTGACCGATTTTCATCAGGTGCACCTGGAAGAGTTGGGTATATTTTATTATAATTATATTCCATTTTTAATAAGGGAAAAAAAATATTTTTAAAAGCTTACAATAAATTAATAAAACATAAACTTTCTCCTTTTTTAGTTAATACATCAGAAACAGAATCATTAACAACATTTACTACAATATCAGTAACAGACTCTGATATTACAGAATCTTGTAAACTTAAAATTTTTAATTTAAGTTTTTGTTTTAGTGAAACTTACGCAACACCTTCATTAATTGCTACACCAAACTTTAAAAGAATATTTAGATGTGATAAATATTTTTTTGCAATGTCATGTTGTGCAAATATTTCATATCTATTCTCATTTATTAATACTTAAGGGTGTTCTAAATCTTTGTGTGGCTTAAAAAATATTTGAGGAAGTTCAATTCATTTATATTTGTTTATAAATTTATGCATTGGCGGATTATTTCTTGACGTTTTATTATACATATATAAAAGATTTAAAAAAAAAAAATCAGAGAACCATATTTAAAGATAGAATATTAGCAAATGGTGAATTTGGTCCAAATAGTAAACCAGAGCCTGCTGATGTATATCTATTCCCACTACGTGAGTACATTCCATCACCTACAGAACCTCCTTTACTCCATGGTCTCAAATATAAACCAGATCCTGCAGCTGTTATTTTAACTCCTTGTCCATTTTTTTTTAAGTACACAGTACCCCTTCCAGAAAATTTATCAACCATAGCTGATCAAGCTGCTGAACCTTCTCCTGTTAATAGTCCTGTTGCAATTGCTGGAGCAACGCTTGATAATAAAAATCTTTCAACTCTACCAAGTAAAGGTAAAAGTGCGCCAATAAATCCTCCCTATTTTTTTTATAACAATATATTTTGCATTACAACTAGCTCGCAATTCTATTTGAGAATTGTGACCTAGTTGTGCTTAACTTAAATTAATTATTACACCAGTAACTTTTTCATATGTTCTTGTAATTCTATTCAATTGTGTATTTGTTACTGCTAATACATGTTCACCATTAAGATCTGAATGTGAAAATATAATACTAGCTCCATAACCATCTTCAATTGCTTTTTTAAGTTTTTCTAATTGCCCCTGCGAAACATTTACTTTAATATTAGTATACTTACTCATTCTACATTAAATTTTTTTTTTTTCTTATATAAAATCTAATAGAGAATTCTTCACCTCGTAAATCTAAATGATTTTGATCAAGCAATTTAGTATCCATTTTTGAAATTGTTTTTAGTGTTACTGGTAAGCAAATTAAGTTTAACGGCTCTTGAACAATTTTAAATCCAGGACTTACAGTTGGGAAAAATGAATATATAACGTTTTCTGTTCCTCCATTTATATATGATGATTCTATTATATCACTTGCAACACGTATACTATAACACTTATTATTACTTAATATGTTTACTATATTAGTTGATTCATGGTAATCTGATGTATATACTCCACAGTTAAAACAAAAAACAGTTCTTACTGAATTTGAAGTTGTAAAATCAACTTTATAACCACATGCCATATTAAAAACTGATCTTAATGTATTATTACTTCCTTCAAGTTTAATACCTGCAACTCCTGCGCTAATTTGGTCGTTTTCTGACATAATCAATTGAATATATCCATTTATATCAGTAATCTCATAACATTCTTCTGGAATGTTTATATCATGCCAAGTTGCTCTATTATCTGTGCTATATCTAAAATTGTTGTTTGAAGAATCAATTTAAGGGAAACTGTAATATGTCTCTAAACTAACTAGAGCCATTTCATATTCTTTATCTTACTTAAGTTGAATAATAGGTTATACTTAGTTTTTATGTTACTGCTATTTCCACTTGATAATAAATAGAAAGACATTTTGTTTTTATATACATAAATTTTAAAGTTCACAAGTTGGTATATAAAAATTATCTAACCCACTTAATAATAATAACAAATCCATGAAACATGATCTTTATAAATATTTTATTTTATATTTTTTTAATTTTGGCTGAGAAGTTATGGTTGAAGTTATAGCTTAAATATGACATGAATTTATGGATGAAACTATGGTTAAAATCAATTTTGGGCCCAAAATCCGTTAGTTAACAAAATATGGTTGAAGTTATAGCTTAAATATGATATGAAATTATGGTTTTTATAAAGCTTATTATATTTTTATATTTTTTTTTATTTTGGCTCAGAAATTCTGGTTAGGTTTATAGTTGAAGTAAGTTAAGAAATTATGGTTAAGTTTATAGTAGTAAAAAAATGAGCCAGAACCGGCCTTCACCTATATATATTCATAAAAGTGTCAAAAAGAGGCTATAAAAGTGTCTAAAAAGAGGCTATAAAAGTGGCTAAGGGTTCTTAGAGCTATAACTGTTGGGTCTACAATCTATTAAACTGTTTTTCATTATAAAGTTTTTTACATCCTTAGATATAGCACAGCTTGCATCTTGTCCTAAATAGATTTCAGTTCACTGCTTAGATTGAATGTATTGATATTTTTAGAGTCTCCATTTTGCAAAGCTATCTTAAGATTTAAGTAATGTTTTATAATTAGCTTGATAACTATATTCTGCAAATAATGAACATTGTAGAAGAAACAAAAGTATTGCTTGCATCAAATTGAATCTTTCTTTAACCAGTTGTCTTTCTATCTCATGTTCAGCAACGTAAAAGTTTATTTTGAACTTGTTTTTTGGATCTTGAATAGAAGTAGTTTCTATAGGTTATTTTTTTATTTTTTTTCTCTAACATGGGTTGGTTAGGATTCAAAAGCGCTAATATCACAAGACTGACTGCAATTTCAACTACATTTAACAGTGTTTTTCAAGCTCTGTGTCATTTCTGCTATTTATAAAAATCTTTTTTCTTTCATCTAGATAAATACCTAATTTTTTAGCCTGAAGTTGTTGACCTCAAACAAAGTGCCATACTAAACAACCAGAGAAACGTAAAATTGATGATTGCATTGCATTATTGATAACTGAGTCAGACATTAAAAACATTGTCTGAAAGATATTTTGATCTTGATTACTACTTCCAGACATTGAGCAAACATAAAGAAGTTATATGTTTATACATATGTGTTAGATTGAGCTTTTACCGACTTTTAAATTTGACAGGTAAAACTGGTAAAAAATAAAAAAAACATAGAAACTCAATTTATTATTTTTTTTAAATAAAATTTTTATAAGGTTCAGATTTAATATCTTTATTTATAATTGTTATATGGATAGAAATAGAGCTTTGCGGAAACTAAGCTTATCAAGTCTTTTTTAACAAGTGTTAAATCTAGCCTTTTCTAACAAGTATTAAATCTGAGGCTCTCTCAGACTTAATACTTATTAGAGAAATAGTCACCAGTGCATCATCTCCAAAAATTCTTTGGTTCATTGAATAAAAAGCTTAAGATTAACAGTTCTCTTTCCAGTCGCTTCATAGATTAACGTTTCTTTTAAAAAGGCTTTGAATTCGTTGTTTGAGCTGTGACTTGTCTTTTAACTGAATGGTGAATTGCTTTCTAGAGGACATTTTAAGTGATGGTATATTTTTGTCAAAACTTTCTAAACCACGCACTTCTTGAATGAATTCTAAGTCATATGGATTGGTTGGGATAGTAAGCATTGACAGCAAATTTTTGGCTGCCTTTTGAAGTACAGACTTTAAAGGCGTTTTAAAAACTTTAATGTCTCTTCAATGTCAAAAATGAGTTGAGTTTGTATATAAGAAACTTGAAAATTCCCTCAATTATAAAAAGAGTTGTATTCTGTTGGCAAAGTGCATTCGATGCCAATTTGACTGGTTCAAGAGCAGCAACAGTTTCGTATAAAATGTTTACTTTACCATGACTGCAAATCAAATGTGGAGAAACGTCTTTCAATACTTTTTGATTGAAACTTTAACTTTGAAAACCTGTTAAATCAAACTTTAACTTTGAGAACCTGTTAAAATATAGGCAGTAGACTGTTCTATCTTTTTCTGTAGTCAAAAATAGGAAAAACCTCTTTTCACTTTTGAAATGGAAATGGTTTCACCCATGGCACAGCAAAAAACTGACTTTAATGTCAGATTCAAATTCATCAAAGCTGACTGGAAATCCAGAAGATCGAGTCAAGCCCAGATTTAAGTATGTGTGTTTATTTTAAATAATAACATTAGATTTTTCAAAGAAGTAAACGCATCTTTTGTAATTAAAAAGCGTTTTCCAATGTTCGCAAAAGATTTTAAAATATTTTTACGGTCATTTCTTACGCCAGCTGCAAACTTTTCAACTTTCTAAGTTACTTGCTTTTTATTTTTCGAAAAATCATAACCTTTTTCACATATTGCAAATTGAATGAAAGAGCTGTTAATAATGGCGTTAAAACTAGATCCATCCAGTGCTGTAAGTCCTGAAGTTACATTTATAATTGGTCCCTTTGTTGCTCAAAACCTAAGCATTTTTGATTCTGTTGCAGCTTTTGTTGTCAACTTTTTTATCTATTTCTTTTTTAGTTCCATGTTTTTTGTCAAGATAATAATACATTTCAGTTGTGGAACTTGAATATTTACTGGTATTCCTAGGGTCAGATTGATACCTATATCAGGGTCAGACTTACTTATAGGCTTGATAGGCTATAAGTAAGTCTAAACAATTTTGAAACTAAAATTTAAAAAAGTTCAAAGAAATTTGCCGACCAAAAAAATTTGCCTAGGGCGGCAAATTTTTTTGGTCGGCAAAGTTCTTTGAACATTTTTAAATTTTAGTTTCAAAATTGTTTTGATTATCTTTCAGTTCATGTTTTCAATAAATTGTGATTTTTACAAAGTCTTAGAATTTGTTTTGCCTTTATTTTTTTAATGAGGATATTTATTCTGTTTATTGTTTTATTTCATGAGTATTAATCATTATATTTTAATTATTTCAATAAAAATACAGAGTTAAGAAAGCAGCGCGTATTTTTTTCTTGACCTTTTTTTTTGCGTGTAGGTGTGTCAAGTTTTTCATAGCCTATGGACGGCAAAATTGTAAAATCGCCTCTGGGTATTTCCGAATATTTTGCAGTTCAGTGTTTTTCCTTTGATTGAGGACCTGACATTTTGATCGAAAGCAAATTAATAAATGCCACAATTATTATATCACAAAAAAGTAGTATTTTTTTTTTTAAATTTTCAGTAAAAACTTAACCAACAGAATCAGTTTCCATACAAAACAAACAAAAGCTTTGTTAATAGGAAAGTGTTTATTAAATCTTTAATTAAATGCTTGAATTATTGATTAAGTTATTTCAAGCGTTTTAAAATATTTATAGCATATTTGAGTATAATAATTGTATTTATCAACTTTTTTTTTAGATATTTTTTAGATAGACAAACAAATTTTCCGTAAAATTAGCGAAGGCCGACTTTTTTACGGTTAAAATTATTTTTTATCTTTACTTTTGTAAACAAACTTCAGAAACAAATAAAGACCTTTGTTAAAGCAAAACATTTTGATTAAATTTTAGGAGAAAATATTGTTGGAATTATTTTTACGTTTAGAAATATGTTAATTACAACAAAGATTTGAAGAGTTTACAGATTTTAGTTAAAAATGACAAAATCTTACTTTAAAACTATATGTTTATTTTAGCTGTTTAACACATGTAATACAAATAATAAATTTTTTGATAAAAACAAACATATATATTAACTTTAAAAAAAAATTATTTTGACTCTTTTGATTCAAAGTATCTTATTTTGAAGTTGAAAGTTTTGCTAGTTTTATCAAACATTCTTTCCCAAAATCTTCAGTGTTTTTTACAATAATTATTTAAAAAAGTATTTGTCTAAATGCAGCAAACTTATTTAACACTTCAAAAAAGCAATTGTAATTTACTATTGCACCTAATAAAAATTCATATGTGTCACATCAAATATAAAAAAAACAATAAATAACAAAGTAAACTAAATTGTCTGAAAGTTCTCTTAGTCTTCCCCTGTTCAGCCATTCCAAAGGACTTTTTTTGTCAATATATTTATACATGATTGTATACATGGTTGCATAGAGCTTAGAAAAACTTAAAAAATAAGGGGTCTTTCAATTTTAGAAGTTAATTAGATCCAATGTTATTTGCTGGAAAAAGTGATGATTTTTCGACAAAATGCCTTGACCTTATGTATGGAAAAATTGGCGTGAAATGACGTGAAATGACGTGAAATGACGTAAAATGACGTAAATGGCAGCGAAATAACATAAAAAACATCAATTTGAAAAATTCAAAAATTCAAGCGCAAAAATCAAAACAAACGATACGCAAAGGAATAAAAACACATAATAAATAATTACATTCATAATTTCTAAACAAAATTCCTAAATACCATTTCTTCAAGAAAACATAAATAAATACTTAATTCGAACAGAGGAAAGGCTATACTCGCTTTTTTCAGAAGGAACTCCTTTTTTACAAGTTTTTTTTAAAATAAACCGACCTTAGAGTTTTTAATCGCGAGAACTTAGAAATTATGTATAAATATTAAAAAGGTTCCCTATTCCATTATATTCCTTATCCTTTTTTTAATCTATATGGAAATTTTCAAACATATTTGATGTGTTTTGGTAATTAGGAAATCTTACCTTCAAAAACTACGTTTGAAAAAACGTGCCCGGCGGCAAGTTTTTTTATCAATTGTGGTCTTAAGACATTAATAATATATAGAAGAAGCCATATTAAACATATTACTTTTTATATATGTGGTTGAAAAAAAGTTGAGTCAAAGTAATTGATGCAAAAAACCTCAAGGTTTTAGCTTTATTATAAAAAAAGATATAAGAGAGAAAAGTTCATTAAAATTACGTTTTTTTTTTTTTTTTCAAAAATCAAAATGTTTTTCGTTGCGCTTTGAAATCGCTACTCTGTTAACAGAACTAGTCCTATATTTTTGAAACATATCAAAGGTGTCTGTCTCCTCTAAAATAGTAATATATTTTATATATATAAAAGATCTTGTTTGCATTCATTTGGTAACTGATTTTCGCAATTTTCAAATACTGACATTTCAAATTCCACATCAAGTTCACACTTATCACAGTGGTTGCGAGCAGGGGGAAATATTTTAGAATCTGCTTGCTCGTCTAGCAACTTTCTAGTTTTATCAATTTGAAATTTTTGAAAAATTTTTTTTACAGTTATCAGATATAAGCCACCTGACCCTCGCAAATATTTCCTAAATTGTTTTTCTAGTGCATCTGATTGCATATGTCTTAACAATACATATAATACACCGCAATTCAACGAATACAGCTTGTTAACCTTTTAGAATTTTTTTGCAAAGCATTCGCAGTATCCATGGTTATCTTTTTTTCTCTTTATTTTAAATTTACCCATTTCAAATTTTCAGAAAATTAAGAAATATATTTCTCTAAGAAATCTATTTGCTAATCATTGACTGAAGTAATAGGCTATCTTCGAATATCAGTTAATCTAATATCTAGACCTTTTGCTTTACTGTTGACAATAAGCCATCACTTGACAATTGTTTCAATGAAAAGTACTGTATCTTCAGTTTCAGGAAATTTAACTCGTAATGCTGCAACTGTTTTATCACAAAAAACTTAAAGTACTTGTCCAACATTTTGTTCGTGAACTGGTTTTGATGACACAGCTTTTTGTGTACTGTAGCTTAGGTTTTATATACATCTCATCAGCCAAGATAAAGCAGTATTTTCGAAATTCCTGAAGCATAAATATCATTTTTAAATATTCTGTATCTTCAAGTTTATTCACTTTGTTTGTCATTCGTTGTAACTCTCGTACACTAGACAAAACAAGCTTTTCTACAAGATCAAAATATATTGATCATGTTTTTGAATAAAGGTGCAATGCATCTGAAATATCTTTTTAAAAAAAATGGGGTATTGTTTTATTCAATAAAGCTACTTGATGCTTAATATAACTTGCTCACTTAGAATCTGTTTCATCATTAACAATATAACTAACTGCATTCTCTAGTTGAGAACTATATTTAATAATTCCCTTGTTTAAAAAAGTTTAATTTATAAAAGTTGGCTAAATCCAGTGAAATAAATTTTTTCAGAATAAAGATCTTAATTTATATATATTAAAAACTTAGGTGCTGGTCCATAATATTCATATTATATTAAAGATATATTTTGTTCTTTTTCAACAAAATAATATTTTTCTTTACAGTGATTTATGATTGATTTCAATTTTTTTACAATTGAATTAAATTGAATAGCGTCCGATTTTTCAAAGTTTTCGAATTGCTCAGGTAAACTATTTCTTTCAGAGCACATTAACCCAGTGACATCTCGCTTTCTAGACACTATTGGAATACAAATCACTGGTTAACCTTTAATGATTGACGGAATATGCATTGGAACAAAACTACCACCTTTGACTCTGCATCTTTAGGTTAGTGCTGAGCGCCAATTCGCTTATGATCTGTGAACACAAAGTTTGCATTTGAAAGTTTTTTAATCCATAACTCAGATTAAAAGGGAAATCTACACATTGTGAAATAAACATTATCATTTAAATTTGATTTGTAATTAGGCATTTTACGAGTTTAACTATAATAGTTTAAATCGAACAATCAACTATATTTCTCCGTCAAAAAATCGGCCTTCGCTAATTTTACGGAAAATGAGCTGTCACGGCCTGTTTAAGAAGGCCTTGATTACATCTAATTAAAAATGATATTTGTATTTCTGACGGTGATTAAGAAATCATAACAAAGTTGTAAACAATAAGAAAAACTCTACCCGTCGGTACGACAGGTGCGGCTGAAAATCTAAGCTACTTTTTCATTAAAATGTTATTCAAAAAGGTAGTAAAGAAAAGAAAGTTAATTTCATAATTAGGTATTTCAAAAGAGTATTTTTTATTGCCTTTTGACCTTGAACTTGATAGTAATATTCGCTTTTTTTTCTCATAACTATTTCTTGATTTTTGTTCATTTTAATATGTTTATATTTATCAGTTGATAGAATTTGACCAATCAATGATGCAGGACATTTAATTTCTAGCAATCCATTTCCATGACAAGTGCAATTTACTTCAAGATCAGGACTGCAAGAAATAAAAGGATATTGTTTAAGAATTAATATTCTAGGATCATAAAATGTAATTTAAATGATTTTCTTTGAAGAATGAAGTAAACTTTGCCTTAGCATGAACTTCACAACTTAAACCATGCTTCGTTTGCCATGTTGTATTTACTCTAAATCAAAACTATGTTTGTCAACAGTATCAACAATTGATTTCAATCGCGATGCTGTAACTCGTCCAACACAATGATTATGCCACATAATGCTATTTGACTGTTTAACAGTTTCTTTATAAAGGTGATTTGCTCATCTGAATAAAAAAGGAGTCTACAAAAAAAATCAGACAAATTACTAATTACAAGTTCTGGATCACAATTTTCTTCAAAACTCTTCCTGATTTCTAAATTTGTTGGAGTTCTGAGCTCTTTCGAATAACTTTGTTCAAATAATTATCTTTTGAAAATAAGAACTTGTATACTTCTGCAGGTTCAGTTTATTTTTTTAGTTTAGGCACATTCCAGTTAGATAAAACACTGGAGCAAGTTTCATGAGACACCCCTACAAGAATAGCAGCTTTAATTTGAAATAATAATCCTGCAACATGAGTACAATTACCAAGAAGACTAGCTGGACATGTGCAGTAAGCACTTAATATTTCACCACCAACAGCATCTTCTTTGTTTTTCGCAGAACAATCCAAATAGTATATTGCTTCATTGAAACTCGCTGGGATGGAGTACATTTTGTGTAAAGAATAAAAAATGTTGAATTTTCATCAATGTTGATTAGAAAAACTTCACTTATGAATGAATTAGTAAAGTATCTATAAGCTTTTCCCTGTTTATATTCACATTCAATGCGCATAATCAAATATAATTAAATCAGATTTCTTTTCAAGAACTTCTGCATAAAACCTTGAAATATCACTAAAATATAAATGAGGCCAGAGCTTAATAAATCGTTTTCATTAAACCAACCAGTTTTCAAGTCAACGGGATCTGGGAAAACCTTGTTCTCTATTTGAAGTTTTTGCTTATAATCATTCAAAATACTTCTTTCTATGTGCTTCTTTCCAGGGTCAACTTTAGCTCCTTCTTCGTATGCAGCAAACGCACTAAGTAATAATAAAAGTTACGAAGATAAAAGTTGTAAAATTTCATTATAAAAGTATCATATCATTTCAAGATAAATATCATATGCAATGAATATTTTTTTCAAAGGCTTATATAAATGCAGTAGATCTAATAAAAAGTAACTTTAAGTAAAAAAATATACTTATTTTTTACATTAAAAAAAAATATATGTATATATATATATATATAATAATTTTAATAAAAAAGGCAGCGTATTACTATTTTTTAAATATATTTTAGATATAATAATATGTTAACGATATTTCGTTGACCAATTGTGGTCAGCGTCATCAGGTAATGAAAAAACGTTACAAAACAACATAAAACCAATCGTTTAAAAAATGTGTGTATATATATATATATATATATATATATATATATATATATATATATATATATATATATATATATATATATATATATATATATATATATATATAATGTATAAGATTTTAAAATAACAAGACTTATAGTAGAAAAGATTGCTTGATAACACATCGTGCAGCCAATGTGTCAAATTATCCATTAAATGATTTCTTTCGAGAGACAAAAATGTTGTTAGAGCAACCGTATTCCAAAGTTTAAAATCTTGTAACGAAAGGACTCCAATTACAAGATTGTCAGAGTTTGAACTTGCTGCCATATTTGATATTATTGTTACTCGGGATCGTATAAAGTTTGTAATGATTTGGTCGAAAAAGTGTAAATAAAGGTGCGGAACTGACATAGTAAAAAGGTGTATTTGAGTATGCTGAATATGGCATTGGTTTTTTTTATTGCATCAACCGTTTGAGCATAAAACCAAAGATTAAATTAAACATATAATTAATGTTAATCATATTGCATGAAATACAACTTTGGTCAATATATCGACTGAATAGAGCACAAACGTAGTATGTCCAAAAACCAAAATATGGAGAAAAACGGATTTCAATTTTCAAAACCATTTGTAAAATATAGCAAAGTATTATGTGGGGGCATTTTATCAATAATTACATACTATCATGTATCTAATGTAAGATAGTGAACATCTTAAGTGGTGTTGTTGATTCCAAATGACTTTAAATGTTGAAATTTGTTAAGAGGATGAACAAAAATGGACATGCAACATTTGTGCTCTATAAAAAAGTAAAGAAAAGTCTTATCACATTTGTGCAATATAAATAATTCGAACACAATTGTTGATCAATGTAATTTAATCCTTAATAAAAATACATATGATAATCCTTAAATTATCATAGTAATAAATTTAATAACCATGGAACAGTGAAAATTATGAATACTGATTATAAATAATAAAAAAAAATATAATTGAATTAAATGAAATAAATTTGATAATCTTGAATTTATCATGAAATAATCATAGAACAGATAACATTAAAATGTATGAATACTTTAGCACAATACTTCATGATTACTGTAACCCTAACCCTAATTAAACAAAATAATTTACTTTTAACTTTTAAACGTCATCATCAGTCTCCTCAGTGGCATCTGGTTGTGGAAGGCGGTCTCTGCATTTTGCATTGCTTGGCAGATCATGGTAGAAGGGTGCATGTTCCTGAGGGATGATGCCTGATTCTATAAGTGACATCAGGTCATTCTTTTTTGGCACCAAGATTGACAGGTGGCGATTGTAGGCAGGCGCCAATGACAGTTTTGCAAGCAAAGTTGGTCGACTGCGTGCTATTAGAGTATTAAGTTCCATAAATGAGTCACTTTTTATGGAGTATTTGTATTGAATAATGTATGGGCGACTCTTTTCAAATCGCATCCATTTTATTTTCATCCACTGCACTGCTTCATTAAGAGTATTTTTTGATCAATTTTTGACGAATCTTGATAAGGCTTTGAGATCATGTACATCATTATGGTACCTTCTTTTGACAATAAAGAGTGGATTCTGCTTTCTAGCAAAACCAATTATGAGCTCCCACTCTCGGGTTGTGTAGACTTTTTTGTGCCGGAATGCTTTCTCAATAGTCGCATGCATGGAGTCTGCCTCCATATAACTATGACCTGATTCCATAAACTTCAAGTCAATAATTTCAATATTTTTAAAGTTCTGGACAGCATACAACATTGCTGATGCAACATAGAGATTCCTGTTTTGACCGCTACAGGTATCTGAAAATGTAGTAACATGTTTCACAGTAGAAGGAAGATTCCCTAAATAATCTAGAAGAGCAGATCCTATTTCATTGGCGCCTCTTCCACCTTCGGTTTCATCCCACAAGTAGCAGTACCCTTGGTGTGATGCTGTCTCAAACAATGTAAATTTGTACACATCCTGCTTTCTCTTGTAGTATATCTGAGCATCCCCCGCATGCGGTGTCACAAAAATAGCTTCCAGGTCAAAGGTAACTACAAGAAAAGATTTGTCATCATGAGCACGTTGTTTATCAATTTTATTTTTCTTCCATTGATTCCTTTTCTCTTTATTTATGTTGATCCCATGCAACTTTCAATGTCAACTTCTTTGCTTCATCTGCGTCACTGTAAGCATTGCAAACAGAGCACTGATCTTTTTTTGGCTTGAAACATCTGAGATTGAAATCATTGGTAAAGTTCTGTCTTTATTTGTGCTCTTTTACCAGTGGTAAGTTCAGGCGCACGCAGTCATCTCTGTAAATTCTGTACATTTGTTTTATGTTCAGGTCAGGTGACAAGTACTGTTTGTTAGAATTTTTCCTACAATAATGTGGGAGAACTTTTGGAAAAGTGTTTATATGATTGTGGACGTGTTTAACAATGTCCTCCGAAATTTTGTTGTGTGCTGGTCCTCTTTTTCTTTTATCAGTTCCCACAAATGCTCCAGAATCACCTTTTCCCGCTAATGCCGAATCAACACATCTGAAAGAAAATGAAAAGGTTTTGCAGAAAAAATTGTAACAAACTCTTTTCTTTAAACTATCATTTGAGAATAAATAATATGCACGACTTTTTGTTTTCTTTTTCTTAGGATCTGGCGCTTCACACCTGGAACGCTGTCGATTGATAGGCTCTTCATTAACAAGGCTGCACAAAAACTGTTTTTTAACATTATAATCTTGAAGACTATAATATTCCTGGCAATTGTTGACTCGATCTTCCTCAGATATTACAGAGTTGCATGTAAATCTGCATTTGTTACAATCAACTGGTTAGGGATTTTTAGCAGGAACTGTTTTGCCTTTTCTGGTAACATAGAACAAACCATTATTGCGTGCCTTTTGCTTAATACTCCGTATCCATTTTTCAGGTTCTCTTTTTCTTTTTCTCCCTTGTTTGTCTTTTTCAAGATCAGGAACATGCACATGTTGGTCGAAGATTGGTGAAGAGAAACTAAAAGTATTCTCAATTTCATGATCATTATTGTCAAACTCATAGCCATCCGTATCACTATCAGAATTAGGCAAGTTGAGTTCATTGGAACTAGCGATTATATGCTGATTTGTACTAGTCGAAGGCACTTCAATTTTTTTTTCTACTTGATTATCCAAGCTAGCCACATGGAGGATTTGATTAGAGCTACTGGCAACAACATAAGATAAGCCTGTTGTTAAATCATATAAACTATTAGTCGCATTAACCTAAAAAAACACTTGGACAAGTTGATCCGAACTAATCGTTTCAACTAGTTGATCAGAGTCTGAGCTAACTGTTTGGACAAGTTGATCAGAGCTAACTGTAAGCCTATCAATGAGTTGACCCAAAGTAAATGTTTCATTGAACTGATCTGGACTAACTGTTTGGATGAGTTGATCAGAGCTATCTAAAACACAAACAATAATGTGACAGTTAATAATTTTGGCTTAAATATTTAAATAATAAAATCATAATATAAAATTGTCAAAAAGGAATAATAATATAATTATCTATAAAAATGATTAGTTGGTTTTACTTTCTAAAGATGTAATTTATATTTCATAGTTTAACATCTAGATTATTATTATTATTATTATATAGACATTCTAGATTTAGTTAAATAATGCCTCCAAGTCCAAAGTGGCTAAAGTACATGCTATGTAAACTTTAGACTAAGGGCCTAATTCAGCACCTGCCTTTTAATACTTTTATTTTCAATCATGGCCTGATAATAATCAATCATATAGAGGCTATGAGTATGACGCCTATGAGTCAAGTATGAGTATGATTATTGCAGTTTGGTACTACTAGTCTAGTAATGATGTGCCAGTACACTATTAATAAGTGGTAGTCTACTTACTACTAAGCCTACTAGATCTAGTACGTGTACTACTACTGTTAGTGAACAGTTATAATTGTAATAATAGAACTAGACTCTACTAAAGTACTATCTAGCCTCCTCACTAGACTAGGTCTAGGGAACTAGAACGGCTAGATTATGTTGTAGGGCATATAGTTTAATATTGTGATAATTATTAATCAATTTAATATAATAATATTTTTCAACATACCTTCTTCAAAATTATCCTCTTCATCAAGGAGCTTTAATACTTCTTGAGCATTGCGAAAAAATTTATTGTTTTTTTTGGTGGCCATCTTGTTTTGTAATATGTCCGGCAAAAACGAAACAAACCAAATAGTTCAAAAACAAAACAAACCAAATCATGATAAAATTAGGTCATATTTTGATGACCAAACACATATATTTTTTTGATTTTCTTTCAACTAAGGATTAATTCAATGAAGTAAAGTATTTTTATATGAGATATTATTATAAATTTATGCAAAGTTGTAATTATTTGCAGTAATAACTCATTTTGTCTTATTACGAAAAAGATTGAGTATGCTGGTTTATTTACTTTGCAAGCAAAGAGTTTTTTTTTTTAGATCATTAAAGTAATTCTAATTCCTTGAATGATATAAAAAAGAAATAGCTACAAAATAAAAGTGAAAGTACATTTATGCAAAACAATAAATAGTTGTCAGGGAACAAATGTTGCATGTCTAATACTACATTTGTGCTCTGTTGATTTTGCTAAAATCAAGATATTACACTTGTGTTTTGTGTTTTGTGTAAAATCTTAAAAAATACTAGAAGTGAACAGTAGAACGTAGTTTTCTTTTATGAAGTTTGTCGTCATCACGTATCAAACGTATTCTGCATTTCTTATCTGCGTACCGAACAATTAAGTTTTCCACTAGCTCTTTGTAGTAATCACTCTTATTATTGCATAAAAATCTATGAACAACATGTCTAAACGCAATCCATGCTTCTTTTTCAACAGTAGACCATTTTATCCTCCAGCTCCTTTTATTCCAACATAACTTTAATCCGGATATTCCGGAACGCTGCACTAGCTGGGTTTAATTCTTTGAAAAATTGTTTGACAAGACGTAGTTTAATGTAAAAGGGTGGCAGTAAGATTGTCTTAACAGGTATCAGGGATCGATTAATAACATTTTGCGAACCAGGCTGTAAATGTTCTCTTACTGGCCACTCACGTCTCGTGAAGAGCTGGCTCGCAGCTCTGCTAACCCATAAACAAGGAAAACATGAGTAGTTTGTGTATCCTCCTTGTAGACCAAGAAGAAATGCTAGCATCTTAAAGTCTCCACATAAATCCCACTTGTAACTGTCGTAGTTTTCTTAAGTAATAACTTCACGTTCTTGTAGTCTTCCTTAAGATAAACGGAATGAGCTACTGGAATCGAAAGAAATCAGTTTCCGTTATGGAGCAAAACTGCCTTTAGACTTCTTGTTGAACTGCCAATGAATAACCTCCACTCTTCAGGATTGTGAACAATGCTAATGTCATTGAAAAGACCACGAACGTTGTGACAGTAGCACAGTGATTCTGATACCACATAAAAGGATGTAAATTTTTCATATCTTTTTTGGTATTTTAAGGTTCTGCCGCTTGGATCTAATAAATTCCATTCTTTCAAACGTGATGTCAGAAGTTCTGCATTTGATTTAGTGAGACCTCAATCTCGTACTAAGCCATCAAGTTCTTGTTGGTTAGGGAAATGAGGCGAATCATACGGTTCCCTGAAATCACAGTCATCACAGAGTTCATCTGGTGGGTCAATATCAGAATGAAATGCAGCTGCTTCTTCGAATTGAGGTGGTTTAAGAACAGGCAATTCATCACTATGTGGAATTGGTCCAATAGAAGAGAGAATATTTGGATAAACTAGAGTCAGCCTATCCTTTAGCTTTTTAAACTTTAAAATGTCAACGGTGCAGAAATAGCTGTCATCACGATGATTCGTCGGTTCTCTCCATATTCTCGGAACCGCAAAGGGCATTGACTTTCGGATTTCACTCAGCCATCCCTCCAGAATTAATCTGCAGCTGCCACAACTGTAGTGTGGTGCCCACAATTTGTCCTGATCTTCCATAGCCATGTCAAAATAAGCATGATATGTAGTAAAGAATTTTGTACCACTGAGAATCTTTTGTTTAGTTTGTGTTGGACTAATATAGTAACCACAAACATAACAGAATGAGTCAGGACAAAGCTTGCAGGATCTACTAGACATATTCACCACTTCATATAACAGTTGTAATAAGTTAATAAATAAAAGAATATAGTTAACTCATTCTCTCAGTAACATTTGTTAAAAAATTGTACCCAAAATGTGCTAATATTTATTAAAAAAGTGCTTTAATTCAAGATAAATAAACATTAACAATAACAAAGGAAGTGACAATTGAATACCTAAAATACTAGAATCAGGAAAAGTAACATTAAAAGTGGGATTATAGAAAAAAGACACAAAATATACAAAGCTACTGAGAGTGGCTCGCCGGAGAGAAAAACAAATCTACGAGCCACTGTCAGTGGCTCAGCGGAGAGAATGAGTAAAAATCAGCATATATAATGTTATAAATGCATTACACATATGCGAAAACTCCGAAATATACTTTATGCTTTTTCTTAGGAAATCTTGATGATAGAGCAAAACCAATGGTACCAATGAAATCAGCACACCAAAATTATGTAAGAAACATTAAAAAATTAATATAAACAAAAATATTGTTACATTGTGTAGGTAAACACAAAATTTGCCGCAATTTTTGATATAATGTAAGTGATGAAAAAATATTAAACAACAAACATTAACTCTCATTGATAAGTATTCAATTAATTACAACAATTTTTAATCGTCTAAAAGAACGGAAACAAGTTCTAATCTTCTCATATGTATCTTTGCAAACATTTTAACGGCCCCTTCTAAACCAAAGTATATATATATATATATATATATATATATATATATATATATATATATATATATATATATATATATATACTACTGTGATCAAAAAGTAAGGTGAATTTTTTTATAAAATGAAAAATCTTTATTTATTCTTCCAAAGCTGTATCGTCCCCCTCAAAATAATCCATACCCGGCCCCAATGCACTTTTGCCAACGTTTTTTCCAGTCTTCGAAGCATGCCGAAAAGTCCTCGGTAGGGATAGCCTTCAATGCGCGTGCCGGTTCACGTTGGATCTCTTCAATGGACTCAAAACGATTTCCCCCGAGTGGTCTCTTGAGCTTTGGGAACAGCCAGAAGTCACACGGTGCTAAGTCGGGCGAATACGGTGGTTGTGGAGCAACATGGGTAGAGTTTTTGGCAAAAAACTCACGAAGAACCAGTGCTGTGTGCGAAGACGCATTATCGTGGTGCAATATCTAAGAGTTATTGGCCCATAATTCCGGTCTCTTTTTGCGAATAGCTTCACGCAAACGTCGCATAACTCTTAAATAATATTCCTTGCTGACAGTTCGGCCAGTTGGAAGGAATTCGTAGTGCACGACACCACAATAATCAAAGAAAACAGTCAACATGACCTTGATTTTTGAGCGACTTTGACGTGGTTGCTTCGGTCTCGGCTCGCCTTTTTCACGGTATTCACTCGATTGGTCGGTTGTTTCAGGGTTGTATGCGTAGACCCAAGTCTCATCCCCAGTAATAATTTGTTTGTAGACGTTTTGATAGTCAGAAAGCATTGCTTCACACGTTTTAACGCGACGCTCTTTTTCAAAGAAATTGAGAAATTTCGGCACCAAACGTGATTTGAGTCTTCTGAGGCCCAAATGATCCTTCAAAATCGCTTGCACCGACCCAAATGATATTCCAACCATGTCAACAAAGTCTCGAATGGTTAACCGACGATTTGCAAGCACCAATTCTTTGATTTTGTTGATGCGGTGATCATCAATCGAAGTCGATGGTTGTCCGGAGCGTTCCAAGTCATTAACAGGTTCTCGGCCTTCTTTGAAGTCTTTGTACCACTTGTAAACATTTTTTTGAGACATAGTCTCTTCACCGAAGAACTTTTGCAACATTCGATACGTTTTAGCAGCAGAAATATCATTCCGCAAACAAAATTTAATAGCACTTTTTTGCTCAACAAAATTAGACATCGTGAAAATCGCCGAATGCACTTTTGGTACTTCAGAAACAAGCGTAAACAAAAAAAAATAATTATGAGTTTGACATGTAATTTGGCGCAAATGTTAATGACATTCCTACCAACTTAAAATTAAAAAAGATTGGACGATACGAATAAGGCGGGAAGTTTAAATTAAAAATTCACCTTACTTTTTGATCACAGTAGTGTATATATATATATATATATATATATATATATATATATATATATATATATATATATATATATATATATATATATATATATATATATATATATTATATATATATATATATATATATATATATATATATATATATATATATATATATGATATATATATATTATATATATATATATCAGGGGCGGACTTAAACCCCGTCAAGTGCTGCAAGTGACGGGGTAAAAAAATAAAAATAAAAATAAGTATTATGACGTCTAACGCCCGCCTAATAATAATTGCCGATCTATATATTTTTGTTAGAAAATATAATTAGAAAAAGTTTATAGTGAAAACTATGCTTTGCGGACGTTTGAAAAAGTGTTTTATAAAAATTGCTTATGTAAACTATACTTTGCAGGATATTAGAAAATTATTTATAAAACTTGCTAATGTAAACTATACTTTGCAGGATATGAGAAAACTATTTTATAAAACTTGCTAATGTAAACTCTACTTTGCAGGATATGAGAAAATTGGATAAAAGTTCATTGGTTTACGCTATTAAAAGTAACAATCTGATTCGTTTAAAAAAAAAACATGTTTAGTGTAAACTATCCTTTGCAGCATTTGCAGCAGTAATTTGATTGGTTGCAAAGATCGATAAACAACTCAAAAGAACTCAAGGAACTCAAAGAACTCCGTTCTATAAACAAAGTATTTCCTTAAATTTTTAACGTTTAAGCATGGCTTACAACTTGATTGATGATGTACTTAAAAGATTTAAAACCGATAATCTTGTCGATTTAAATACATTTTATGAAACTTTATTGGATACATATATTTACAACAATAACAAAAGGGTTAGTAACGAAGGTCTTTTAAGTCGATATATTGATGGCACAATAAGAAGAAATATATGTGCCGAAGTTTGTATCCCTTCTTACTTAAAAGACAATAAAATGCATTGTATTGCTCTAAGGTAAGTCACTTTACTTTTTTTTCAAAAATAATTATCTTATTGTATTTTATTACAATTAGTTAATATGTTTTAACACAAAATTTAATACTTTTTTTTAAAAATATTTATTGTTAATACCGTATTAATCTAATCTATAACAAATTACACTCGTTGACTAATCAACATTTAATAAGTGTCAACATCGTCAAATGATTTTGACATGTATGTATATAATATGTTCATGATGTATAAATTATATTCCTACATGTCAAAATCATAAGTTGGTTTGTCTGAATTCTTGACTATTGATTTGATTTATGAATTTGTTCAAAAAGCAAAGATTTTTTACTCAATTTTAAATTTATTGATAAAAGAAGTTTAGCTCTTAAAAACATGAAGTAAATATATATATTTTTTCTTAAGGTCTGAAGCATCTGGAAGTTGTATGTACAGCTCTGCATCATTATTTTTTGTTGCTGACAATACACTGATGAATGTGTTAAGAGTTTTAACGTCCCTTGAAATTTATATACATGCTGATTATTACTGTAAGCATCCTTTATTTTCAAAAATATTTTCTGATTATAGTTCTCATTTTATTAATCTCAAAAGTTTGTTGTGTATGTCAGTATCTCATTCTGCATTAGATTCTGGCTTCGAAAATAATAATATTATTAAAGCTGAAGCAATTGCAAACTGTGAGAGTACAGAAAAATGGGCTGGTTTTTTATGTTTGTTAGGTTTATCATCAGTTCTTTCTTGTAATATTGTTTCCTGTTACCCAGATTTCGGTGTTGAAAAGTATAAAATATTTTTTAACCAAGAGATCTCACCACGTACTCCCATTAAATGTTATTCTCCATTTTACATTTTGTTTTGTTATGATGGGAATTTTCAGTCTGGTACATTTCAGCATAATCACTATGTCCCACTAATTTTTATTCCTAAAAAGCGTAAACTTTCCAGTAAATCAGAAACAATAATTTCGAAAAAGTTGCTGCCAGTCTTGTCACCTAATAAATTTCTAGATACAAAACAGACCACCATTGATCAAGTTGCTACAATTGTACCCAGCACAGTAGCCAAAAATGCAAATAAAAAGCCCTACTCTATCCTTACATTCTTTCATAAAACAAACCCAGACTTAGAACCTACTAGTGCAGTCTTACAAAATACATCTTGTATTCTAAAATCAAATAGATTTTCTTCTCAATTAGCAATGTCTTCTTCTCAATCGACAACATCTTCTCAATCATTAACATTAAGTAAAGATGTTTCTTCTCACTCAAAGACATCTAAGGACAGTGTTCTATCAAAATCTTTTTTTACAAAATCTTCAAGCATCAGGAAAGTACCTAATTTTTATAATAATAATATTGAATGCCCTTCGAACATTATTTTACCACCTAAAGAAGTACTAAATGCTCTCCAGTCTTTTGAGCAAAATGATGTTGCTTTCTTTAGACAAAAGGTTGAATTTTTAACTGACCATGAAATTTTTTTATTAATTAAAAATATGTTTATTCCTAATAAAGATTACATTTTCCCAAAAGATTCTGGTCGTCAGTTTAGATATCTTTGGTTGAAAGAGTTTTCTTGGCTGAGATATTCTAAAAGTACTAATGGTGCATTTTGTTTGTCTTGTGTATTATTTGGCAATAAATTCAAACTAAGATCACGTAAGTTAACACATTTGTATTTGGAGCCTTTCAATAAATGGTCTGATGCTATTAGATCATTTTCAAATCATGAGTCAACTAAAAATGGTTTACATGCATTTACTATGCCTGTTTTTAATATTTTTTTGAGTCATTCCTCAGGCATAAGTCAACCAATAAATGTCATCATTGATACTAATGTAAAAGAAAAAATAATAAAAAATCGCCAAATACTTCGTCCTATTGTTGATGCTATAATTTTTTGCGGTCAAACCAATACACCTTTGAGAGGCCACAGAGATGATTCACAATATCTTCCAGAGGCTGGAGAATATTCGAAATGTGGAACTGGTTGTTTTAATAAACTTTTAAATTTTGCTGTACGCAATGGAAATGATGTTTTAGGCTCTCATCTTAATAACTGTTCAAAGAATGCCTCCTACATTTCGAAGACTTCACAAAATGAAATTATTAAATGCTGTGGTGAAGAAATTAGTGAATCTATACTATCTGAAGTTCGCAAAAATGTTTTTTTTTTCAATAATTGCAGATGAAGCCTGTAACTCATCTACTAAAGAGCAAATGTCATTAGTTTTACGATTTGTTGATAGTGATTTCAATATCAGAGAAGACTTTATTCAATTTATTCATTGTAGTGAAGGAGTTAAAGGAAAAGATTTGCTTAATGTTCTTTTAAATTGTCTAAGCAACTTAAATCTAGATATAAAAAACTGTAGGGGTCAGGGATATGATGGAGCCAGTTCTGTCTCTGGGTATATAAATGGTCTTTCTGCTCAGGTTCTTAATATAAATTCAAAGGCTTTGTATACACATTGTCATAGCCATCGACTGAACTTATCAGTTTGTGAATCGTGTAATGTCCAATTAGTTTCAGAGGTTTTTAATAAAGTTCGCGAACTTTCTTATTTTTTTAATTATTCAGAAAATAGACAAAAGTTTTTAGAAGCTAGCATTTTAGAGCGTGAACCTCAAACGCATAAAAAAAAATTAAAAGATATCTGTAGAACTAGATGGATTGAGCGTATAGATGGTTTAAACACTTTTCTTGAGCATTATTTATCTATTTTCCATGCTTTATGTATCATGGCTTCCCCTGAGAGTTCTGTTAACAAAGACACACAAAACAAATCTTCTACTTTTTTAAATTCCATTGGCACTTTTCAATTTGTCTTTACTTTAGTTGTGACAACACGTGTCTTTGATTTTACTTTACCTGTTACTCAGTTGCTGCAATCAAAAACTATTGATATCTTAGGCGGTTTGCATCTTATTACAGCTCTTAAAAATACATTTATTTCCGTCAGAAATGATATAGATAGTTTTCATAATAACTGCTATGAAGCAGCATGTTTGCTTTCAAGTAAAGCTGAAATTTTTGTTTTGAAACCAAGAACCTGTTCTATTCAAAAAAATCGTTTTAATGTTCCATCAGAGTCTGTTTCAGAATACTTTAAAAGAGCTGTTACTATCCCTCTTATAGATCATGTATCTACATCTATATCTACAAGATTTAAATCAGAAACTGTAGCTGCATATAAAGGGTTATCAATTATTCCATTTAATATTATTTCTTTTCTTAAAAGACCCAAAACCCAATTGTGTTGGAGGAAGCAGTTTGAAATATTCTGTGATTTTTATATAGATGATTTCCCTAATATCAGTGCCTTGAATGGGGAACTAGTTCTTTGGGAAAAATACTGGGAAAGTTTCTCTGGGACTATTCCTGACAATATATCTTTAACTCTTAAATCGATATCATTTCCTGGATTTGAAAATATTAAGATAGCTCTAAGGATACTTGGGACACTTCCTGTTACTTCATGTGAGTGTGAGAGGAGTTTTTCTGTTATGCGTCGGTTAAAAGACTATACGAGAACAACAATGTCAGAAGATCGACTTAACGGTTTGGCATTAATGTATATCCATCAAGAAATTGTTCCTTGTATTGATAATGTTATCAATAGATTTTCTATAAAAAATAGACGACTTGATTTCAATGATTAGTGTCTATACTGTTTATTCTAATACACACCAACAACTTCAGAAATTTTTGTCTATTATCACCTCTCTTCATATAACAGCTAACAAATAGGCATGGAAACCCCTGGAAAGGCCAAGACTTCAATGGTGTCCTTAACAGGA
Source organism: Hydra vulgaris (assembly GCF_038396675.1). Lineage (NCBI taxonomy): Eukaryota > Metazoa > Cnidaria > Hydrozoa > Anthoathecata > Hydridae > Hydra > Hydra vulgaris. The sequence goes on from NC_088923.1 coordinate 17,150,949, forward strand.
CGGGTTAAATGTAACCCCATACTTTTGTTTGGGATTAGCTATATGATTAGTGGTCAAAGTTCAGGCAAACGTTAACCATCTCTTTTTGACCATCTCTTTATATCATTTTCTAATTTAGCGACAATAAAATAAAAAATTAAAAAAATTATTTCCAATCAATTTTCTCTCAATCAACCTAATAACATTCATAAGTTTTTGTGCCACTTAAATCAGTTTTTTGCTGTAGTTGTCAAAACCATTAGCTTTCTTTTTATTTGATCAAAAATGATCTTCTTTCTTGTTGTTAAGGCTTAACTTGGTATGTCTTTTTTTTTTTAATCTTGTTATATAAGAATATATATAACTTTTTATTACACGATGTATATAAATCCATTTGTATTTTTGTCTTTGTCTTTTCAGTGCTAAATTTTTCTTTCTCCGATTGTCCATGTCCGGAATAAATATATTCCTAGACATGCTGATGAGCCCTGATATTGGGCGAAACAATCATTTGTTGGTTTATATATTTTTTATATATTTATATATAAAAAAAGTTTCAAAGTAAAACTAAGATATGGGCTTCTCAATAAAATAGCAAAAAGAAAATCCCTTTAAATCCTTTAGCCCAAAGGCAGGAGGATTTAGGGGATACATAGGGGGCAGGCTATGGGAGCGATGGCCCCCCTTAAATGTTTTTTTTTATAATAATATTTTGTAAAAACGTAAGTAAATTTGGTATGCTGTTTAAAAGTGGCATAAAATTGTGTAGTCTAAATTCTTTTTTTTGGGCTTGCCTGCCTAAAAATCGTTAAACCTGTAAATCTGTAAACCTGTCAAACCTGTATATCGCCCCCTTTAATCGTTTGGATCGAACGAAAAGAAAAATTTGCCCACCCCCTTTACTACATGGTCGGGATCCGCCCTTACTCCCCCCCCCCCATTTTTTCTATTTGCTTTGTGGGCGTAGTTGCGTCACTTACAACATGGCGTAAGGCGCATTTTTTTGACGGGGGAAATTAAAAACCTGCGTCCGCCCCTGTATATATATATATATATATATATATATATATATATATATATATATATAATATATATATATATATATATATATATACACTACTGTGATCAAAAAGTAAGGTGAATTTTTAATTTAAACTTCCCGCCTTATTCGAATCGTCCAATCTTTTTTATTTTTAAGTTGGTAGGAATGTCATTAACATTTGCGCCAAATTACATGTCAACTCATAATTATTTTTAACCAAGAGATAAGTACCAAAAGTGCATTCGGCGATTTTCACGATGTCTAATTTTGTTGAGCAAAGAAGTGCCATTAAATTTTGTTTGCGGAATGATATTTCTGCTGCTGAAACGTATCGAATGTTGCAAAAGGCCTTCGGTGAAGAGACTATGTCTCAAAAAAATGTTTACAAGTGGTACAAAGACTTCAAAGAAGGCCGAGAACGTGTTGATGACGAGAAGGAATTTAGTATATGGCACAAGAGACGCTAGCTCTTTAGAGCAGCGCCCATTATAGTATTTGTATAAAGAGAAAAAGAAGCAACATTACAACGATGTGACAATGGTTGAGGGTTTGCTGCGAGAGCATAACCTACTATGTTTACATTTCCTTTTTGCACGTTATAGAAAATATAAAAGAGAAAGGACATCATTTGAAGATCCGCTCCAGATATATCAGTAATTTTCCATATAATGACGAATTTGAGATTTATAAAGATAAATAGAATCTTGAGTAAGAAAGTGGAGAGCACTATAAAGAGATGCATCCTTATCCAATGCTAATTTTGCAATGGATTTAATATATGGTTTCCAAGAAAGATCGGAAGTAAGAATTAAACCTAGAAGACGAAGGGTAGATGTCTCATCGAGTACATTACCGTTCATAAATATAGGAAGATCTTGATTGTTGCGATAACGATTGGCTAAACAAAAACTGAGTTTCGTTTGATTTAAAGTTCACCAGCCACTGAAAATCCCATGCTGTAGCAGAAGTGAGATCCTTTTCAAGCTCAAATGCCCCTTCCAAACAATCAGAAAGTGTTGGCTTCTTATCAAGACAAGAATAAATGGTAGTATCATAAGCAAACAATGCCACCTTAAATGTGAGAATTTCTGGAAGATCGTTAATGTAAATTAAAAAAAGGGGGGCCAAAGATAGAATCTTGAGTAACCCCTGAAGTTACAGGAAATGAATAGTGCTGTCCATTAAGGACAACGTTTAAACTACGATTGGTAAGTTTAAGAAATTGATCGAGAATATCATGCTATCAAGTTGTTTGATATTCTCAATCAATAAAATATTCATCTTAAATATATCACGGAGCTGAACGATAGAAAAACCTTAACATTTTTTAAATGTTAATATTGCCGACAATAAATAAAGCGATTTCAAAATCAACAATTTTTTAAATGTTTTATAAAAAAAACAAATCTATAATATTATTTAAAAAATAATAACGTTTAAAGCAGAAAACGATTTAAAAATAAGAATCTGCATAAAAATTTGTTGATAGCAAAACAACAACGCCATAAGAACTGATACTATAAGTGATCTTTACACTATGACAAAAAACACGTCAAAAATGGATTTAAATTTGTACGATCAGCAATGGAATAGCAAGAGCGCTACAATTTTTTTATGGCATCTTGAGTTACGCTACTTTAAATTTTTCCGGATAATTGCTTTTCCACAAAACTTCCATTTAGTTAAATAATCTACTTAAAATACTTGACGTGAGTTGCACTTTATTTGTAGACGCTTGTTTTAAATAATGCTTTAAGAAGGCGATTCTTGTGAATCAATTTCTACCATAATTTCGTTATGCCTGTTAAACAGTTTAAAAGGTGAATCGTAACCTGCATAAATCAAATCCTTTTCATTATATTTTAGACCGGCTTTATCAAGTGCATCTGTAAGCTGCTTACGCTGAAAAAACATGTCTTTATTAACACCCATCTGATAACCACCAAAAACTCGAACGTACACTGCAAAAAACGTTTTGTGAAATTCACAAAAAATTTGGTTACTTTAACAAAAACATTTGGTGAATATTTATGCACCAAAAGTTTTTGTTAAAGTAACCAAATAATTTTGTAATATTTATTTTGTAAATTTCACAAAATGATTTTGTAAATTTCACAAAATGGTTTTGTGAAATATTTTTCACCAAATGCATTTGGTAAAATTTACCAAAAATATTTGGTGCATAAATATTCATCAAATGTTTTTGTTAAGATAACCAAATATTTTGGTAAGATATTTTGTAAAATTCTGTAAAGTTACTTTTTTTGTGTGTGAAAGTTAACCAATAAATTTTCTTTATTTTCAAAGACAAAATGAAACTTTAAATACATCTCAAAAAAAAGAAAGTATATGTAATATAACTATAAAAAACAAACAATTATTCCATTGTTATTATTATCGTATAATTATCTATAATTTTATAATCTATTTTTTTTTATTTACACATAATGCAATTATACAGTTAACTTAAAGATTTAACTCAGAAGCCAATTCACTTGCTTTCGGACATGATACGTCAAAATCTGGGCAATTAAAACAATATATATATTTTTGTAAAAACATCCAAGCTGGAAAACTCGCAGTATTGTATTCCTTATTCAAGATCTAAAGACAAATAATTGAGAATGATAAATAATCATCAATAAATTCTTTACGCAAGAACGCAAATATCAGTAATAACATTAAACTCACTAGACGTTATTTCGTCTGACATATTTTCCGTGAATTTTTTCCCGAAGTTCACAGAAAAAAAAAGTCAGACAAAACATCGTCTATAAACTCACTTGAATCAATTTAAACGAAAAATCCATTGCTTTCAAGGGGGTTTCAAATGACCATCTGTGGTTGTTGTACACAACAACAGCAATGTTTGGTGGTACTGCATAAACTAAAGGTTGAAGTGTCAGCTTCAGGTCATTATACAATATTCTAATGTTATCAATTGAATGCTCAGCATTTTCAACTGACTGAAAAAAACAAATAATAGTTAAGAAATGTAACATGATTATTTTAATCACATTTTTGTAATTTTAGTAGTTTATTTATATTTAATATACATACATTGGCTAAAAAAAGAAATGATTCGCCACATTCTTTAACACTAGGAGTCCAGGATTTTCTCTTTGCTTCTTTACATAAATATGGAACGTTTGCAGCATGTCAATCGCACAATAGCCAAAAGAGCAGCAGTCTCTTCTTCTACCCCTATATTATATATTATATACATATATATATACATATATATATATATATATATATACATATATATATATATATATATATATACATATATATATATATATATACATATATATATATATATATACATATATATATATATATATACATATATATATATATACATACATACATATATATATATATATATATATATATATATATATATATATATATATATATATATATATATATATATATATATATATATATATATTTATATATATATATGTATATATACACACACACACATGAATGTATAAATACGATTTTTCTATTATTGTCAGTTTGATGTACATTGGTAATTTTCCAACTGTCAATCTGTCAGATTGCAGATTAACTGAACTGGCATTAATATATGTATGTTAATCATAAATTTCAATAAAAAATAAAAAACTAACCATCTTGCATAGAATGTTTCTTAGCAACTAGGCCTATCAACTTTTTTGCATGTAATGGGATTTTTTGAAACATAAAGTTGTTGCAATGCTCGTAGTTTCTTTGCATGCTCAACTCAGTAAAATCGATATTTACCTATAATAAAAGACATTATTTTGTATTTCTGTGGTAACATATAGTCAGTAATGTATGGATATATGTAATAAAATATAACCAATATTTAAAGTATACCAATGCATCTGCTTTTAGATCCAAAAGAAGTTTAAAATTCGGAATGTCTTTGGTGCCTAATTGAAAACTTTTCAACCTAAATTTCGAAGTTGATTTCCATTTATGGCACACTTCAGTCCATGGTTGATTATTAAACTTAAGCCAATTAAGGTCATCTTGAATTTCTTCTTCTATATAAATTTTTAAATGTTTAATAAAAAACTAAAAATGTTTCTAATTATATGATATAGAATAATACAAAGATGAATGCTATCATTTATCATTATCTATGCTATCATTTTATCAAATCATAAATTATCAAACAAAATTTCTGACTGTCAATCTGTCAGATATATAATATTTATATATATAGATACAGATATAGTGTTGCAAAAAAACTTGTTTTCTTGCTGTTGTGTTTTTTTCATCCATTTTTAAAGCATTTTTTGGGTTTTGGTGTAGGTTTTTTGGATTTTTATCAACTCTTGTGGTATATTTGTTTACTAATTTTGTGTAAGCATAGTTTTTAGCAAAATATGTAATAAATTTTTTATCTTTATGAATTTATGAGAAAATGGCTAAACAGTTATTTATTTGCTAACTATTTTTTCTAGATTTTTGCCTTTTTTTTTTTTTCTTGAAAAAAAAAAAAAAATTTTTTATTATTTTATTAATTTTACTTATTTTTCTTTACTTGTAAGAATTATTAAATTTTTTTTTTCTAATTAATTTTTTAATTTTCTTTTTTCACTTAATATAAAGTAAGTAATTGAACAATTGCTAAACTAAAACAACACTGAAAATATGATATGCTAAATGGAGGAAATAAAACAAGTATTTAATAACTATCACCAAAAATAAAATTTAAAATCATTTTAATGTATAAAAAAAAAAAAAAAAGTAGTTTTTAAGGCAAAACCCCAAAAATACCCACAAAAAAAAGAAAACGAAGCCCTCAGTTTTTTGGGCCAAATAACGTTTTTTTGGGCAAAATAAAACAAGAACCAAAAAAAAAAGACTTACATCTTCATAAAGATATATATAAAATTTATTAAAAATATAAAACATAATATACTATTTATTAGTGATGTACCGATTAATCGGCATCGGCATCGGCTTAATCGGCCACTTTTTGTACAATCGGTATCGGTATCGGCATCGGCCTTTTTTTATTAATTTACCGATATGCATTACCGATGGCATTTTAATACTTTTATCCTGCATTTTGATAATTATTAAATAATAAATAATCTAAACTTTATGCATCGCTTAGAATTTTTAGAAAAATTGTTTATTTTGACTTTGTTTACAGGCAAGTTTATTTATTTGGGTCTAAGTATTTGTTTACCAGTATGGATTCCATGAAAAAATTTACCCAATTTAAAGCTCTATGACTTTATATCTTCAAAACTTTAATAATTAGTTAATTCATCGGTATCGGCATCGGTATCGGCCTTTTCCTATCCATCGGCATCGGTATCGGCATCGGCCAAAAAAGTGTTATCGGTACATCACTACTATTTATAATAACTAAATCATATAAAGCATACCATCACTAATATCATGTTCTTCAACTAATTGTTGGTCATTAGAACTTTTTAAGATACCAACTGATTTAATATTTCGCCATGTGTTGCGAAGCTTTTCTGTCAACTTTCCACCAGCTATAGTTTTTTTATTTGTAGGAGCAGTATACCATGTTTCCTAACAAAGAACGAATTAAACATAAATAGCTATAACTACAATTTCATTAAAAATCATACAGATCACTTTAACACATAACTCTGAAAGTTACTTACAATCTTTTCTGAAGGAAAATGTGAAATAATGGCATTTGCTGATACACAGACATCTGCATTAGTTGGACGATTTCTATATATATATTCTATATATATATATATATATATTCTATATATATATATATATATTCTATATATATATATATATATATATATATTCTATATATATATATATATATATATATATATATATTCTATATATATATATATATATTCTATATATATATATATATATATATTCTATATATATATATATTCTATATATATATATATATTCTATATATATATATATTATATATATATTCTCTATATATATATATATATTCTATATATATATATATATATATATATATATATATATATATATATATATATATATATATATATATATATATATATATATATATATATATATATATATATATATATATATATATATATATATATATATATATATATTCTATATATATATATATATATATATATATATATATATATATATATATATATATATATATATATATATATATATATATATATATATATATATATATATATATAAATACAGCCCTCGGAATTAGAGTTGGCCTATCTGCCGACCTTAAAGTGATTTAAGTCGCCGATCTTATGCCGATCTTGTTTCTATTTTTTATGGTGAAACCTTTGTAAATAAATGTTTTTGCAAACCTGATGCCGACCTTAAACAGTTTAAGGCTGGCAATTTATTGCTGAATTAATTTTTTTAATTCCGAGGGTTGTAAATAATATTTAAAATCTCATAATTTTTTTACTTACTGCAAACCTTTCCTTTGAATGATATGGTTGACTACTATGCCAGCCAACTTGCTGCGTAAACTAAATGTTAGATTTGAAGCACTTAACACAATCATTCCATCTGTGCAAGAATTTAGGATCGGGGCTAAGCCATTCTGTTAAATTCATAAATAATATTTCAGTGTTAATTAAACAAAATATAACTTATAATTAAAATTATGATGATTAATGATATGTTAACAATAATGCTAATTAAGTATTATAATATTTTCTTCCACAGAAATTATATAGTTATAGTTAAACAATATAAAGAAAAATATGTCAAACCTCAAAGAGAGTATTGCTTTTATGATGAAGTACAGTTTTTGATACAGAAACTACTTTACCAGTTGAATCTTGGAATGGCTTAGCTTGCTGTATGCACTGCTTTTTCATCGGGCTCATTACCTTGTTATTGAAGTCTATTTCGCTTCGGCTCAAAATAGCTGGTTCTATAATCAAATAATATCATTATTGACATGGGTTGCAAACAGTAATACTAGTACTGTGAGAATGAGAAACATTATTACATAAAAAAATCAAGTGTTTTAAGTATACTCTTTTAAAATATTTAAAAACGTTAAAGCCACTAATAATTTATTTTTTTAATATGCAAGGCAAATACCAAAGGTAGCATCTCCATTTTCTTTTGTACAGTTTTGAGGTTCAACTAACATGTTAGACATACTGAGAGAAGCTAAATATTATTTATAAAATATTAGGTATATTTTTGAAAAAATCTTGTTTATGTAATATTTAAAACCTAAAAACCAGTAACAAGTAATTTGAGTTTATAATGATTTGCTTTTCATTACTTTCATCGCTTATTGTAGCTATGTGAAGTTTGAAACACATGACAAAAAATTATAAAAATAATAACTGTACTGGAAATTGTATTCTGTATTGCATTGCTCTTAGAGAAATGAGCTAACTCAATATCTTCAACAAGATTGAAATTGTCTTCCACTAAAGTATATAAAACATTGTGTTATATGTAATATTTCTATAATTATTAAGAAATATTATTATATAAAAATACTTGTTAAAAATACCTTTATGTAAAACTGGTGCATGATCACAATAGGCACACAAATCAAAGTCTTTCTCTTTTGTGTATTCATCACAATCACAACCTGGTTTGAGACATTGCATTCTACTTCTCCCTTTTTTATCCTTCATTTTTAATGACACTATAAAAATGAAGAAAAATAAAGTAAAAGAAAAAAAAAAGTCATTACTAGAAATTTGTATTACATTATATCATTTATATAAATTTATTTGGAAAAAATAACTCTAAATGACTAAAAAAGCCGAAAAATAAAATAATGAAAATTTATCCTTTTTAAAGTTATAGTTAAACTTATAGTATACTATAATAGTGTATAGGGTTATATATTATAATATAAAATGCACCAATAAATAGTAAATGAAAACTAGTCAATTATTTAATGTAATACAAAAAAGTAATTGATTGTTTTGAAATAAATACCATGGCCGTCAACACCGGTGGGGGCCATTGCATGGGGCAATTGCTCCTGCAATGCCTGATTTTATGTATTCAAAGCATGTTGACACGGCAGTGTCGATGTACTTTGAAAACATAAAATCAGTTCACTAAAAACAGAAAATACAAATACATTTATATAGTAAATATATATTTGTTTAAAACTTCAAGAAACAAAATAAAGAGCAGGATTGAAAAGCTTTTTTAAAAACAAAATAAGCTTTGTAAACTAAATTATAAATAAATAAAAAATGATCAGATGGATTCAGATGGCAATAACACCTTACATACTACCTACAAATACCTATTTAGTTTCAAGTAAAGACATTGTTTAAAGAATTTTAAAATTTTCATTGTTTTCATTTGACATTGTTTGAAGAATTTTAAAATTTATATATTTTACAAGTTATAGTCATTTAAAACTTGTGTCACAGAAAGAATAATAGATTCCTTCAATCGCACAAGTTTTAATGGTTATAAGTTATAACCATTGAAACGTTATAACTTATAACAAAAAATGTAAAATTCTATAAACTTAAATGTTTACCTATAAATATTGTTTATAGGTATTTATATGTAAAGTATTATTGCCCCCATCTGAATATTTTCAGTTTTTTTTTAATTTCCAATTTAGTTTGCAAACGTCATTTCTCTTTTGAACAACAAGACTTTTCAATCTTGCCCTAAAGTACATCAAATAATTATATAAATGTTTTTTATTTACAAAAAAATTAAAAAAATTTAAATGCTACAAAATCAATAGTTATATTTTGTGCATTAATGAAACGTATTTATTTTTATTTAAATTTCGTAGTTTTAATGGCCAAGGTGAGATAATGTTATCAAAGTGAGAGCAATTTAAAACAATTAACTCTGTTTCAATGTCAACCTCAAAAGCTTGCAAGTGATAGCATTCAGTTATAATAAACAACTTTTGACAAATAAAGTAAAATAAATTAGTATCAGATACGAAAATTTGTTTGATTACACAAAATGCAAGATATAATTCTTCAACTGCATAAATAACGACATCACCAATTTTAAAGTTAACGAAGTTAACAGAAACACTCTTTGTTTGGAAAATTTCTCTGTACAACCCATAACTACCTATCAATTCTGATATAGTTTGTCCATCAATCACATGGCAAAGTAAAATAGGAACAGTTTTAGCAACACAAAATTCATTATTTTTTAAGCCATGTTTTGCCATGAACCGAGTTGACTGATCCATTTGGTGTCTAATAGCTACTGTTTTGCAAACATTTTTGAAATTTCCCACAGATGAAGCAGTCCGCTTAAAACCTCTTAATTTACCTTCACAACGCATTACCCACATATGACTTAGCGGACCAAGCATTTTAATAATACGTGGATAATGAATAAGGTTATGAAACTTCAATGTTAAGCCACACTTAAACACAAAACAGTATTCCTGTAAAAATTCAGTGATGAGAGAACCAAAATACAATAAATCAGGCTTGCTAAAATGCAAACCAAATGAGTAAAGGACAATTTGTCTTAACAATAAAAAAACAACCCAAACATTGTCATCGAAAGGAACTAAATCTCCAACTAACAAAGGAAAGCTTAAAACCAAATTTAGCATTTCAATTGCACCAATATTAATTGAACCATTTTTTATTTGATTATCAGTGGGACATGAAGGGATTGATGAGTGATCGTATGAAAATTTTTTCATTCTGCTATTTATGTCACCTAGACTGAAGAATTTTTTCTGAAATACTAGATAGTTTAACATTTTTTGAAAAACATATTTGCAAATGCCTTCTAACAAATCGTGCATAATATCACAATAAATATTATCATTAACATGAAATGATGGAATTTTATTAAAGCAACACTTTTCCTTTATACCATTGAGGGAACAATTATGTAAAGAAACATCGTAATTGTAACATTCTTTAGTTCTAAGAAGAGATTCAGATTCAACAAAAATACTGTCAAAGTCTTTACGTTTCATTTTGCATATTCTGCATGGGTATGTGGCAGTAAAACTTTCCACATAACCTAACACTCCATTTAAACCAAGATTGTCACCGATAATTTGAGCAAGAACAACATATATTTTAAATTCATTACCATCTATTTTTATAGTAAAGCCTTTTGTTTCTAATTCTGTCATTTCTTTGATGTATATAGAAAATGCATCTTTATTTGAATATTTAATGCGATTAGAAGAATAAATAATTGCACTTAACAAAATATTCTCAAGTTTTGAGTTATGTAGTGGTTTTAAACATTTTAGAATTGTACACAAAGCTCCGATTTTGTGAACAGTGCTATGTGAACCTAATGGATTAGCAGTTTCTAAATCATCAAAAAAACAAAAAACTGGAATTATAAAAGTATTTTGGGAATGAACATGTTGAAGACGTAATTGATGATTTTTCCACAACTCTCCATCTTTAAAGTCTGAAACTAAACCATTAGTAGACGGTTTTAAATTACTTCTTATTTCATCAAGTACACCGGGAAGACAAAGAAAAACTTCAAGACACTGCTTTAATGAAACATATTGCCCTGTTGCAACACAAGTTGAGCAAACTATTCCTTTAGATGTTCTTTGAGTGCTTATAAAATGACCTATTGGATATGATTTTGGTTTTATATAATATCCTTTCTTTTCAAAATAATTTGTTTGTTTATGCAAACTTTCTAAACCTTGAAAAGGTTTTTTGAGGCGTGAGATATTTTCAAAGAAATTATTATGTTCCTCATTTTGGAGCCCGTGTTTGTCAAAAATTACTTGAGTCTCATTACTAATTCCTGTTACAATTAATGACACAAAGTCTGAACATGCATCCACAATTTTTAATATAGTGGTTAGGGGCAGATTAGAATAACTTCTTAGTTTAGAAATAAAATAAGCGGAATCTTCAAAAATACCATCGATTTCATCAAATTTAATAAAAAACTTTGACATATTATCTGTGCAAACAGGTTCGTTATCGTGAACAGCTAAAGACAAGTTATTTGAATATAAACATCGTTGCGTAATATCTACTTCTTCTAAATTAGGTGTTTGAAAAACTTCTTGATGAGATTTTTCAATATGTTTTGTAAGACTTTGAAAAGAATTATATTCCATCGGACAACCATCCTGTCTGCAAACTAATCTTTCGCGATAACTATGTTTGTTGTGAAAAACTTTTAAATGACATTTATAAGAGTTGGTGGTGCTTGCAGTATATTCACAATAAGCACAGTTAATCATGATTACAGTGAAATAATTAAAATTTTTCTTTTCAGTTAAAACAACGATGCTTGACTATTATAAATATAAAAAATGGCGAAAAATCTTTTTTTTTTCTCCTTTTATTTGCCATCCCGTCGCGCATTTGGTGAAAATAACAAACATAATTTTGTAAATTTAACCAAATAAATTTGTTAAACTTTGCGTGAAGACAAAACGCAAAAACATAATCAAACCAAATAATTTGGTTAAAATAACAAAATCGATTTGGTAAAGTTTACAAAAGATTTGGTATATTTTACCAAACGGGTTTGTAACTTTTACAAAAACTACTTAACCAAACATATTTGGTTAAGTTAACGAAACAAATTTTTGCCGTGTATGCACAAAATTTAGGATAATTTTCAAGCTTCACAGCATCTGAAGTAGGTTTTGGTATATCTAAGCCTGTAGGAGGAACAAAAAAATGCATTTTAATGTCCCTAAAATTTTCCGGCAACGATTTTACTGAGACAAGAACAGGTGTGGTCATTGGTATTTTAACGTTTTGATCATTTTCTCCACTGATATATTTGAAGAGGTTTTGAAACATTGTTCGAAACGCTGTAAAACAAAGATAAATTTATACTATATATATATAAATATATATATATATATATATATATATATATATATATATATATATATATATATATATATATATATATACACACTAACATATACATACATATATATATATATATATATATATATATATATATATATATATATATATATATATATATATATATATATATATATATATATATATATATATATATATATATATATATATATATATATATATATATATATGTTAGTGTGCGTGCGTGCGTGTGTGTGTAAATATAAGTATGTAAGTTTATATTATACTATATATAAACTTATATACTTATATTTACATACACACACACATATATATATATATATACATACATATATATAATATATTATACATATATATACATATATATATATATATATATATATATATATATATATATATATATATATATATTTATATATATATATATATATATATATATATATATATATATATATATATATATATATATATATATATATATTCACAAGGGTGTTTCAAAAAACATTATATTTGAAATATATATGCTGCTAACTTCTTAATGTGTTCTATATGATAAAAAAAACACTTGATTTAAAATTTTTTTTAATAAAAAATATTTTTAAGGGTCCCCTTAAAAATTTTTTTAATAAAAAATATTTTTAAGGGTCCCCCAAGATCCTTTAACATATAACGTGTTCTTAATATTATTTATAAAAAATAAAATAAATATGTTAGATTCAAAGCATGAAAACTGGAGTTTCTAAACTAAAAATGGAAAAAGTGTATTTTTACTGACTTTTTTTTCGATAAGTTTTTTTACAATACATTTATAATTTTTGGGACTATTTTTTTATAATATAATTATCATTTTTTATTATATACATCCACATACAATGTAGAAGTATATGAATTAATACATGTATGTATATATATATATATATATATATTATATATATATATATATATATATATATATATATATATATATATATATATATATATATATATATATATCATACACTTAATTCGGACTATTCGTGATCTCGTACTGTTTTTTGAGGTCTTTTCGGCAAAAAACTTCGCTTAACTAGGACTTTTATTTTGAATTGCATATAAGTGCATATAATAACAAAACTTCCAACATTTCAATAAAAATTCCAAACTTTAAACGCTCGAAAATAAAATACTTTCGCGTCAAATATTCGCGCGTAATTACACATAGATAAACATTTTCACGGAAATCTTTTGATTCAGTTAAGCTTTGATTAAATTCTATTTATTAATAACTATTACATTAAAAATTCAAAAATACCAATTAAAATTCAAAACTTTGAACGTTCAAATTATTTTTTTTCATTAATTACTTTTGCGTCAAACATAATTCAATGAACAAAACATTTTCAGTGATATCTTTGATTCGGTTATACTTCAATCAGCATTTATTTACAATGTTGAAGGTTGCTAAAGGAAAGCTGTCAAGTAGAACTATAACAGAAAAATACAAAATACTAAAAGAACTCGACAAAGGAGAATCATCTGTATCTATATCAAAGAAATATGGCATTCCAAAGTAAACATTGTCTGGATGGTCAAAAGAAAAAAACACAATATATTCAGAAGATGAAAAAACTAAAACTTCTGCGAAAAGAGTGCGGATGCGTGTCTCCCTAAATGAGGATTTGTTTAAGCATGTTGTATGTGGTTTTTAAACACCCGACACCAAAACATTCCTGTGTATGGAACCATTTTCAAAGTCAAAGCTTTGCATTTTGCAAAAGAACTTGGTTGTGACAACTTTCAAGCATCCGATGGATGGTTTGATAGATAGAAAAAAAGAAACAATGTATAGTTTAAAACAAAATCAGGTATTTTATAAATTTATTTTTTCATTGATATTTACATTTTTTTCAGTCATTTGTCTAAAAAATAATAACAAACATGGAGCTCTCATTTCTATTCCATCACCCATAAACCAATAAATTATCAATCCAATTCTTTTGTTTTAATTTGTTTAAAGTCATTACAACGTTTTGGCTTATTACCACGCGCTGCATGAAAAGCAAATAAAGTCCTAAACCATAGCTAATAAAATTTATGCTGATTTTAAAGTTGCTTTTCTTATTTTTTATAGGTGAAAATCAAGATGTTACTAATAAAATGACCGCTCTTTAGAGGGAAAAAACTTTGCCGACAATATTGTCTCGTTATAACTCGCGTGATATATTCAATGCAGATGAGTTTGGTTTGTTTTATGAAGCATTTCCAAAAAAAAGTATGCATTTGAAAGGTGAGAAATGTAGTGGAGGTAAGAATTGCAAGATGCGAATAACTGCGCTTGCTGCAGCTGACGTGTGCAGAAAAACTTCCAATGTTTGTTATTGGGAAATCAAACAAACCCCGTTGCTTTAAAGGAATTAAAAGCACTCTGTCATTACCGTTCGCAAAAAAAAAAGCAGGATGACCTCTGGATGAACTATTTGAGGATTGCTGGAAGCTGGATGAACTATTTGAGGAGTGGGTTAGACAAAACAGCAGAAAGTTTGCATTAGAAGGCTGAAAAGTAGATTTGGATATTGATAATTGCACCGCCCATCCGAATATTGAGAATCTTAAGTTGGATGATTTGGTCACACTCTACTTTGGTCTTACACTCTACTTTGGAATCTTAAAGTGGATAAATTGGTCACACTTTACTTTTTCCCCCTAAATACAACTTCATATTTGCAGCCGATGGATCAAGGAGTCATTCGATCGTTGAAGTGTAAGTACCGAACTAATTTAATTAACAAGATCATAAATGCTATTGATAATGGAAAAAAAAGGCCTTAAATCTCCATACTTGATGCAATGAAAATGCTTGTTCATTCTTGGAATGAAGTTTCAGAAACCACTATTATTAACTGCTTTTGCAAAACAGGATTTACGGAAGGAGTAGGAGTACCAAACAAAGATGAAGAATATTTCCATGCATTATAAAATTCAATTGATCAGTTACGTCAGCGTGATGAGGATCTTGTTCCGGAAAATTTTACTTACGAAGATATGTTAACAATTGATGAGGACGTTTCGTTAACGGGAGGAGTGATGGCAGATGAAGATATTGTTCAAGATATTATTGAGGTAGTTAAAGAAGAAATGAAAAAAGACGAAGGAAACGAAACATCGGATGAAACGGTGACAACAAAGCCAACGACTAAAGGAGTTTGTAAAGCAATTGATACCCTTGTTAATTTTTTGATGTTTACTCAGAGTGGTGAAATTGGAAGAGTAGCTTTGAATGCTTCAAAGCTGTTTTTAAAAGGAATTGTGCGATTTTTTTCGTTTATAGTATATATTATATATACAAAAATATACATTTCACATAAGATTATATTGTACTATATATATGTAGATAAAATTTATATATCAAAGAACATTCGATAAGTCTCGAAATCTCAATAAGTTGGACATTTTTAAAAAGTCCGACTTAACGAGAGCTTTGCTAAATTTGAAGATTCGCTAAGTCGGACAACAAATATATACACCTTCAGAGTCCAAGTTAACGGGATTCTACTGTGTATATATATATATATATATATATATATATATATATATATATATATATATATATATATATATATATATATATATATATATATATATATATACACTTGTAAAAATGCACTTTATTTTTAGTTAAAAAAAGTCATAGTTTTTATGCAACTAAATCTAAAATAATAATTAATTAATGCAATTAATGATGAGGTCTTATTAATTAATATGTCATCAATATAACATCAAAATAATATAACATCAAAAAAGTTTATAATATAACATCAGTTTCATCAATATCAATCAATAGTTTATAATAAAACATCGTTTAATAGTTTATAATATAACATCGTTCAATAGTTTATAATATAACAATAGTTTATAATATAATCATCAATAGTTTATAATATAACATCAAAAAAGTTTGTATTATTTATGGAGGTGAATTAACAAAAAATATATATATATTATTATATATATTTTATATATATATTTATATATATATATTATTATATATATACTATATATAATATATATTTTATATATATATTATTTTATAAATATATATATATATATATATATATATATATATATATATATATATATATATATATATATACATATATATTCTATATAAATGTATATATATATTTTATTATATGTTCTTTAACAGTATCATTAATAAGGACAAATCTTTTATTCAACCTCTCTTGTATGGTTCAGATTTTGTCACCTCACCTCAAGACAAAGCTAAATGGTTTGCTAAAAACATTTCATTAATATGTATTATCTATAAATTATTATCTCTTGATTCCACTAGTTATATTCTACCTGATATAGCCGACAAACAGGTCGATCAATTGCTTGACATTCATATCACTCCAGCTTTTGTATCTAAAGTGACATCCTGCTTAGACTCTTTTACAGCTAGTGCTCCAGACAACATACCTGTTATAGTCTTGCAGAAATGTTCTCCGAAGCTATACTATTGTCTATATTTTCAAAACTATTCAACAAGTGCTTATCAGAGTCTTGTTTTCCAGCCTGCTGGAAAGCGGCATCTGTTACCCCTATTTCCCAAAAATTTGGAGAGAGATCTGATTCATCTAACTACCATTAATTTGGCTAGGTTTTTGACTCTTTAATTAACAAACACTTAATCACTCATCTTGAATCTAATAACTTACTTTCTGATCTTCAATATGAATTTCGATCTTCTCATTCTACAGCTGATATGCTAACAGTATTAACTGGTAGGTTTTATCGTGCATTAGATAGAGGTGAAGAGGTTAAGAGTCTTTTCATTTCTAAAGCTTTTGATAAAGTTTGGCATGCTGATCTTCTCCATGAGCTTTTTTCTTACAGTGTATCTGGTAACATTTTTAAGATTAATGAATTTTTCATTTCTTATTGTAGTATAAAAGTTGCCCTTGATGGACAGCACTCTTCTTCTTATCCTGTAACTTCAGGGGTTCCTTAAGGTTCAATCTTTGGCCCTATATTCTTTTTAATTTACATTAAAGATCTTCCAGATACTCCTACATCATAGATAACATTGTTCGCTTGTGATACTGCCATTTATTCTTGTCTTGATAAGAAGCACTCTCTGATTGCTTGGAGGGGGCAATTGAGCTTGAAAAAGATCTCACTTCTGCTACAGCATGAGGCTCACAGTGGCTAGTGAACTTTAATTCAGATAAAACCCAATATTTTTCACCCAATTGTTATCGCAATAATTTAGATCTTCCTATATTTATGTTATGTACTCGATGAATCATCTATCCTTTATCTTCTGGGATTAACTCTTACTTCCGATCTTTCTTGAAAAGATATATATATCAAATCATTTGCAATATTAGCATCTCCTAAGGTTGTACCTCTCTATCGTGCTTGACACTTTCTCAATCCGGATTCTATTCTTTACCTCTACAAATCTTAAATCCGTTCTTCTATGGAATACTGTTGCTATATCTGGGGTAAATCTTCCAATGATACCCTTTCTCTTTTAGAAAAGATGCAAAAACGCATTGTACATATAATTGAAACTGCTCTAACAGCCAACCTCCAAGCATTATTGCATTGCCAAAATGTTGCTGCTCTTTTTCTTTATACAAATATCATAATGGGCACCACTCTAAAGAGCTAGCGTCTTTTGTGCCATCTACTAAAATTCATTCTCGTGTTACTCATTATTCAATTAAGTTTCATCCTTTTTCTGTGACTGTTCCTAAGTGCTAATTTGCAATCTTTCAAGTCGTCTGTCAATCGTTATCTTGCTCTATAAACTTCATATTTTCTCTTCCAGTAACTTCCCACTCTAATAGTGGTTGCTTGCAGCCTTGTTGGAAGCGAAGATGTTGAAATATATATATATATATATATATATATATATATATATATATATATATATATATATATATATATATATATATATATATATATATATATATATATATATATATGTATATATATATATATATATATATATATATATATATATATATATATATATATATGTATATATATATATATGTATATATACATATATGTATATATACATATATATATATATATATGTATATATATATATATGTATATATATATATGTATATATATATGTATATATATATATATATATGTATATATATATATATGTATATATATATGTATGTATATATATATGCAGGTTCCCACCAGATAAAAAAAATGAAATTCCAGGACTATCCAGGACAATTTTTTTCTTTTTCCAGGACATTTGCTTTATTTAGTCCAAAATTTTTTGTTTAAATTCCTACTGTTTCATTCTTTTTGTTCTCTTTATGATTGCAAATACTCTTTATATCGTCAACTTGCTTGTTTTACATTTTGCAGTATTTCTTTATTAATTTTAATACTAATAGGGGATTCTTTAAAGGAAGACAAATGATCTATAATAAGATGTTAGGCAATAAGGGATTTTACTTAAAGATTTTCAACAAGAAGTTGTTGATTAATACTAAAGCCACGCTCAATAGAAGATTGTCCATGTGAAAGCACAAAAACCATTTTAAAAACACTCCAAACATTTTGATAAGCTTTATTTGCTCCTTTAAAGTCAGAGAAAAATGATCAAGACTATCTTTTTTAATATCGAAATCTTGAAATGATTTTTGATTTGAATCTACTATTTCTAAAAACTTATAATATTGATTTTTTGTTAGTTCAGCAGACTTCGGTGACAAATGGCCATATTTAACTAACTTTTGCAGCAGAGTGGAAATATTATTGATACAATTATTCCTTTTATTTAGATTTGAAATGAAAATTGGGTTAATAGATACTGCAGTGTGTGCTATGACAAACTTCAAATTAAACTTCTCAAGGAGATGTGATCAGACCAGCTAAAAACTAGCCTGCCTCTTTTTTAAATATAACCACTCTTTGGCCACTGTAACTTAAATTAGCTGATGAAGCTAATTTAAGTTACAGTGGCAAAAGAGTGGCTATATTTAAATAAGAGGCAGGCTAGTTTTTAGCTGGTCTGATACAGTGGCCAAAGAGTGATTATATTTATTTTGATGATGAAGCTAATTTAAGTTACAGTGACAATTTTTAACCAAGGCTTTCTAATATTTTTATTCATTAAATTTATTTGAAGCTGCTGGTATAGATTGCTACATTTATTTAAAACATCTTTTGTATGATTCTCCTAAGAAAATTGTCAACTATTTGACCAAGTATAATAGCCATAAATGAAACCATAGGTTTGTCTGTTTGAAAACATATCAAAAAACTATTTAACTTTTCAGAAACCAAAAATTTAAGTTTAGCTGGAAAACAGGATCATGAACCATGCCTTACAGTCTCTGTCAGCTTTTATTTTTTGAATTAGGTTATTTGCTTTTCTTTAGACTACTGAAATATATTACAAACTTTTTGTATCCATCAAGTAGTGATTCAGCCTTTTGAGCACATTTTTCACACTACTATGCCAACAAAACTGTATTGGATAATCAAGTGTCCCAGTGATTTTTTCATAGACTGCTCTTCTACTAGGAAAGTCATGTAGAAATTGCCACATTGCTTTTAATAGATTATTAAGCTCCCAGCCACTTGCTTTTGCCTCTGCTTTAAAACTGCCATGAATGATATGGAGACCACAGGTTCCAATATCTATAAGAGGATCAAGTTCCTCCTCTTTCCTCTGTTCCTTTAAATTATCTAGAAAAAGCAAATTTACATTTGGCCCATCTGATTACACTAGTGGAATCTTTGATTTATCTATATCAGAAATACAGTTTACAAATGTTTGCATAACATCATGTGCTATTGAGCGCGCCAAAAATTCTAAATTAAGATAACAAGTTTTAACCATACTTGTATTGTCATGTTAAAATCTTACTAAAAGGTCCATTTGACTCTTCTGAAAAACTTGGTTCATGGATTCATAAGATGAAACAGCGTAATAAGGTGTATTAGATAGGGAAGTGAGCAACTCATTTTCAAAAAAGGGAGCTAATCTGAATGTTGCAATATATTTGGCCTTGGTGGGTTCAGATTGAAACAACTTAGCAATGTCACTATCTGGAAATATTTTACTAGATAATTTACCAGAATATACTGATTAACTTTAACAGTATTTAGAGCAGTTGGCATCAATGACTTAATATTGTTAACAGAAGGAGATCTCTCTATGTGCTTTTTACCTTTTCATGTGTGAAGTTAAAACAGCTTTTCCTATGTAATAGTAATTTAGATATCTAAACAGCAATCATATGTTCTTTAGATATATAAACTATTTTTAGATAATTAAGTTGTTTTTATAATTATTTTATTTCGTGATGTTCTATCACCACCATGTCCCTGGTAGTACCGCGCTAAACTTGTTGCTCAATGCAGCGATCTTTATTATCAAGGTTTGTGTTTCGGAATTATAAAGTTGAGAGAGGGTTGTAACCAAATTTAAAGTAGCCTCCTCGATTGCAGTGGCCTTGGGGAGGTGACTTGAAATAAAACAAAAATAACAAATAAAAATATAGAAATACAGTAGGTTATACTTGAACACATATAGATAACAATGCTTAAATAGGTCACTTTTACAATAGAACAACAAAAAATAAAATTATTCTAAAAACAAAACAATGGTAGTAAAAGTGAAAGTACATTCAGCTGTTAAATTTAAGCTTATAAACACCTTAAGAATAAATAATATTGCCTGTAAACAAAGTCAAAATAAAAATCTATCAAAAAAATTCAAAGTAATGCATAAAGTTTAGTTTATTTGTTATTAAAATATTATCATAATGCAGCAAAAAGTGGCCGATTAAGCCGATGCCGATTAATCGGTACATCACTAATATATGTGTGTGTGTGTGTGTGTGTGTGTGTGTGTGTGTGTGTGTGTGTGTGTGTGTGTGTGTGTGTGTGTGTGTGTGTGTGTGTGTGTGTGTGTGTGTATTGTATATTATGTATTTGTATTGTATATTATATATATTTTTATATATGTGTTGCTGTTTCTAATTAATTAAATTAATTCATAGTAAACTAAAAAAAAAAAATTGAAAACTTTGTTGTTGACTCACATTTGTTTGCAACAGGTTTGTATTGTTTGTCTAGTATTACAATTCTGCAATGGCTTATAGTAGTGTAAGTAGCATATTTGAATTTTATTTTACTGTTATGTTCAGTTAAAAGTTTTTTAAGGCAGACTTAACCAAATTTTTTGTCTGCCTTTAATTAAGAAATGAAAATGTTCTTTAGGTTAAAGTATTTAAACTTTGTGAATATCATTTTATATTTACTATGATTTCAATACTTAATAAATATTTTCCTCCTAGCTATCATGGGTCCCAAAAAAAGTATTAAATTTTATGGTGCAGCCAAAAAGTATTTTAATTGATAACTTCTCCTTGCCTGTTCAAACCAGTGAGTGTATGAATGGACACATTCTTTTTGTCTAAGTTAGTTGCAAGGAATCAGCAACTAAAACTTATAATCAAGTCACTCAATATTTTAGAATCATAACATCAAAAAGTCAAATTAAAAATTTAGTAAATAAATCAAAAATCTGGGCAAAACATTTTTTTAGGATTAGTTATTATGGAAATTTTTTGGCCTTTTGCAGCAAGCCCTTTGCAAGCTCTAATATTGCTTATGTATTATTATCACCTTCAACACCGACAATACAGTCATTACAGTCTACAAGCAGTAGTTTAATTACAACATGTTCTTTAATTGTGACACCTCATTAAGGCAGTGTTTCATCTCCAACTCAAAGTGAACAATTAAGCTCAGCTTTTAGTGAAAATGCGTCATATAGATATACTTCACGAGAGGATATGACACCTAAAAGAAAAAAACTAAGAAACAGATTGTCTTATTTATCTTCAAATTTAGCTAGTGGGTTATTCCATATCAAATCACCTAGTTTTTTTAAAGTTCCCCAGGGTACCATCTCAGATTTGCTTTAAACTTTGACCAAACACAGATCTTATGAAAAAAATACAATCCAGAAAATTTCAGCTTGATTGACCAATTTGTTCAAAAGTTATGATTGAATTAAAAATGACCAAAATCCGAAAAATTTGTGTATCAGGAGCTTACTTAGGAGCAGTTTTTTTCAATTTCTGACAAACCATTACTTTTTAAATAAAGATAGTAATCACCTGAAATTTTGTAGGGTAATAGTTTTCACCCAAATAATCCATTATTGCAGTTGTTTTTAACTGATTTTTTACAGTTTTTGAGTTATTGTACCTTAAATTCAAAATTATGCATTAAAAATTAATTTAGCACATGCAGCAGCCTATTGAAAAATCACTTTTTTTTTAAATTATGATAAATTACATTGACTTTGCTGGCATAGAAAATAGCGTAAACAGTTGAAATAAATTATGAAACTTTTTAATGTTTTGGTTCTATATATAGACAATCACCAAAAAAAAAAATTAAAGACCTATACTCTATCTTACAACATGATTGTAGCCTTTTGAGAGTGATGATATTTCTAAAAGGAGAACAAAAAAATACCACTTACCACATACAAAATTTATACCTCAAATTTTATACAAAATATACTGTAAAAAACTGCATTCAAAGAGTAAGATAATCAGTTAAAAGAAAAAGTATGTATACATGAAACTAATTAGCTTATCTTTGATTTATATAACTCATAATACTGTCATAGTCATTACTAGCAAGAATATAGTCACGAGCACTTATACTTTTAATCAATGGAACACTTATTTGACATATTATCTTGTCAAATGGAACCCAACACCGACTTGATTGTGCATCATTTGTTCATTTTAAATTTAATTTGTTTCTTTGCATAAACTTCACATTAACGCCTTGGTTTTCATTACAAATATCAACCACAAGCCCTTTGTACCATTCTTCATCGTAAAAGCATGCAGTATATTTACCGGTTGAAAATTTGAAGGATATTTTTAATCAAATTAACATCATTTAACACATGAGTATCATAGACAGCATCACTAGAGATTCTTCGTAAAAACAATTTCTCTCCACCTGGTACAAAACAGTGATAGCTTCTTGTTCCCGAAACTGTGCCCATCCCTTCATATAGTTTCTGAAGGTTAAAAGTTGTTTCATGGCTATTGATATCATCACTTGAAAGATAAAATATGTTAACACCTTTGATGTTTTTTTGAGCCCATGTAAACAGATCTTGTGGTGTGAGAATCTGATTTGTAATTGCTGCTCGTAGACTAGCTTTTGCTGCTTCTCTTTTTATAGTACCTCCTATTCCATCACATGGACTTTTGCCATGTGATGTAGCAAAGAAGTGATGCTCAGCATTTATTTGGTGATCTACAATGTGATAAATTAAGTTTATTAGACATTGTAGTTTTTATACTGTGACACAGCACCATCACTGAAGTATTTAACTTTATTCACTGTGGGTAGTTTGATTTTGACCATAGGGAGCAACTTTGCGAGAAAACAATGGACTGCTGATTGGTCATGACAAAGATGGTCAGAAATTAAACAAAAGCATTCACATTTAAGGTGATCTTTTTCATCTTTGTAATAAACAGCGAATGGGTGTAAGGTAGCTTGATCGGCTTGCCAGTAAAACCCTTGTATAGCATCTTGTACAAGAAAACTATAGTTTTCTGCAAAATCCATCCGAATAATGGAGGTATATTGGTCTAATGTTTGTTTTGCCTCTGATAAGTAGGAAGACTGTGCTTCTTTGATAAAGTGGTGGTGACAAAGGTCAAACAAAGTTGCACTTAAAGTTTCGATAAATTCACAAATGATTGTTTGGACTGTAATAAGTGCAGTTCGGACATTGTCTAGTGTATTTGTCAGATTCATGGATGGATTGCAAGTTTTTTTAATTGACCAACTATCAAGAGTTAATGTTAGTAACTGAACTTTTTCTTCATTCAAACTGATTTTTCCTTTTTCCTTTATTGCATCTAAAAGTTTGTCTAAATCATTACAATTAATGCACTTCTGCTTTTTCTCAGATATTATTTCTTTTGGGTCCATATCCAATGCTGATGCTCCTAGGTTTGTCATACTTGTTTCCAGTTTTTTAACTTTTTGCTTTCCATATTCTAATTTGTCACGTTTGCTTACATTTTTTAGAGGAGATATTTCCAGTAAAGAAGCACTCTTATTTAAAACTGTCTTATTTAGGTCTGAAGAACTAAACTCCTCATCATCAACATCTTTGTCTTCATCTTCTTGACTAAATTATCCTGTAATTTGTTCAAGTTTGAATTCATTCAAACAGTTAGTGCAAAGTTTTTGACCAGGTTTGATCTTAAGTTGACTTTCTGTTAAAATATCGACTTAACACTATCCCTTAATAATTTTTTTCTTGTGGACTTTAAACGGATCACAGCAGTATTTTTAAAGCGCTTCATATCTAGAAATATAGGCTTTTTCATGGTGAAAACATATCTCCTCATTTAGTTCAAACTATATCCAATTCTTTGAATTAAAACTTCAACATCTGTGTTCACAATATCTTTTAGCTTTATTCTTCCAATCATTCTACAATAATACAATTTGTCGCAATCTTCATTTAAAACTTTCCCCACACAACATTTCTCTGTCATTTTTTACTATTTTTTTATTTTTATTACTAATCTAAAAAGTTTAAAAAAGACATAAACATATTAAATCTTGAAGAAACTAACAAATATCAGACACTGATTACGACACTGATTATGTTATTATTATTAGTACAAATTATGACATTATGTCATTAAAAAGAAAACTGAATATATTCATTCACAGATAAATAAAAAATATACTACTGTCATCCCTATGACTAATTATTAGACTATGACCTAAGGCTAGCTCATAGTCTAATAACATTCTCCTTTTGAAAATATAATCACTCTCAAAAGGTTACAATCATGTCATAAGATAGAGTATAGGTCTTTAAATTTTTTTTTGGTGATTGTCTATATATAGAGCCTCAACATTAAAAAGTTTCATAATTTATTTCGTCAATTTATAAAGTCAATGTAATTTATCATAACAGCCTATTGAAAAAAAAAGTGATTTTGCAATAGGCTGCTGCGTGTGCTAAATTAATTTTTAATGCATAATTTTGATTATTCTAACAAGTGGTGACCCTAAGTACACAAAGATAACAAAAAAATCCACTTTCTGTAAGTAAGTATTAAACTGTAACATGTTAAAGTTTGAAAAAATATTCATAATGTTGCAATATTTAGCAACTTTAAGGTACAATAACTCAAAAGCTGTAAAATAATCAGTTAAAAACAACTGCAATAATGGATTATTTGGGTGAAAAACTATTACCCTACAAAATTTCAGGTGATCACCATCTTTATTTAAAAAGTAATGGTTTGTCAAAAATTGAAAAAAACTGCTCCTAAGTAAGCTCCTGATACACAAATTTTTCGGATTTTGGTCATTTTTAATTCAATCATAACTTTTGAACAAATTGGTCAATCAAGCTGAAATTTTCTGGATTGTATTTTTTTCATAAGATCTGTGTTTGGTCAAAGTTTAAAGCAAATCTGAGATGGTACCCTGGAGCCTTTAGGTGATTTGATATGGAATAACCCTAGTATTTGCACAAAACACCGAATCAAGATAGCTGAAGTGAAAGCAAAATTTAACACTATGCCATACAAATTAAAAGTTTTAAGACAAAGTGTTAAAAGAAAAGAAGATGTTATCAAAGGTTTAAGAGCAGAGGTTAGAGACTTTAGGAATAAACTATTACTAAAGAACATATTACTAGAGTAGACAAATTCGAAATCTTATTGCTACTCAAAAAGCAATGAAAAGTTAAGAAAGAGAAAAGTTAAGAAAAGTAATTCTCAAGCATAATGGTGCTATTAGTAAAAATAAAAAAGTTATTACCAGCTTAGAAAATGATATGACCCAGATGGAGGAGGGCAATATACTTTACGCCAGATGATAAAACTTATCCATTGCAAATGCGAATGATAATTTACAGCATGTTATTGTCTAATATCCCAACAAGTAACATACCATTTCTTGTTGAGAAAATGGGGCAATATTTAGGTGTCGTTTTTTCTAACATTCCTCACTGTATTACTGTTATGCAAATGACTCGTGAGCTAGGCAGTATTGCTGACCTGTAAGTAGCAGAATGGTCTATTACTAATAACCACCTTACATTAGGGTTTGATGCAACAACGCAAGAAGGCGTTCATATCAATAGCATTCACCTAACATCAAAAGATAAATGCTAGGTTATTGCTATTGGCCAATTACTGAAACTTGTCAATTATTTGGATATGATTGTATGGGAGTCAAAATTGTTTTAGCTATGAATAAGATGAGGTTTAAAGATGTGAAAGGGGATCCAAAAGGATTTGTAAATTTTTTAGAAAATAACGAATTTCCAGGAGGTATCATTCCAAGGTATCATGGTAACCGGCTTCATATTTTGTTCCATAATTTTTTCATTTTTATAAAATACTATAGTCAATTTAAAAATTTTTTGAAAATCGGAACAGTAAAAAGAAAAACTTTGCAGAAGGTTCTGCGAGTAGCATTTTATAATACAACTGCAATAAAACAAATGCATGTGCTCGCATTATTTGGAAAACTACTTACAGAATCCTGGATGACTACGTTTTATGTATCATTCAAAAATGCAACTTTTGATGATGTTGGTGGTATTGCTATAGTTAAAAAAATTGCGCAAACAATTAAAAGTTAAAAAAGTAACCCTACTGCTCTATTTACCAGAAAAATAGATTTCTTTGGAAATATTCTCAAACCAAATACTTTACAATTGATAACAAAGACATGCACAATGGATGACCAGCTTATTACCATGACTAAGGCTTGTCTTGTTGCAATAGAAGAGTTTTTAAATCGTCAGTACAAGCGATATTTTGTCATTACTATTACAAAAACACTTAAAGAGGAGACAGCAAGTGCAAGACTTCATAACATAGATAGTGAAGAGTTAATGGGAATGTTCAGTGCTGCAAAAGGTAGATCCCCTAATGCATCAATTGATCTTGCAAATTAAAAACATAAAAGAATAGGACAGTGGATTATCTTGAAAATCTTGGCGACTATTCAAGAGAAAATGTTATTAGGTGGGCTATGCAGCAGGCAAGAAAAAAAAAGACTAAAAAGTTGACTGCAACATGCTGAAATTAGGGCTGATATTTCTCAAAGACAAACTGAAAAACGCCAAAAAATGGATGAAAAAGAAAAACAAAATTTAGAGCGAAAATTATCTATACTTACTACGAGTGAAATTTTGAATTTACATTACTTGTCAACAAAGCAAGTTGCTGATTTAAATGATGTTATGTTAGACAGAATTGTTGGCAGAAATCTCTGCCATCAATGGTATGATACTGAATCAACAATGACAAACATGTATGACAACAATGACAAACATGTATGATGGCAGAGTTAAAAAACTTAAAAAAACACAGACAGATATCATTTACTCTATATCATACTGGTCTAAAGATGAAACTGATTCTGAAGCTGTTGATTATTGCATGAAAAAATTACAGTTGGTTGCTGATATTGTATCAGGTGAGTTAATTTTTTCGTAATTCAATTTAATCACTTTATGTGAGCATATTAATTGTACGATAGCAAAGTATGCAACGCAAGACATAAATTGGTTAAATATTGTTAATCTGGGTCATATCAATTTCATATTTTGAGCATTCGCAATTTGCAACAAGCGGAGCATCCAAAATAAATGTACAGCGAGTAGTGGAACCTACAAAATAAATGTACATCAATTAGTGGAACTTGCAAAAGCAGTGTACAGGAAGTAGTAGATTTTGTAAAATCTATGTATAGCAATTAGTGGAACTTGCAAAATAAATGTACAGCGAGTAGTGGAACTTGCAAAATTAATGTACAGCAAGTAGTGGAACTTGCAAAATAAATGTACAGCGAGTAGTAGAACTTGTAAAATTAATGTACAGCGAGTAGTGGAACTCAAAATTTTTTTGACAGACGGCTCTGGCTTACGTTCACGTAGTGTCTATTGTTAACAATGATTTATATTTAGTTTCATTATTGGGACTTAATATATTAATCATTAACTAAAAGCTAAGACTCAAATTAATTCAAATATTATTTTAAAACAAACAAAAAATATGGTCTGCGGGGGACACCCGGCTCTCCGTATGAAAACTCCAACTTGTAAGGTGGTAATGTGTAATGTGTTTTGTATTTCAATATATATTATTTATTGCTTTTTTGCTTTGTTTTTTAAACAAAATTTTAAATAAAATATTTTATGTTTTTTTAGGTTAGAGGGGGTGTGGACACGCCCCCTTGCCCCAAATCAACGAGTGTGCAGCTTTGTTTGTTGTATTGTTGTAAATTATAAGAATCAAAATATTTATAATGAATCATTTTAAATAATAGGGTGTGTTAAATCATTACCCCAAATACACCCTAACTCATAAAATGAACCTGTCCTATTTGGTGACAGTCTGCAAGGAAATTATAGCAATTTATTGCATATGAAAATTAATAAATTCATTAAAAAATTGATCTTTTATGAATAAAAATTTCTTTTTTTGATGGTAAAAATGGCGGTTGGCTGCCCCCTCTAGCCCCTTGGACATCCCCGGTGACTAAGGACCTATATTAATTTGCAGGCTACTATTACATCTATCTTTTGATACCAAGTTAAAAGATTTAGATAAGAATTGACTAAGTTATTAAACTTTTAGTTCATAAAAGCATTTTTGACCACGCTTTCTACAACAAATCCATATATCGAAAAAACGGTACTAAAAACAACATAACTTTTTATGGAATTGTTCGATTTTGAAAATTTTTTCACTTTTACAATATTGAATCTAAGCTCTTTCTAATGATATATAACAACCAAGAATTTAATTAATATAAAATTTTTATGGCACGTATCTACTGATATATATATATATATATATATATATATATATATATATATATATATATATATATATATATATATATATATATATATACATATATATATATACAATCATACATACATAAATACATACATACAAATATAAATACATACATAGGCAGACATTATAAATAAATATAGAAAAGCAAAAATCAAAGATGAAATACAATTTTACAAATATTATTTTTATTTTGTTGTTTAAAATAAAATAAAATTGATTCAAAAGAGTATTAGCATATAGATATATTAGCATATCTTGCTACAGAAGTAATTATTTATTATTTCATATTAATTTGCTACTAATTCTTTGAATTTGATACACTTATTTTTTGTTGTCGTGTTATTGTAGTTGCTGTGGTGGTAATAGGTAAATTAGTTATTACTTATTTTTATAAAATTACTGTAAATTAAGGATGTGAAAAATGTTATGAAACTAAGTTTATGTCTAATAACTTACAGGTGGATTGATTATTTGGAGCTTGAACTGATGTTGTTACCCATGTCGACTCTTCGTAACATCTCTTTTCAAAACCATCACCTTTAGATACAGTTGTGAATGTAGGACATTTCAGGTTGCCATAAAAACTTGAAGATTCTTCACTTTCTTTTTCGACTCCTTCATCTTGTTTCATGGTTGAAAACTTTTGTACGAGTAATTTACTATCAAGTAATTTAAGAATAAAGAATATATTTGCTTATGTGTTTTTCTTTTTTTTTTAAATCTCTTTAAATGTTTGTTTTTGCGTTAGGGATCGTCTGTAAGTTACGCAACACTAACACTGATCTATATTATAAGGGGTCGTCCATAAAGTACGTACGCTCATAGGGGGGGAGGGGGGGTCTGCAAAAAGCGTACGAAAGCGTATGGGAGGGGGGGGGGGGAGAGGGTTCAATTTAAAAGTACGTACTTCGATTTTCTAATTTATCACAATTAACCAGCTAATCAATAGAAAAGTTACATTCTGACTAAAGATTCTAGTTTGCCAACATAAAAAGATGTATGGTATATGAAGTAGAGGGTATAGTTTTCCTCTATGCACACACATGTATGGGCGCCCTCAGAATTTTTTGATGTTCCAGATAGGACACTTTCACACATCGTGCAAACTCATAACTTAAGTTTGTTTATACCTATGCCAAATGAGGAGGCCTTGCAAAATATCGGGATGGCGGAGGCCTCTGAACAAAAAGCCTTAAAACGCTTATCCTCCCGACCCCCAAAATGAGAGGGGTGTAAATTTTGCATGGTTATAACTTTTAGATTTGGAAAAAAACTTGGATGGCCTCCGCCATCCAAATTTTTTGCAAGGCCACCTCATTTGGCATATTAACAAACTTAAGTTTGCACGTTGTGTGAAAGTGTTCTATCATCAAAAATCAAAACATCAAAAAATCCTGAGGGGGCCCATGCACACATGCCCGCCCTTATATACTGGCCCTGAGTAAGACCTGAGGGCCGTGGTTGATGGGACGGAGTCACCCCAAAAAAAACGTGTCAATGGCGTCTCAAAGACCGCTTGGTTTTGCTAAAATAAAAAGTTTCTTAAAATAGCAAAAGGCACAAAATTTGCTGTTGCTCCCTCCCACTGGGTTTTACCCTTTGTTTTCAATATTACTGATCTCACCTTAGACTCGTTTTTTACTTACTAAAGAGGGGTGCCTGAAAAAAACGTCCACCTTAAGTATAGTTTATTTACATTTGATTCGTTAAAAAAACAAAAAAAGTTTTCCTAAATTTCACCGAGAATCGAACCTGGATCTCTGCCGACTATTGCCGCCGCATAAACCTTTCGCCCAAATACACATTTGGATTGTATTATTTTAAATTTATTTAAATTATTATTTGCATTTATACTTAAAGACGTTTCTAAAATGCGTAAGCAAAAAGCTTTGGGGTAGTATAAAGTATCTAAGGTACCCTCCGTCTTATTTTTTTTTAATTAAACTTTTTAATTAAGAAAAAAAAAACAGGAGGGATGGGGGGGGGATATTTGAGGAGGGGGGGGGGGGTATTTGAGAAACGTACGTACTTTTAAGGGGGGGTGGGGACATAAAAGTACGCATGGCAACAGGGGGGAGGGGGGGGTCAAATTTCAAAATTTTTGGCCTACGTACTTTATGGACGACCCCTAACTGGATAGCGCATCTCCTAATAAAATATCGTAATTTTTGAAGCCAAAATATTTTCGCCAGCGCCATATTGGGAGGACCCACGGAAAAATATTATTTAGTTAAAATATTATTAGGTGAACAAGCTATTTCTTTATTTTGGTGGTTTAACTTTATGTTTTTTTATCTAACATAGATAGAATGTATGGAAAATTATTATTATTTTTTTTCAAATAATCATAAATATTTTTCAGTAAAATAATTACAATGTTCATTCTATAAATGTCTGGAGAAAATTCCCAAAAGCGAGGGACACAGTGTATTGCATTTGGTTACCATAAAAGAAAACATTGTGACAGTAAAAGAAGTGATAGTGATGGAATTTCTAATGATGAATCATCTTTAAAACGAAAGTTTCCTAGAACATTTCATAGGTGACTTTCTTAATTATTTTTAAAAATAAAAACATTTTAAAGTTTATTGACCTCTGTTAGTTTGCTTGCAATGTGAACAAATGGATTTAAATAAAAGTATAACAAACTTAATAAAATATTAAACGTTATTTTTGCTACCAATTTTATTCAGATTTCCTTCAAACACTGAAAAAAAAAAAGTATGGACCAAAATACACCGTCAAGAATGAAGTCCAAGTAGTAGCAGTTTGATATGTTCTGATCATTTTTTAGAAAAAGATATCGACAGAACTGGATAAACTGTTAGGTTAAGGGAAAGTTCTTTTCCTAAAAGATTTTAAAAATTCCCAGACCACTTAAAAAAGGTATATAATCAATTATGTTTTTATTTATTGTACAGGTTTGTTCAATATGTACCTTTTAGTTCTTAGTTACCCTATGCAGTGTGCTAGAGGGTTTATAACACAACTGTATGGTAAGCAGCTGAAACATAGAATAACCATTTTGCTATTGTATGCTTTAATTTTATAAATGCTGCATGAACTATTAGCTAAGCTCTGTGAGTAAACACAACTTAGAGGTTCCTTCTAGTTTGATATCAAATTTGAAAATTTTATAGCTATATATATGTATATGCATATATATATATATATATATATATATATATATATATATATATATATATATATATATATATATATATATATACTTTGTTTCTTTCAATATTAGAAAATGAAATAGAGAAAAATTCCTGTTAATAGATCAACTTTTGAAAATTCTGAAATAAGTGATTTTGAAACTAGTGTTATACCTATCTCCATGAAAGTTGGCTCCCCCAAAAAAATATATAATTGCAGTTTAACTCCAGAAAAAAAACAGATCGTAGAAACAAGATAATTGTGTCTTTGAAAAAGAAGGTATAAGCAGAGCAGCAAAAATCTCAAATGAATAAAAAGATAACATCTCTTAAATCAGTTGTAAAAAGTCAAAAACAAAAAATATCATCAAATTGTGAAGAAATGCTATTAAAAACATTTTCAGAAGTTCCTCAAGCTCTAACCAGAAGAATGATAATGTGTAAAAATCATGGTAAAGGATTTAAATATTCAGAAGAAACCATATCCTTTGCACTTACCCTGCAGTTTTATTCAAGCAAAGCCTATGATTATGCGCGAAAAATATTTAACTTTAATTTACCACATCAAGCAAAAATTAGGAATGGTATGGAAAAGTTTCGGCAGAACCAGGTTTTACAAAGCCAGCGTTTGCAGCGCTTAAATACAAGGTTATAGAAGCTGAAAAGTTAGGATCTAAAGTTGTTTTGTTTGATAGCGAAAACAATGCAATATCATGGAAATATATAGTTTATCTTCAAAAACTGCAAGAAGATGAAGGATTACGCTTTGGAAATAAATTAAGACTAGCCCATATTAATTGGAGGCAACAAAAATTAAAAGTAAATCTTGCTGCTCAGGCAATTAGTTCAAGTGTAGCTAATGCAATAGAGTTCTGTTGCAAAGACCTTAAATTAATGCAGTTTCAAGGTGATGCAACAGTTAAATTTATTAGAATATTTGATAGATTGTTTGACATTTTGAACTCAAGAAATCCTTTTGCTAAAGGTTATAAATCCGCACTAAAAATGAGTAATAAGCATATATGAGATAAATTTCTTGATGAAGCATATGATTATATTTCCAACTTACAAGACTCATCTCATAGATTGTTGCATACGACAAGAAAAACTGGGTTCATTGGATTTTTAATAGCTATAAAAAGTATTAAGCAGGTTAAAATATTTTGTAAAGTTATATTTATATCTGAAACTTGTAAACTTGGTTCGAAAAAACATGCTCCAAAATCCAATTTTCTTAAAGTAAAGGACAATGGTGGTCTTATGAAACCAACAAAAGATATTATTACTGTTTGTGAAGAAACAGAAAAAATAATTACAAGAATGCTAGCAAAAATTCCTGGAAAACTGCCACAGTCCAAAAATATCCCAGAAGTTATATCTATTTCAGTTTTAGAAAGTTTAGGATCTGTTATATTTAGAGACTTGCATGAACATATGTTTGATACTGTATTAATAAAAACCATGTTTTTAAATTAATCAAAATAATTTCTCAATGTTATTGCAAAGTCAGACTTAATGATCTGGGAAAAAAAGGCACTGAGAAAACGTCACAGAAAAATAATAGAAAAATATTAAGTAAATTGGTATTATTTAATCATCAATAACTACAACTTTTACAAACACAAAACTATCTTATATCATAAATAGTAACATGCGCTATCCAGTTATAATATAGATCAGTGAACACAAAATCTATTTTAAAAACAGAAATAGGAACCCAGTCGGCATATCTAGTATTGTAAATACTCGGAGTATTGATCACATATAACATACCGCCGTTGATACTAGAAAAATACGCATTTAGTTTTAAGTTTCGAATTCGAGTTCAATACCACTTATTTATCAAAAATACGTATTATTTAATATTTGATCAAAATCGGATACAATATCGTACCCGATTTTGATCAAATATAACATATAACAGAAAAACGAAAATCTTTGCTTTAAAGCGCATGCTTAAACTGAAATAGTGAAAGCAAAATTTAAATTAAAAAGTTTTCTCTTGAGAAATTTAATAAAAAGTTTGTCTGGAATGAAAAGTTATAGTCAGGAATACATGAAAAGTTGTATGAAGAGATATCGTACTGCTAAAGAGGTATCGCATATCTCCAATACAGTTACAGTACTTTTTTGTACTAAAAAAGTTACTAAAACTTTATCATAAAAATATTTATTACTACTTTTAAATTTATTTAGTTTTATGAAGTCCTTAATTAATATAATTTAAAAAATTTAGAACAATAAATTAAAATTTCGAGCCAACACTGACATTTTATTGTTGCATTAAATTTTGTTATAAAGATTGCAGTTCTTCTATCTGTTTTTTGCTCTTTATTCAATAAGTATTTGATTTAAATTAAATATGATTATAATTTGATATTTTATTACGAGATATATGTTTTTATATATGAATATATATATGAATCTTTTTAGATTTTTTTATGTTATTTTTAAATGTTTAGTTCGCGCAATTCAAGTTATATATGTTCATAGTTTGCATATATGTTTATATTATGTTCAAAGTTAAGAAGTGTTTTGAAAAATATATGTATGTGGTAATATGTGTTATGTAATTGTTTTATAAATGTGTCATTAAAATAGTATAAAATGTATCTATTGTGTATATAAATATTATATGAGGTGTTTATATATGTTATATAAAGTTAAATAAATGTATTGTGTTTTATAGTTATTATATATGTTTATATTATGTTGTTTCCATGTTTTCAAAGTGTGTGACTTGGCAAAAGTGTTGAGCAAGATTGTGCGTAAAGTTTTTATTTATCTTACAAATGTTGTTACATTTGGCTTACCTTTATGTTGGTGTCTATTGTTATATCAGATATATTGATTTTCGATTCATATTTGATGTTTTTCTTTGTAGTTACTTATCCATTACACTTGTTCATTTCAGATTTATCATATGATGGATTTATGTGATATAAAAGAACAAATGTATGTAAATTTTTATGAATTTTTTCTAGGCTTTTCTAAATGTTTCTTATTCACATTTTATTTTACAAGCAAGGTCTGCAAGCAAGTTTGAGCTGAAAATTTTTTTTAGCTTCTAAGGAGAATTGGCATTATTCTTTGTTTAATTTGATTTGTTAAAATATAGTAGTTCTAACAAATAAATGTTTGTTTGTTCTTGGTTTTTTACTTATCTGTTTTCAGATTTTTATAAACTAGGCAACTCAGCTAAGCAAGTTTTGTTTTATTTTTTAGTGCTATTGGAAAGAGCTGAAAGTTATTTTTTGAGTGATTGAAAAGAACTGAAGTGTTTTTTAGTTACTTGATACTGATTTGAGTAAGTTTGCTATTTTGTTTTATTTTATATTGGATTTACTTTATATTTGATATATATTATATTAAATATATATTTTGTGTATTTAACATGGAAAACTGACTGTAATTTGTTGACACGAAAGTTTATAAACTTAAATTTGCCTATATATTAGTATATATATATATATATATATATATATATATATATATATATATATATATATATATATATATATATATATAT
Source organism: Hydra vulgaris (assembly GCF_038396675.1). Taxonomy (NCBI): domain Eukaryota; kingdom Metazoa; phylum Cnidaria; class Hydrozoa; order Anthoathecata; family Hydridae; genus Hydra; species Hydra vulgaris. The sequence goes on from NC_088923.1 coordinate 17,187,407, forward strand.
ATATATATATATATATATATATATATATATATATATATATATATATAAAATTACTTTAGAGTAAAATATACTGACTGACATTGCTTCAATTTTTTATACAAGATTGTGCATTTATTATTTTTGTTCATTAAGGTAAGAATAACTTTGTGCATTGTAGATTCTTTGTTAAATTAAAAATAATTGATGTAAATAAATATTGTTTAATATTTTTGATAAACAACTTATGTATATAAACATATAAAAAGATATGGAATTTATTAAATCTTAAGTTTAAATAAAGTCTTTGATTAGTAAAGATCACAATTTGTAAGATTCTTTTACGTTCATTTATTCAATTGTAGCAATAGTAATATTACTGGTAATATGTTTAATGATAACAGTGAAATTGAAATAAATAGTATCATGCTCAACAAAGTTATCAATGTAAAATGCTAATAGGCAACTTGAAAATAGTTGTCAAATGAAAAAAATAGATCTAGGTAGGATGAAATTATTCGTTGTTGAAATGTAAGAAATGCAACTCGGCGTGCAGAAAACTTACTTGACAGAATTCAGTGTCAAGCAGTGTTAATGTCTGTTAATTTGATTTTACTTTAGACACTTCAGATCAAAGCAAAGTATGAGTTTAACTATTTATAGTAACAATTAACACTTTTAAATCTAAATAATTTGATTTTTTTTTTATAATTTCTATCAAAATTATGTTCTTTTTTTCATTTTTTTTTTTTTAGTTTGTCTTCCCTTTGTCATCTTTTGATTAGTTAGCTAACTGTTGAAACATGGTTTTAATTTTGTAAATTTAGTATGATTTGAAATTTACTCTATTAATCATTAGTCAACAGTTAGAGAGAAGCTGGAGCTTAATTAAGAAATGCTGGAAATTAGCTTTTAATCAAGGTAAAAATAATTTTGTTTACTGGTAACATAATAAAACCAGTAAAATAATAAAAACATAATAAAACCTATTTATTCCGTGCTTTTTACATTTGTTAACATGCTGCTTTGGAAACACTTTCTTTTCCTCTCTCTCTCTCTCTTAGATGAGAGGGAGATTTAATAAAACTTATGTAATTACTGAGCTCTCATGTATTTCTTTATACCACAAATGATAATGAGCATTTATAGGAAATATTTTACAAGTTGCTCACTATTTTATGATATAGTTGCTCAAATTTTTTAACTATAATTGTCCCTTGATTGTTCAAATATTGTAATAAATAAAATCTTTTTAGTCCAAGTATTTAAGTTGATAAAATATCTTATTAAGTTGTGGTGTTATTTGCCAGCGTTTCTATAGTAACAATGTATACATTGTCTAGCCTTTTTATAATCATTTTTAAATATTCTGTAGACAGAATATATGAACCTGTCATTTCGAAAAGGACATAAGTCCAAAACTTTTAGCAGTTAGTTTATAAGTTTGAATTAAAAATTTCTGTATGATTTATGTTTTTTTTATAAAAAAAGAAAAATACATAAGTTATATACGTTCTTTATTTATCTACTTCTATGTTTAATTTCTTTAGCAACCTAGACATTATTTTAATAAAAATCATATTTTTGTTGATTTTGAAAAGTTTTAGTAAATGGACCTGTGCCCTTTTTGAAATGACAGGTTCATATATTTTCTGTTATTATTATCCTAATTCTACTAACAATAAAATGCAAATAGTACTGTTGTAATTAAAAATTGTAATTTTTTTTTCATGTCCTTTTTTTAGGTATTTGCAAGCTTTACTTGACTTTCCTTTTCTGGTACTTGTGTTGTGACAGATTTTAAAAAGAACTCAACTGATGTTAATGCGGTCTTTATGTCGTTACCTATAAGCAATGACGTTGCTGATACGGAGTCAAAGTTAAAATATTTATAGATAAATTTGTATTTAATATTTTAGATAATATATCAAGTTATTAATGTGTTTTTATTGTTATTAATAGTTTATTATATTCTCTGGTTATCGTGTTTTATACGTGTTTAAATGCGAGTTTGATACTCAGTAGGCGTCGTATGGTATCTTTTTGACGATAATTCGTCTGACTTTTTTTTCCCGTGAACTTTGGGAAGTCAGACGAGAAAACTTTGGTTATTTAAAAAAATTAATAATAGCGAAAAATATTTACGCTAAGCAGGTTTTAGGACGGGGGTAATAAACTTTTTAAAAAACAACTATCAACCATTTTCAACAAATTATCAACCATTTTACCAAATTTAAGATACGTCATATATATTTTAGTTAACCCGTATTTTTAACATTCAAACTAAAAAAAGACACATTCAAGTTTTTTCTGATTGCAGATTTATAAAAATAATAATAAATATATATATTTTTTTCTTACTCATAAGCAGTCGCCAAATTTAGTCAGATTAACTTCAAATTTAATTTATTAAATTAAAACATTTTGTTTTGCTTTTTATATACTCATAAGTTTTTATGTACTCTTTTATTGCAACAACTCTTTTATTGGTATCCAGTTTTTAATAAATGGATAAGTTGTTTGTTTTATTGCTTAAAAAAAAACTTTTTACCATTTCAAAAAAAAAAGATCGCAACCTTCTGAGGTCCAAGTTCATTAAACGTGTGGATTTTATATCTTCATGATATAAAATCCACACAAAAGTATTCATCTTATGATGATGGTTCTATGAAAATTATTCTATGGGATAAAAAGGGGAAAAAAACATAGGCTGATTTAAATATAGAAAAAAGCACAAATGAAAAGCTAATATATTCAAATAACTATCATTGTATTTGTAAAACATGTTATACAAATGTAAAAAGAATATTAGCAAAAATACATAAAATATAAATGACATATCAAGAGATCGTAAAATTCTTAAGAAAACTCACAAAGAATATTGATATCTACACCAACAGCAGAAAAAACTGATTGTAGAATACTTTTGAACAAACAAATTGAAGCTTGATCTTTGTATTATTAGATTTTTTATCATTAAAATCATCATCTGTTTTGGAATTTGATAGACCATATGGTCTATCAAGATGGCTTTTATATTTTTCTCCGAGCTCTTTGTGAAAGTAGACTAAAGTTCTTTTAGCTGAATAAGTATTCAAAAGAATATGTTGAACAACTGGGTAGAAAAATTTCTCTGGATCTCTTGAGTCAATATGTAATAAGTATTTAAGATTTCTTCCTTTTGGTGTAGATGATATAATAACCAAACTATGCATACAAAGGTTATCAATAACAAAGTCAGCAGTACTTTTAGCTGCAGTTGGTGTCAATGCCAATACTGGAATTCTTTTAGGGACAAATGATCGCAATTCGAGAGTCTATTATAATGAGACCAAAATGCATCTGATTATGTACTTGAACATACCCTATAATAATCACAGAAAAATAAGGTATAAATAAAATGATGTAAATCACAAGATTTAACTTATATAGTGCTATAGGTAATGCATTTATCTTTTCTTTCAATGAGCAAAATTTTTTATTTTAAAAATAATTTTATGCATTACGATAAGGTCTGACATTAAAGTTGTAAATATTAATGTTTACTTTACGTAGCAAGTTTATCTATATAAAAAAATCACTTACCACTTTTTTGCACAATGGCTTTCATCAATTACAATTGCAACAAGTTTCTGTTTAAAGACAGAGTCATTGACAATTGATCTATTAGTTGTTACCATGGCTTCAGGTAAACAAAATTTTACTACTTAATATTTGCTTTATTGTAGTTTATCTAAAAAAAACAATATATACTTTAAACAATAAACAAAACTCCATTATTAAAAAAAAAAAAATTCACTTGATGCATGTCTAAATTCAATATCAGAATAATATAATATTTCATAATAAATGCATAACGCATTTAGAATTAATGAAATATCATAATAAATGATAAATGCATTTAGCATTAAAAATTTCTCAATAAATGATTAACTATTTTGCATTCACTAAAAAATATTTTCATGTTTTCTACATAAAATTAAAATCAAAATTCCAAAATTTAAAAAAACTTTCAGAAAAAAATGTATAATTTCTCAGGGTAATTACCAAGTAAAAACTAGACCATTTCTAGAGAAATGGAAAACTTTATTTGGTAACAAAACAAATGTATAATAATGACAATTATTACCTCTGTTTGATCATTTTCAATATTTTTTCTTTGTTTATTATGCTTCATAGAAGCTACTTTGATTCCCTTTTTACTAAGAATGTTTTCTTGATCTTTCATTAAACTCAAAAGCAGAGAAACAACTAAAATTTTATTATTTCACATCTTAGTACATATTCATATCGAATACCATCAGGTGCTTTCTCCTTCTCCTGACAAGTTTAAAGTGAAAAAGAGTAAACATTAAAACACAATTTATTTTTCACTGCATGTTGGTTGGCAAACAAAACAATCTACGCCATTGCTGAGAGCTATTAAAGATTCTTTTTGGTAATCCTTCAAAGATTTAATACAAAATAACTCACAAACTATTTTAAAAGCATTCTCTAAATTATCCTTTTCGTTTGTCATATAGCTTCTGAGTAGCACTGATAATTTAATTAAATTTTAGCGCCTTCTTAAAATAAATCCCCCCGAAACTTTACGATGTTTTATTAAGATCAAAGCAAAGCCGCAGGAACATATTTGTTCCGGTAGATGATAAATTGCATTAGCGCAAAAACCAAAGTTTTCTCGTCTGACTTGCCAAAGTTCACGGGAAAAAAAAAAGTCAGACGAAATATCGTCTAGGTATCTTTATACGCATCTGATGTCTATTTTTAATGCGCGTTTGATACGATAAAATGGCTAACATATCCCAGTCGGCAAATTTAGTTGTAAATGCGCATTAGAAACTCGTTTAAATACGTATCGATGTGGTATGTATGTTAGCCATTTTATCGTGTCGAATACGCATAAGAAATACGCATTAGATGCGTATAAAGACAGGTATACAATACGACGCCTTCTGAGTATCAAACTCGCATTTGAAACTCTTGTAAACACGTATAAAACACGATAACCAGAGAATATTCAATACGATATTTTCCTGGTATTACATGCGCATTTAAAACTTTCCAGAATACGCATTACTTACGAATATTTGTTAGCCATTTTATCGTGTCAAACGCGCATTAAAAATAGACCCCAGATGCCGTATTGTATACTGTCTGTATACAGACAGTATACAATACGACATCAGATGCGTAGACAGGTATACAATACGACGCCTACTGAGTATCAAACTCGCATTTAAACACGTATAAAACACGATAACTAGAGAATATTCAATACAATTTTGTTAACTAATATGAATTCATAACATAATGATAATGACTAGCAGTAAGCAACCCATAATACGGGTTATGAGTTATTAAATCATTAATAACAATAAAAACACATTAATAACTTGATATATTATCTAAAAAATTAAATACAAATTTATCTATAAATATTTTAACTTTGACTCCCTTTCAGTAACGTCATTGCTTATAGTTAACGACGAAGACCGCATTAACATCAGTTGAGTTCTTTTTAAAATCTGTCACAACACAGGTACCAGAAACGGAAAGCCTGAAAATACCTAAAAAATAAAATTAAAAAAAAAATTACAATTTTTAATTACAAAAGTACTATTTGCATTGTATTGTTAGTAGAATTAGGATAATAATAACAGAAAATATATATTCCGTGACTACAGAATAATTAAAAAAGATTATAAAAAGGCTAGACAACACAATGTAGTAACACTGGCAAATAACACCACAACTTAATAAAATATTTTATTAACTTAAATACTTGGACTGAAAAGATTTTATTTATTACAATATTTGAACAATCGAGGGACAATTATAGTTAAACAATTTAAACAATTATACCATAAAATAGCAAGCAAATCGTAAAATATTTCTTAGAAATGATCTATTTTTTTCATTTGACTACTATTTTCAAGTTGCCTATAAGCATTTACATTAATAACTTTGTTGAGCCTAATACTATCTATTTCAATTTAACTATTATCATTAAACATATTACCAGTAATCTTACTATTGTTGCAACTGAATAAATGAACGTAAAAGAATCTTACAAATTGTGATCTTTTCTAATCAAAGACTTTATTTAAACTTAAGATTTATTGAAATCCATATCTTTTTATATGTTTACATACATTAGTCGTTTATCAAAAACATTAAACAACATTTATTTACATCAATTATTTTTAATTAAAAAAGAATCTTGACTACAATGCACAAAATTATTTTTACCTTAATGCATAAAAATAATAAATGCACAATCTTGTATAAAAAAATGAAGCAATGCCAATCAGTATATTTTACTCTAAATTAATTATTTAAATATATATATATATATATATATATATATATATATATATATATATATATATATATATATATATATATATATATATATATATATATATATATATATATATATATATATATATATATATATATATATATATATATATATATATAGGGGAACATGGGGTAAAATGACGAATGGGGCAAGATGACAACCTACAGTTATCTCTTAAGCAAAACTAAATATAACAGTTGACTTTAGCTGAAAGGGAAGTAGATTAATTTTACTAGATTTATCAATGGTTTCTTTTTAAATATTATTTTTGTGACGAAAGCTAAGTATTAAAAAAGTTTTTCTGACATTGAGAAAAAAACTTATTATCCTCGTTTGACTTGATTTATTACATCGCTACATCACCAGCTAAAGGTAAATTTTATTTTTTGGACAGACTAAGATACAGGCGTTTTTCGAAACAGTTTCATCTTGCCCCATGTTCCCCTATATATCTATTCACATATCTTTAAAAAGTGGTATTACACTTTACACAATGAAATATGGAAATACATCATCATTTTTTTCAACTACTTTCAAAGAAATTTATTTATTTTTTCTAGTCTGTTATTTTTTCTAAGAAAGAATATTTATAAAGATACAGAGAAATATAAAATATACTGAAATATAGGCAGATTTATGTTTATAAACTTTTGTGTCAACAAATTACAGTCAGTTTTCCATGTTAAATACATAAAATATATATCAAATATAACATATATCAAATATCAAATAAATCCAATATAAAATAAAACAAAATAGTAAACTTACTCAAATCAGTATCAGTTATACCGTGTGAAGTAACTAAAAAACACTTCAGTTCTTTTCAATTGCTTTAAAAAATAACTTTCAGCTCTTTCCAATTGCACTAAAAAGAAAAAAAAAACTTACTTAGATAAGTTGGCAAGTTCTTAAGAATCTGAAAACAAATAAGTAAAAAAACAAAGAACAAACAAACATTTATTTGTTAAAACTACTATATTTAAACAAATTAAATTTAAAAAAGTGTAACGCCAATTCTCCTTAAATGCTAAAAAAAAACTTTCAGCTCAAATTTGCTTGCATACCTTGCTTGTAAAACCATGTGAATAAGAAACACATTTAGAAAAGCCTAGAAACTACTTAAAGATGACATATGCAAAATTGAAGTTTGAACGTTGACTGGACTAACTATTAGCAGATGTTTTTAAAAAATTCATAAAAATTTACATATATTCGTTCTTTTATATTGCATAAATCCATCATATGATTAATCTGAAATAAAAAAATGTAATGGATAAGTAAATACAAAGAAAAACATCATATAAGAATCACAAATCAATATAACAGATAGAGATAAGATGTCATGATAAGAGAGTAGTAGTTGTTAAGTATTGTTATTTCATGTTAGCTTTTAGAAAACAATTCATGTTGGTACATCATGGTTCTAAAAATTCAAATTAAGATATAAACAAAATGTATATGTGGCAAAATGACTTTTCTTGAGTGGCTTTTAGTGAATGATTAAAAGCAGTGACTTTCAATAATAAAACCACTTATAATTTTTAACAATAGACACCAACATAAAGGTAAGCCAAATGTAACAACATTAGTAACATAAATAACAACTTTATGCAAAATCTTGCTCAACACGTTTGCCAAGTCACACACTTTGAAAACATGGTCCATAAATATTATAAGAAGTGTTTATATATGTTATATAAATTTAAATAAATATATTGTGTTTTATAGTTAGTATATATGTTTATATTATGTTGTTTCTATGTCATGGAAACAACATAATATAAACATAAATACTAACTATAAAACACAATATATTTATTTAAATTTGTAACACATATATAAACACTTCTTATAATATTTATATACACAATAGATACATTTTATACTATTTTAAAAATTCATTTATAAAACAATTATATAACACATATTACCACATACATATATTTATCAAAAACTTTTTAATTTTGAACATAATATAAACACATATGCAAACTATAAACATATATAACTTGAATTGTGTGAACAAAAAATTTAAAAATAACATGAAAATATCTAAAAAGGTTTATATATAAAGACATATATCTCGTAATAAAATATCAAATTATAATCATATCTAACTTAAATCAAATACTTATTGAATAAAGAACAAAAAACAGATAAAAGAACTGCAATCCTAATAACAAAATTTAACGTTTAGCAACAATTAAAGTGTCAGTGTTGGCTCAAAATTTTAACTTATTTTTTTAAATTTTCTAAAACAGAACAAAAAAGGTAATAGCATAACAGAAATGTCAATAAACCCAGTCGGCATATCTAGTATTGTAAATACTCGGAGTATTGATCACGTGTAACATACTGCCGTTGATACCAGAGAAATACGCATTTAGTTTTAAGTTTCGAATTCGAGTTCAATACCACTTATTTATCAAAAATACGTATTATATAATATTTGATCAAAATCGGGTACGATATCGTACCCGATTTTGATCAAATATCAACATATAACGGAAAAACAAAAATCTTTGCTTTAAAGCGCATGCTTAAACTGAAATGGTGAAAGCAAAATTTAAATTAAAAAGTTTTCTCTTGAGAAATTTAGTAAAAAGTTTGTCTGGAATGAAAAAGAATAGTCAGGAATACATGAAAAGTTGTATGAAGAGATATCGTTCTGCTAAAGCAGTATCGCATATCTCCAATATAGTTACAGTACTTTTTTGTACTAAAAAAGTTACTAAAACTTTCATAAAAATATCATAAAAATATCATAAAAAATCATAAAACTTTCATAAAAATATCATAAAAATATTTATCACTACTTTTAAATTTATTTAGTTTTATGAAGTCCTAAATTAATATAATTCAAATATATTATAAATCCTATAATTTCGTACCTTGCTTATTTTATTATGTTGATTATTATTTTATTAACATTTCTGTTATGCTATTACCTTTTTTTTGTACTGTTTTAAAAAATTTTGAAAAATAAATTAATATTTCGAGCCAACACTGACATTTCATTGTTGCTAAACGTTAAATTTTGTTATAAGGATTGCAGTTCTTCTATCTGTTTTTTGCTCTTTATTCAATAAGTATTTGATTTAGATTAAATATAATTATAATTTGATATTTTATTACAAGATATATGTTTTTATATATGAACATATATATGAATCTTTTTAGATTTTTTCATGTTATTTTAAAATTTTTTGTTCGCGCAATTCAAGTTATATATGTTTATAGTTTGCATATATGTTTATATTATGTTCAAAGTTAAAAAGTTTTTGATAAATATATGTATGTGGTAATATGTGTTATGTAACTGTTTTATAAATGTGTCATTAAAATAGTATAAAATGTATCTATTGTGTATATAAATATTATATGAGGTGTTTATATATGTTATATAAAGTTAAATAAATGTATTGTGTTTTATAGTTATTATATATGTTTATATTATGTTGTTTCCATGTTTTCAAGGTGTGCGACTTGGCAAACGTGTTGAGCAAGATTTTGCGTAAAGTTGTTATTCATGTTCCTAATGTTGTTACATTTGGCTTACCTTTATGTTGGTGTCTATTGTTAAAAATTATAAGTGGTTTTATTATTGAAACTCACTGCTTTTAATCATTCACTAAAAGCCACTCAAGAAAAATCATTTTGCCATATATACATTTTGTTTATATCTCAATTTGAATTTTTAGAACCATGAAGTACCAACATGATTTGTTTTCTAAAAGCTAACATGAAATAACAATATTTAAAAACTACTACTCTCTTATCATGATATCATATCTCTATCAGATATATTGATTTTCGATTCATATTTGATGTTTTTCTTTGTATTTACTTATCAGTTACATTTTTTCATTTCAGATTTATCATATGATGGATTTATGCGATATAAAAGAACAAATGTATGTAAATTTTTATGAATTTTTTCTAGGCTTTTCTAAATGTGTTTCTTATTCACATTTTATTTTACAAGCAAAGTCTGCAAGCAAATTTGAGCTGAAAATTTTTTTTAGCTTTTAAGGAGAATTGGCGTTCTTCTTTGTTTTATTTAATTTGTTTAAATATAGTAGTTCTAAAAAATAAATGTTTGTTTGTTCTTGGTTTTTTACTTATTTGTTTTCAGATTCTTCTAAACTAGGCAACTCAGCTAAGCAAGTTTTGTTTTATTTTTTAGTGCTATTGGAAAGAGCTGAAAGTTATTTTTTAGAGTGATTGAAAAGAACTGAAGTGTTTTTTAGTTACTTCACACGGTGTAAGTGATACTGGTTTGAGTAAGTTTACTATTTTGTTTTATTTTATATTGGATTTATTTTATATTTGATATATATTATATTAGATATATATTTTGTGTATTTAACATGGAAAACTGACTGTAATTTGTTGACACGAAAGTTTATAAACTTAAATCTGCCTATATTTCAGTATATTTATATATATATATATATATATATATATATATATATATATATATATATATATATATATATATATATATAATTACTTTAGAGTAAAATATACTGACTGACATTGCTTCAATATTTTATACAAGTTTGTGCATTATTATTATTTTTGTTCATTAAGGTAAAAATAATTTTGTGCATTGTAGATTCTTTGTTAAATTAAAAATAATTGATGTAAATAAATATTGTTTAATATTTTTGATTAACAACTTATGTATATAAACATATAAAAAGATATGGATTTCAATAAATCTTAAGTTTGAATAAAGTCTTTGATTAGAAAAGATCACAATTTGTAAGATTCTTTTATGTTCATTTATTCAAATGTAACAATAGTAAGATTACTAGTAATATGTTTAATGATAACAGTGAAATTGAAATAGATAGTATTAGGCTCAACAAAGTTATTAATGTAAAATGCTATAAGGCAACTTGAAAATAGCTGTCAAATGAAAAAAATAGATCTAGGCAGGATGAAATTAATCGTTGTTGAAATGTAAGAAATGTAACTCGGCATGCAGAAGGCTTACTTGACAGAATTCAGTGTCAAGCAGTGTTAATGTCTGTTAATTTGATTTTACTTTAGATGCTTCAGAACAAAGTAAAGTATGAGTTTAACTATTTATAGTAACAATTAACACTTTTAAATCTAAATAATTTTTTTTTTTTATAATTTCTATCATAATTATGTTCTTTTTTTCATTTTTTTTTAGTTAGTTTTCCCTTTGTCATCTTTTGATTAGTTAGCTAACTGTTGAAACATGGTTTTAATTTTGCAAATTTAGTATGATGTGAAATTTACTCTATTAATCATTAGTCAACAGTTAGAGAGAAGCTGGAGCTTAATTAAGAAATGCTGGAAATTAGCTTTTAATCAAGGTAAAAATAATTTTGTTTACTGGAAACATAATAAAACCAGTTACTACTATTTATTTCGTGCTTTTTACATTTGTTAACATGCTGCTTTGGAAACACTTTCTCTCTTTCTCTCTCTCTCTCTCTCTCTCTCTCTCTCTCTCTCTCTCTCTCTCTCTCTCTCTCTCTTAGATGAGTGGGAGATTTAATAAAACTTATGTAATTACTGAGCTCTTACGTATTTCTTAATACCACAAATGATAATGACCATTTATAAGAAATATTTTACGAGTTGCTTACTATTTTATGATATAGTTGCTCAAATTGTTTAACTATAATTGTCCCTTGATTGTTCAAATATTGTAATAAATAAAATCTTTTTAGTCCAAGTATTCAAGTTAATAAAATATCTTATTAAGTTGTGGTGTTATTTGCCAGTGTTACTATAGTAACAATGTATACATTGTGTTGTCTAGCCTTTTTATAATCTTTTTTAATTATTCTGTAGACAGAATATATGAACCTGTCATTTCGAAAAGGACATAAGTCCAAAACTTTTAGCAGTTAGTTTATAAGTTTGAATTAAAAATTTCTGTATGATTTATGTTTTTTTTATAAAAAACAAAAAATACATAAGTTATATACGTTCTTTATTTATCTACTTCTATGTTTAATTTCTTTAGCAAACTAGACATTATTTTAATAAAAATCATATTTTTGTTGATTTTGAAAAGTTTTAGTAAATGGACTTGTGTCCTTTTCGAAATGACAGGTTCATATATTTTCTGTTATTATTATCCTAATTCTACTAACAATAAGATGCAAATAGTACTTTTGTAATTAAAAATTGTAATTTTTTTTTTTCATGTCTTTTTTTAGGTATTTGCAGGCTTTACTTGACTTTCCTTTTCTGGTACCTGTGTTGTGACAGATTTTAAAAAGAACTCAACTGATGTTAATGCGGTCTTTATGTCGTTACCTATAAGCAATGACATTGCTGATACGAAGTCAAAGTTAAAATATTTATAGATAAATTTGTATTTAATTTTTTAGATAATATATCAAGTTATTAATGTGTTTTTATTGGTATTAATGATTTAATAACTCATAACCCGTATTACGGGGTGCTTACTGCTAGTCATTATCATTATGTTATGAATTCATATTAGTTAATAAAATTGTATTGAATATTCTCTGGTTATCGTGTTTTATACGTGTTTTATACGTGTTTAAATGCGAGTTTGATACTCAGTTGGCGTCGTATAGTATACCTGTCTTTATACGCATTATACGTCTATTTTTAATGCGCGTTTGACACGATAAAATGGCTAACAAATATTCGTAAATAATGCGTATTCTGGAAAGTTTTAAATGCGCATGTAATACCAGGAAAATATCGTATTGAATATTCTCTGGTTATCGTGTTTTATACGTGTTTACAAGAGTTTCAAATGCGAGTTTGATACTCAGTAGGCGTCGTATTGTATACGTGCCTTTATACGCATCTAATGCGTATTTTTAATGCGTATTCGACACGATAAAATGGCTAACATACATACCATATCGATACGTATTTAAACGAGTTTCTAATGCGCATTTACAACTAAATTTGCCGACTGGGAAATAGCACGCGCTTTATAAGCAAAGATTTTCGTTTTCCCCCTTATTTGTTAATATATGATCAAAATCGGATTCGATATCATATCCGATTATGATCAAATATTATAAATACGTATTTTTGATAAATAAGTGGTATTGAACTCGAGTTCGAAACTTAAAACTAAATGCGCATTTTTCTGGTATCAATGGCGGTATGTCATACGTGATCAATACTCAGAGTATTTACAATACTAGATATGCCGACTGGGATATTCGTAAATAATCCGTATTCTGGAAAGTTTTAAATGCGCATGTAATACCAGGAAAATATCGTATTGAATATTCTATGGTTATCGTGTTTTATACGTGTTTACAAGAGTTTCAAATGCGAGTCTGATACTCAGTAGGCGTCGTATTGTATACCTGTCTTTCTACGCATCCAATGCGTATTTCTAATGCGTGTTCGACACGATAAAATGGCTAACATACATACCACATCGATACGTATTTAAACAAGTTTCTAATGCGCATTTACAACTAAATTTGCCGACTGGGAATTATTAAGCTCTTTAGCGCGGCGCACAGTGAGTCAGAAAGGTGAAAAAACGGCAAAAATTGTATAACTATCATATATAATTATGCGATACATCAATATTATCGTATTTTGGGTCAAAAAATTTAAATTTTTCATTAAAAATAATTTTTACGCGTACCTATGACGCGTCAAGCGCGCATACGCGTGTAACTGTCTTTTACGCGCGTAAAATATAACCTAAATAAAAAAATCGAATTCCTTGATCCAAAATACCATATAAAAGAACACCACTCATTTTTTAATCTAAATATTTCTTGTGCCTAACCCAGTTGGCAAATTTAGTTGTAAATGCGCATTAGAAACTCGTTTAAATACGTATCGATGTGGTATCTATGTTAGCCATTTTATTGTATCGAACACGCATTAGAAATACGCATTAGATGCGTATAAAGACAGGTATACAATACGACGCATACAGGGTATCAGACTCGCATTTGAAACTCTTGTAAACACGTATAAAATACGATAACCAGAGAATATTCAATACGATATTTTCCTGGTATTACATGCGCATTTAAAACTTTCCAGAATACGCATTATTTACGAATATAAGTTAGCCATTTTATCGTGTCAAACGCGCATTAAAAATAGACATCAGATGCGTATAAAGACAGGTATACAATACGACGCCTACTGAGTATCAAACTCGCATTTAAATACGTATAAAACACGATAACCAGAGAATATTTAATACAATTTTATTAACTAATATAAGTTCATAACATAATGATAATGACTAGCAGTAAGTAATCCGTAATACGGGTTATGAGTTATTAAATCATTAATAACAGTAAAAACACATTAATAACTTGATATATTATCTAAAATATTAAATACAAATTTATCTATAAATATTTTATCTTTGACTCCGTATCAGCAACGTCATTGCTTATAGATAACGACATCCCAGTCGGCATATCTAGTATTGTAAATACTCGGAGTATTGATCACGTATAACATACCGCCGTTGATACCAAAAAAATACGCATTTAGTTTTAAATTTCGAATTCGAGTTCAATACCACTCATTTATCAAAAATACGTATTATTTAATATTTGATCAAAATCGGATACAATATCATACCCGATTTTGATTAAATATCAACATATAACGGAAAAACGAAAATCTTTGCTTTAAAGCGCATGCTTAAACTGAAATTGTGAAAGCAAAACTTAAATTAAAAAGTTTTCTCTTAAGAAATTAAGTAAAAAGTTTGTCTGGAATGAAAAGGAATAGTCAGGAATACAGGAAAAGTTGTATGAAGAGATATCGTTCTGCTAAAGCAGTATCGCATATCTCCAATACAGTTACAGTACTTTTTTGTACTAAAAAAGTTACTAAAACTTTATCATAAAAATATTTATTACTACTTTAAAAGTAGTAATAATAAAATAATAATATAAAATAATAAAATAAGCAAGGTATAAAATGATAGGATCTATAATATATTTGAATTATATTAATTTAGGACTTCATAAAACTAAATAAATTTGAAAGTAACTTTTAAATTTATTTAGTTTTAATTTAAGTCCTGAATTAATATAATTCAAATATATTATAAATCCTATCATTTCATACCTTGTTTATTTTATTATGATGATTATTATTTTATTAACATTTCTGTTATGGTATTACCTGTTTTTTGTACTGTTTTAAATTTAGAAAAATAAATTAAAATATCGAGCCAACACTGACATTTTATTGTTGCTAAACGTTAAATTGTGTTATAAGGATTGCAGTTCTTCTATCTATTTTTTGCTCTTTATTCAATAAGTATTTGATATAAATTAAATATGATTATAATTTGATATTTTATTACGAGACATATGTTTTTATATATGAATATATATATGAATCTTTTAGATTTTTTCATGTTATTTTAAAACTTTTTGTTCGCGCAATTCAAGTTATATATGTTTATAGTTTGCATATATGTTTATATTATGTTCAAAGTTAAAAAGTTTTTGATAAATATATGTATGCGGTAATATGTGTTATGTAATTGTTTTATAAATGTGTCATTAAAATAGTATAAAATGTATCTACTGTGTATATAAATATTATATGAGGTGTTTATATATGTTATATAAAGTTAAATAAATGTATTGTGTTTTATAGTTATTATATATGTTTATATTATGTTGTTTCCATATTTTCAAACTTGGCAAACGTGTTGAGCAAGATTTTGCGTAAAGTTTTTATTTATATTACTAATGTTGTTACATTTGGCTTACCTTTATGTTGGTGTCTATTGTTCAAAATTATAAGTGGTTTTATTAGTGAAACTCGCTGCTTTTAATCATTCACTAAAAGCCACTCAAGAAAAATCATTTTGTCGTATAAACATTTTGTTTATATGTCAATTTGACTTTTTAGAACCATGAAGTACCAACATGATTTGTTTTCTAAAATGAAATAACAATATTTAACAACTACTACTCTCTCATCATGACATCTTATCTCTATCAGATATATTAATTTTCGATTCATATTTGATGTTTTTCTTTGTATTTACTTATCCATTACATTTTTTCATTTCAGATTTATCATATAATGGATTTATGCGATATAAAAGAACAAATGTATGTAAATTTTTATGAATTTTTTCTAGGCTTTTCTAAATGTGTTTCTTATTCACATTTTATTTTACAAGTAAGGTCTGCAAGCAAATTTGAGATGAAAATTTTTTTTAGCTTCTAAGGAGAATTGGCGTTATTCTTTGTTTAATTTAATTTGTTTAAATATAGCAGTTCTAAACAAATAAATGTTTGTCTGTTCTTGGTTTTTTACTTATCTGTTTTCAGATCTTATAAACTAGGCAACTCAGCTAAGCAAGTTTTGTTTTATTTTTTAGTGCTATTGGAAAGAGCTGAAAGTTATTTTTTAGAGTGATTGAAAGGAACTGAAGTGTTTTTTAGTTACTTTACACGGTGTAGCTGATACTGGTTTGAGTAAGTTTACTATTTTGTTTTATTTTATATTGGATTTATTTTATATTTGATATATATTATATTAGATATATATTTTGTGTATTTAAAACTGACTGTAATTTGTTGACACGAAAGTTTATAAACTTAAATCTGCCTATATTTCAGTATATATATATATATATATATATATATATATATATATATATATATATATATATATATATATATACTTTAGATATAATTATATATATATATATATATATATATATATATATATATATATATATATATATATATATATATATATATATATATAATTACTTTAGAGTAAAATATACTGACTGACATTGCTTCAATATTTTATACAAGATTGTGCATTTATTATTTTTGTTCATTAAGGTAAAAATAATTTAGTGCATTGTAGAATCTTTGTGAAATTAAAAATAATTGATGTAAATAAATATTGTTTAATATTTTTGATAAACAACTTATGTATATAAACATATAAAAAGATATGGATTTCAATAAATCTTAAGTTTAGATAAAGTCTTCGATTAGAAAAGATCACAATTTGTAAGATTCTTTTGTGTTCATTTATTCAATTGTAACAATAGTAAGATTACTGGTAATATGTTTAATGATAACAGTGAAATTGAAATAGATAGTGTGAGGCTCAACGAAGTTATTAATGAAAAATGCTAATAGGCAACTTGAAAATAGTTGTCAAATGAAAAAAATAGATCTAGGCAGGATGAAATTAATCGTTGTTGAAATGTAAGAAATGCAACTCGGGATGCAGAAACTTACTTGACTGAATTCCATGTCAAACAGTGTTAGTGTCTGTTAATTTGATTTTACTTTAGACACTTCAGAACAAAGCAAAGTATGAGTTTAGCTATTTATAGTAACAATTAACACTTTTAAATCTAAATAATTTTATTTCTTTTTATAATTTATATCATAATTATGTTCTTTTTTTCATTTTTTTTTTTTAGTTTGTCTTCCCTTTGTCATCTTTTGATTAGTTAGCTAACTGTTGAAACATGGTTTTAATTTTTTAAATTTAGTATGATTTGAAATTTACTCTACTAATCATTAGGCAACAGTTATAGAGAAGCTGGAGCTTAATTAAGAAATGCTGGAAATTAGCTCTTAATCAAGGTAAAAATAATTTTGTTTACTAGTAACATAATAAAACCAGTTACTACTATTTATTCCGTCCTTTTTTACGTTTGTTAACATGCTGCTTTGGAAACACTTTCTTTCTCTCTCTTTCTCTCTTAGATGAGAGGGAGATTTAATAAAACTTATGCAATTACTGAGCTCTTATGTATTTCTTAATACCACAAATGATAATGACCAATTATAAGAAATATTTTACGAGTTGCTTGCTATTTTATGATATAGTTGCTCAAATTGTTTAACTATAATTGTCCCTTGATTGTTCAAATATTGTAATAAATAAAATCTTTTTAGTCCAAGTATTTAAGTTAAAAAAATATCTTGTTAAGTTGTGGTGTTATTTGCCAGCGTTCCTATAGTAACAATGTATACATTGTGTTGTCTAGCCTTTTTATAATCTTTTTTAATTATTCTGTAGCCAGAATATATGAACCTGTCATTTTGAAAAGGACATAAGTCCAAAACTTTTAGCAGTTAGTTTATAAGTTTGAATTAAAAATTTCTGTATGATTTATGTTTTTTTATAAAAAATAAAAAATACATAAGTTATATACGTTCTTTAATTATCTACTTTTATGTTTAATTTCTTTAGCAACCTGGACATTATTTTAATAAAAATCATATTTTTGTTGATTTTGAAAAGTTTTTGTATATGGACTTGTGCCCTTTTCGAAATGACAGGTTCATTTAATTTTCTGTTATTATTATCCTAATTCTACTAACAATAAAATGCAAATAGTACTTTTGTTATTAAAAATTGTAATTTTTTTTTTATGTCTTTTTTTAGGTATTTGCAGGCTCACTTGACTTTCCTTTTCTGGTACTTGTGTTGTGACAGATTTTAAAAAGAACTCAACTGATGTCTTTATGTCGTTACCTATAAGCAATGACGTTGCTGATACGGAGTCAAAGTTAAAATATTTATAGATAAATTTGTATTTAATATTTTAGATAATATATCAAGTTATTAATATGTTTTATTGTTATTAATGATTTAATAACTCATAACCCGTATTACGGGTTGCTTACTGGTAGTCATTATCATTATGTTATGAGTTCATATTAGTTAACAAAATTGTATTGAATATTCTCTGGTTATCGTGTTTTATACATGTTTAAATGCGAGTTTGATACTCAGTAGGCGTCGTATTGTATACCTGTCGTTATACGCATCTGATGTTATTTTTAATGCGCGTTTGATACGATAAAATGGCTAACATATATTCGTAAATAATGCGTATTCTGGAAAGTTTTAAATGCGCATGTAATACCAGAAAAATATCGTATTGAATATTCTCTGGTTATCGTGTTTTATACGTGTTTACAAGAGTTTCAAATGCGAGTCTGATACTCAGTTGGCGTCGTATTGTATACCTGTCTTTATACGCATCTAATGCGTGTTTCTAATGCGTGTTCGATACGATTAAATGGCTAACATACATACCACATCGATACGTATTTAAACGAGTTTCTAATGCGCATTTACAACTAAATTTGCAAACTGGGATAAAGACCGCATTAACATCAGTTGAGTTCTTTTTAAAATCTGTCACAACACAAGTACCAGAAAAGGAAAGTCAAGGAAAGCCTGCAAATACCTAAAAAAAGAACATGAAAAAAAAATTACAATTTTTAATTACAAAAGAACTATTTGCATTTTATTGTTATAGAATTAGGATAATAATAACAGAAAATATATGAACCTATCATTTCGAAAAGGGCACAAGTCCATTTACTAAAACTTTTCAAAATCAACAAAAATATGATTTTTATTAATATAATGTCTAGGTTGCTAAAGAAATTAAACATAGAAGTAGATAAATAAAGAACGTATATAACTAATGTTTTTTTTATTTTTTATAAAAAAAACATAAATCATACAGAAATTTTTAATTCAAACTTATAAACTAACTGCCAAAAGTTTTAGACTTAAGTCCTTTTTGAAATGACAGGTTCATATATTCTGTCTACAGAATAATTAAAAAAGATTATAAAAAGGCTAGACAACAGAATGTATGCATTGTTACTATAGTAACGCTGGCAAATAACACCACAACTTAATAAGATATTTTATCAACTTAAATACTTGGACTAAAAAGATTTTATTTATTACAATATTTGAACAATCAAGGGACCATTATAATTAAACAATTTGAGCAACTATATCATAAAATAGCAAGCAACTCGTAAAATATTTCTTATAAATGGTCATTATCATTTGTGGTATTAAGAAATACATAAGAGCTCAGTAATTACATAAGTTTTATTAAATCTCCCTCTCATCTTAGAGAAAGAGAGAAAGAAAGTGTTTCCAAAGCAGCATGTTAACAAATGTAAAAAAGCACGGAATAAATACTAGTAACTGGTTTTATTATGTTACCAGTAAACAAAAATATTTTTACCTTGATTAAAAGCAAATTTCCAGCATTTCTTAATTAAGCTCCAGCTTCTCTCTATTTATTGACTAATGATTAATAGAGTAAATTTCATATCATACTAAATTTACAAAAATTAAAACCATGTTTCAACAGTTAGCTAATTAATCAAAAGATGACAAAGGATAGAAAAACTAAAAAAAAAAAATGAAAAAAAGAACACAATTATGATAGAAATTATAAAAAAAAAAATTATTTAGATTTAAAAGTTTTAAATGTTACTATAAATAGTTAAACTCATACTTTGCTTTGTTCTGAAGTGTCTAAAGTAAAATCAAATTAACAGACATTAACACTGCTTGACACTGAATTCTGTCAAGTAAGTTTTCTGCACTTTGAGTTAAATTTCTTACATTTCAACAACGATTAATTTCATCCTGCCTAAATCTCTTTTTTTCATTTGACAACTATTTTCAAGTTGCGTATTAGCATTTTACATTAATAACTTTGTTGAGCCTAATACTATCTATTTTAATTTCACTGTTATCATATTACCAGTAATCTTACTATTGTTACAATTGAATAAATGAACATAAAAGAATCTTACAAATTGTGATCTTTTCTAATCAAAGACTTTATTTAAACTTAAGATTTATTGAAATCCATATCTTTTTATATGTTTACATACTAAGTCGTTTATCAAAAATATTAAACAATATTTATTTACATCAATTATTTTTAATTAACAAAGAATCTACAATGCACAAAATTATTTTTACTTTAATGAACAAAAATAATAAATGCACAATCTTGTATAAAATATTGAAGCAATGTCAGTCAGTATATTTTTCTCTAAAGTAATTATATATATATATATATATATATATATATATATATATATATATATATATATATATATATATATATATATATATATATATATATATATATATATATATATATATATATATATATATATATATATATATATATATATATATATATATATATATATATATATATATATATATATATAAATATATATATATATATATACATACTGAAATATAGGCAGATTTAAGTTTATAAACTTTCGTGTCAACAAATTACAGTCAGTTTTTCATGTTAAATACACAAAATATATATCTAATATAATATGTATCAAGTATAAAATAAATCCAATATAAAATAAAACAAAATAGTAAACTTACTCAAACCAGTATCACTTACACTGTGTGAAGTAACTAAAAAACACTTCTGTTCTTTTCAATCACTCTAAAAAAAAACTTTCAGCTCTTTCCAATAGCACTAAAAAATAAAACAAAACTTGCTTAGCTGAGTTGCCTAGTTTATAAGAATCTGAAAACAGATAAGTAAAAAACCAAGAACAAACAAACATTTATTCTTTAGAACTACTATATTTAAACAAATTAAATAAAACAAAGAACAACGCTAATTCTACTCAAAAGCTAAAAAAAATTTTCAGCTCAAATTTGCTTGCAGACCTTGCTTGTAAAATAAAATGTGAATAAGAAACACATTTAGAAAAGCCCAGAAAAAATTCATAAAAATTTACATACATTTGTTCTTTTATATCACATAAATCCATCATATGATAAATCTGAAATGAACAAATGTAATTGATAAGTAAATACAAAGAAAAACATCAAACATGAATCAAAAATCAATATATCTGATAGAGATAAGATGTCATGATAAGAGAGTAGTAGTTGTTAAATATTGTTATTTCATGTTAGCTTTTAGAAAACAAATCTTGTTGGTACTTCATGGTTCTAAAAATTCAAATTGAGATATAAACAAAATGTATATACGGCAAAATGATTTTTCTTGAGTGGCTTTAAGTGAATGATTAAAAGCAGTGAGTTTCAATAATAAAACCATGTATAATTTTTAACAATAGACACCAACATAAAGGTAAGCCAAATGTAACAACATTAGTAACATAAATAACAACTTTACGCAAAATCTTGCTCAACACGTTTCCCAAGTCGCACACTATTTTAATGACACATTTATAAAGCAATTACATAACACATATTACCACATGCATATATTTATCAAAAACTTTTTAACTTTGAACATAATATAAACATATATGCAAACTATAAACATATATTACTTGAATTGCGCGAACAAAAAATTTAAAAATAACATGAAAAAATCTAAAAAGATTCATTTATATATTCATATATAAAAACATATATCTCGTAATAAAATATCAAATTATAATTATATTTAATTTAAATCAAATACTTATTGAATAAAGAGCAAAAAACAGATAGAAGAACTGCAATCCTTATAACAAAATTTAACATTTAGCAACAATAAAATGTCAGTGTTGGCTCGAAATTTTTTAATATATTTTTCTAAATTTTTTAAAACAGTACAAAAAAAAGGTAATAGCATAACAGAAATGTTAATAAAATAATAATCAACATAATAAAATAAGCAAGGTATGAAGTGATAGGATTTATAATATATTTGAATTATATTAATTTAGGACTTCATAAAACTAAATAAATTTAAAAGTAGTAATAAATATTTTTATGATAAAATTTTAGTAACTTTTTTAGTACAAAAAAGTACAGTAACTGTATTGGAGATATGCGATACTGCTTTAGCATAACGATATCTCTTAATACAACTTTTCATATATTTCTTACTATTCCTTTTCATTCCAGACAAACTTTTCACTAAATTTTTTAAGAGAAAACTTTTTAATTTAAATTTTGCTTTCACAATTTCAGTTTAAGCATGCGCTTTAAAGCAAAGATTTTCGTTTTTCCATTATATGCTGATATTTGATCAAAATCGGGTAGCATATTTTGAAACCCTATACAGGCTCAGAATAGGCAGAAAAATGAGCAATCTGATTCGCTGATTTTGAAAGAGAGGCATGTGCGATTTTGTTGAAAAATATAATTAAAATCAAAACAAACAGATTTTTGAGATAAATTTCAAAGTAACGATATACTAAGTTTATCAATACAAGTCATGTGTTACTATCAACACAGGAAATTCATTTTATTTTAGTACTCTTCAGAGAATTTAAAAAGTATCAAAATCTATTTGTACAAGAGAATTTTCACTCGTAAAATTTTCAATAAAGTTTATCTTGGTGATGAAGATTTTATCTATTGTTATTTTTAAGAAACGAAAAAAAAAATGTGTTAAAGTAAATTTGAAAAAATCTACAAATGTGTATCTCTCAAAATATGCTTTTGGCTTTAAAGCATTCTTAAATACATAGTTTATATAAGTATGTTGTACGAGACTAATAGCGAAGCACTTTTGCATAAAAAGTTTATATGCAGTTTTACGTGACTACTGGTGAAGAACTTTATTTATAAACTGATTTACATGTTTATTATAAAGAGTTGAAAATTAGAGTTTTTTAAAAAAGAAAAATTGTACTAATTGCAAAACTAGCTTACATGTTCCATGTCAATATATGAGCTCTGAGGAGATTTTGTTTTCATGCTTTGTTTCAACCATAGTTTGAAGGAGGCTGATATATTTTTTTATTATGTAACTTTAATAAAGCATCGTGTTAAACCATCAAAAACTTTTTTTAAATTTAAAAAATTTTTGACAGGCTACATTAAGTTATAAAATATTTGAAGATTTAACAAAAGAAGTGATATTTATGTTTGTCTACAGAACAGTAATTTTTGTACAGTTACATATAAACACTGACATTAAAAGCAAGAAAAAGTAAGTCAAATAAGTTAACCTAATAAAAGTGGATTATGGCATAAATAAAAGTGGATTATGGTAAATGATTGTGGCATTTTTTGTATTGTATTAATTGAAAAAAAAAAGATTTAAAAACTAGACTAAGTGGTTAAAATCAAACGTTTTAATGAAAAAAGAGTAATTAAAAAAAGAAAAGAAAATTATCAAAAAAAAAAGAACAAAATAAGTTGTCATGCTATGAATATTTTTGCTATTATAAAATGTGTTTTGTATGTATAAACTCTTTCACTTGAATTTACATGTGTGCAATTTCTAAATCTGTTTCTCATTAAATATAATGTCTGTGTTCTATAAAGCATGCTCGATACAAAGTTTATACGCAATTGCACCAGACTACTGGTAAAGTACTTAAAATATGCAAAGAATAAATTTTAAGCTGAGGCAGAGGTTGTTCTATACTCGTTACTGCATCTTTATACCAACTTGTTAATTATAAACAGTGTAACATTTAAAATTTTGGAAAAAGAAAATTTTTACAGATGTTTTGCCAAACTAGCTTACACGTTCCATATAAATCTACGAACTCTGAAGAAGTTACTGTTCAACCTAAATTTTGAGAAGGCTGATAAGGCGTACATCAATATTTTTCTTTATATATATTATATAGGATGAAAATTGGATATTATTCTAATGGAAATAATTTGAATAATAAATTGGATAATAATCTAATAGAAAATTTAACAAAAAAAGTAATATTTGTTTTTTCACTGAACATTAAAACTTTACTGAGTATTAAAGTCAAAAAATTTAACCAAATAAAGGTAAATTATGGCAATTTTTGTAATAAAAATAACTTTATCAAAATTAACTTTTACATTTGAAGAAGCAAGTTTTCAAAAAAATTATTAATATTACATCAAAATAAAACATGACGCATCTGTATTTTTATATAACAAGAGATATTCACAGAAATTTAAAAAAAGAACACTTGTTTTTATTGGTTATACCAAAAATTAAATAATGAAACTATTAATAAAATTTGTAAATATGGAATGCATTTTATTTAAGTTTTTTTTTCTAATTTTTTTAGAGCAGACATATTTTCTTTTTCTTCTGGAGTATATAATGTAAAATAAATTATTAGCATTATAAATATATAAAATTTATCAAAGTTTGCTGCTTTATTTAATATTATTTACTATCAGTTGCTATTAAAGGATACACATTTTATATTAATTATAGAATACAGTAACGAGTATTTTGTTCAGGTTAAAAGCTATATATTAACAAACATGTATTGAGTTTTGAAATTAAAATAAACAACAACATGAACTTGCATGTTTGCAATCTTTCTTGTTTCTACCTTTTTACACTTAGTTTTTCATTAAGGTGTGGTAAGTTGAGAGTTATTGCTTTTGGTAATCAGTTTACTATATCAAAACACACTTGTGGACATCAGGTTATAGATTTTTTCTAATAGCTTATTATGCTACAATGCTTTGTGATCTTTTATTACTATACATTAGAAAAGGATATCTAAATTTGCTCTTGCTTACAATTGCTTTTAATTTAAGAGTGTTGCAAATCATCTGGGCTAGCTATAACAACCAATAAGCAATATTCTCAAATTTTTTTTAGTGTTTTATATAATTTATATATGGAAGTAATAAGTGTAAAGTTCTAAAAAGAAATTAGGCTATTTTTTAAAAATACTTTTGCTAAATGATTGGATAAATGGGAACTTAATTTGAAAAAAATTATACCAAGTTAATAATAGTCTATTGAAATTAGTAGGTAAATTTTAAAACTGTTTTAAAAAATCTATCGTATGAGAATCACAGCATAGTTAAGTTTTACCATCTGGTTTATAGTTTGTTACAATGGTTGTCTTTTTTATATCTTAGAATTATAAAAACAATTAGAAAAACAAACTAATTTTTTTAAATCTTTATTTTTATGAAAAAACTCTGAAAATCACAGATGTTTTGAGTTGTGAGGGTTTGTATAAGTATTTGTACTATATTGCACAAAATTGGATAGAAAAATCATAATTTTTTTTGCTATTATTATTTGGTTTTTTATGAAGTTACTCAAATTCACTTTTATTATTCAATACGTTTTTTGACATTTGTTTTGATTTAAACATACGCGTAAAAGCCTCTCTTTCAAAATCAGCGAATCAGATTGCGCATATCTCTGCCTATTCTGAGTCTGTATAGGGTTTCAAAATATGCAATCGGGTACAATATCGTATCCGATTTTGATCAAATATTAAATAATACGTATTTTTGATAAATAAGTGGTATTGAACTAGAATTCGAAACCTAAAACTAAATGCGTATTTTTCTGGTATCAACGGCGGTATGTTATACGTGATCAATACTCCGAGTATTTACAATACTCGATATGCCGACTGGGTTGCGATTTAAAGCAAAGATTTTCGTTATTCAGTTGTATGTTGTTATTTGATCAAGATCGGGTACGACATCGTATTCGATTTTGATCAAATATTAAATATACGTATTTTTAATAAATAAGTGGTATTGAACTCGAATTCGAAACTTAAAACTAAATGCGTATTTTTCTGGTATCAACGGAGGTATGTTATACGTGATCAATACTCCGAGTATTTACAATACTAGATATGCCGACTGGGAAGGCTCGTACTACTTACGCGTATACGCGTTAGAGACTTTTACGCGCACAGTGACTGACTTAATTTATAAAAATTAAATTCCTCAAACCAAAAAATTTATTAATTAAAAAGAAAAACTGGTTCGAAAAGTATTTTAATATTATATAATATTAAAATATATTAAAGACAAAATAAATATTTATCTTATCTAATTTTTCTTTCAAGAAAACAAAAAAAGAAAACCTAATACTAATAAAAAGACTTTATTTCATTATTACAGCATTAACAAAGATAAAACTTTAGGGGTAAGTGTTTTTCCATTTACAACCTTGTATTTTTTAAAACAAGTGTTTGATATTACAGGATCACTTCTAATCAACAAGTATTGGTACTGGTTTTTCATAACATACTTTCTAGATATCTTGGCTGTATGGTTTAATCTAGCTTTGCGAATTTCTTTATTTAGAGCCTCTTGTGACTCTTCAGAGAAGTAACCAATTGGCAGTTCTAATGCCTCAGATATCTGCACACCATGTTCCAAGAGTTTATGAACAGTTGGGGGAATCACATACCAGCAATAGTTTTTGAGTATAAGAGCTGTAGTTTCATAGCAATACTGGCCAAAACTTTCAGAGTTCAATTCATAACAGGAGCATACTGCTATTAGGATTGTCCTCAATCTAATAATTACATCTACTGCCACTCCCGTTATATCAGCGAAAGTTTAAGCATTTTCAAATGCTCTTCTGGCAGTGTTTCCATCGTTAGTGTTGCTAAAACTCTGTTTGGGCATATCAACTATAAGACTTAGCTCTTCTCTAAACCTCAGTTGAATGTTCGTTTTTTTACTTTTTACTAATGCTTTTTCAGCAGGGGATTTGGCAAAGTATTTTTTAATGTCTAATTTATATCCTAAATGTAAAATATATTCAAAACATCTCAGCCAGCAATGCAGAGTAGAAAGACCCAAAGATAAAGCTTTTTCATTGATTGGTTTAGATCTGATCGATGCTGGGTTATTAAGTTCACTGGGCTTAGCTCCGCAAACATTACATGATTGCGAGGACAGAGTGTTAGTGAGGGCATAAACCACTTTACCATCAAACATGGTTAAATCTAGTTTGAACGTAAATGTGATAGTCGTATCCGGTTTTCCTTCCTCTACTTCTAACTTTACTTCAAACTTGACTAGTCTATTTATTTCTGCTTTTAAAAGTTCATATTCATTTCTTATCAATTCTTCCGTTTCTTTTTGATATTGGAGATGGAGGGGTCTACAGTAATGTGTACTAGAGGGCTTTCTATTTATAACCATACATTTTTGTTCATGATGGTTAATTTAAGTGAAACAACAGCTGTCTGGAAAAGACTTTGTTTATTAACTTGGGCTTCACCAATGTTTGTATCAGTATATTTTTGCTTATAGACACTTTGACTGGAGGCAATATCAAAACCACCTTTAAAATGAAGTAGACCTTTAAACCTCCCCCCAATTTCAGCAAACATTCTCATAGAGTCTTAACATTCCGTAAAAGTTAATATCCTTGTCAGAGTATGATTAAACATACCCTGTAGAGAAGTTGAAGCAGATGTTTCTGTCACAATTAAACCCTCAGGATAACATTTGTATCTCTCATTCTTAATTTCATGAAGTGAAGGATTAATATCTGCATTATGTATTATCGATGAATTTCTAATCATTTGATACTGTTCATCAGAAAGGTCACACTGAATTTTTAAGCTCAAGGCATCTTCGGTTTTCATTTTTATCGGAAAATTTATCTTTTTGATTTTATCTTTTTCAGAGTTTGTAGCACTTTTCACAAGATCAACAAAGTCTTTTTTGCTAGGATCTCTAGTGGCTTTTTTATTGAAGCTAATGCCAATGCTTCTTCTGCTTCTATTGATTGACTAATTGATCTTCTGCTTCTATCACCTAAATCTTCCCAGTTCTTGCACTTTCTACCTGAACCTGATGCAACATTTTTTTTGTTAACAGTAATATCTTTGTTCAACCAAGTTCGCTCGTGTTCTGAAAGTCTAGAGAAGGTTCTTGCATACTTTCGCAACTTTGATTGGAATTTACATTTAAATATTATTAGAGTTTTCTTTAGATTTATCATTTCAGGTTTTTCAATACTTTCATAGTATAGACCCTCCAGTCTACAAAATTCAAGTAGAAGAGCCTCGAGTAAGTTATCATGATTAATTCCTAACTCTTGAATTATAGGAACTAAATGTATTCTTTTCATGTTGAATGTAAGCAATAAGTTAAGTTATTTTATACACAAGTTTTAATTTTAAAACATGCACTATGCCATCAAACGTTGCATATATTGGTTTTTGAGGTTTGATAATTAGCACCATCTGCATGAGCATGAGTTTTTTTACTAATAGGAACTAAATGTATAATTTGTGTAATGAATGAAAGCAATGAACTAATATTCGCTACTTTAAACGGCAAGTTTTAATTAAAAACGAAAAAAAAACACAAAAAAACCAAAGTATTTGAAAGGTCTTATTTTAATAGGGGCAAGTTTGGGCAAATAATTTTTATTTTTTCTGCTTTCATATATACCTAATAATGGGAAAATATTAAAACTACCATGGAATCTAGTGGAATCGTTTAGTTTTTAAACTAAACTCATAATTAAACTAATTTAAAAAAAATCAATTTATGACACATTTTTGAGATCTCAGCAATGAAAAACTAAAAACAAAATTTATTGTCAAAAATGTTGTTAGTAGTTGCCAAACATCTTAAACATATGACTTCAAATTAAATCTTGAACTGTTTTTACCCATGTCAATCTTAAAAGAGTGACACAAAAGCTAGATTTTTTTGAACGAGTTTTCCGATACATAAAATAAAATAAATAAGTCTCGAAAAAAGGCTTATAAATTGGTGAAATCTTGAAAATTGTTCACAAAAAAGTTAATTATTGACTTTTAGTGGTATTTAGTAACATTATAATTAAATTAATTAACTTCCAGCAATACTTTTTTTATGGGGTTTTTTTTGCCGTTTTTTATGGATTTTGACTCACTGTGCGGCGATTTCTATTAAACTTAATAGGCTATTAAACTTTCTATTAAACTATTAAATAATAAATTTCCATTAAGTATTAAATATTTTATTAAACTGTTAAATCTCTATTAAACTTAATAGGCTATTTTGACTTTTTATTTAAATTAAGACTCTGCGAGGGAAACTTTTGATCTTTTTTGGTTTGATTGTGGTGAAATTTTGCTTTACGTAATTTATGAACAATCCCGAACATAAAAAATTAGAATCTCGAAATACTCATTTGTAACAATAGCATTAAGTTACATTACAATTAACAAGGTCAATTAACTTAATGTTGTTAACTTTATGTCAGAGCCGACGACACGGGTTTCAAGGTGGAGGGGCATAATCATAAATTTTTAAAATAAGTCCTCTCTATCTAGAATTTTCTTAAAAAAAAAAAAAAAAGGTCCCTTAGAAAAAAAGTGGGATGACACGTGCCTTCACCGCCCCCCCCCCCCTGGTGTTGTCGGCTCTGTATGTTACTGACATTATTATTTTATATTCAAGGCTTCCTCGTTGCAGACTTGGTTCAGAAAAGACATATACAACATTTTAAATTTTGAGCATTGATAGTTATAAATTTTAATTTAAGATGAAAAGTAAGAAAATTCATGTTTACAACATTTATATGATTCCGAAATTCCGCGCAAGTATAACGATTAGCATGTCTACGGCAATATAAGCCAGTTATTGTTTCATCCTGTTAATAGAGCATAACACCTTGGTTTCTATTTGCATTTAATAACAATTAGAACCTAAGATTAAAGTTGTAATAAAAATGGAGCTAAAAAATGGTTTTAATAGCTATTTTGTTCAAAATAAAAAGTTTTCTTTTTTTTCAATCTATAATACCTGTTACCAGTCAAAGCCACCATGGTTTAAATTACATAGTTGACCATTGTTTCTACTTGTCTTAGGAGTATGCGCTATGAAATTTTCAGCCTTTTTAAAATAACATAGGTCTGGCGGCCACAGGCTCTTAGACTATAAATACTTTGTTATAACATAAATATAGAACATAGCGTTTTCTAGTATTTAATTGTAATATATTTTTTTATTTGATGTATGAACTGAACCAAACAAACCTTAACAAATAAAGCAGTATTTGGGGCACAAATTTCACCCCCTAAGATTGATAGCATGTTTTAATAAAGTATGTATTTTTTTAGTTTTAGAGGAACCCTGCTATTGGGGTAAAGTGGGACAAGGGTGGGTGAAGTGGAACAAGTGAGTGGGAGAAGCGGGACATTTGGTGGAAAAGTGGGACTATATAAAAACGATTCCAAAACTAGTTAATATTTATTTGAACAAGTTTTGATTTTTGACTTTAAAGTTAAGTTTAATTTAAATTAAAACAAAATAGTTAACGCATCAATGAATTATTCCATCAAATTAAGAATACATATTAAGAATTAAAATTTCTTTATTTAAAAAAAAAAAAGAAGTTATTTTTATATTATTTAATGTGCCAAAGTTTACTTGGAAATTGATTTCATCTTTTGTTCTTGATGTTGTTCCAGCTGGCTGTCGAGGCAGGACTGCTTTTATATCATTAATATTAGGTTTGATAAACTTAGAAATTTCCTAATTTTGGCATTTTAGGAAGCTGACCTCTTCATTAAAATATTTGTTCATTTCTTTTTGCACTAATCCTACATAATAAAAAAAAAAGTACATCAACAGTCAAGAATAAATACATACATGAGTTACTATGCTGTCAGCAAAAATACTTTTTAGAAATACTTTCAAAAAAAGTGGTTTCTACCACGCACAAGAAGGCGAAATGATGTCTAATAAAAAGTGCATGAGAAATCTATTCGTTTACATCCAATAACAGTAATTAGGCGCCGCTCCTAAATAAAATAATAGGAGTATCCCACTTCTCCCGCGTCCCACTTCTCTCCACTCTCCACTACTGATTTAGTGACATATGATAAAATAAAACCTTAATAGTTAAAAGGTGCTATTATTTCATTTATCTTTCATGTATGCATTTCTATTAAAAAAAAAGTTTGGGTTGAAATTTAAAACTATTCTTAACGCGTAATATTTACGTTCTGAAAGATTTGACGCAAATCCAAATTCTTCAACGTCAAGCAAAGAGTGGATTCACTAATTTTAAACTCTCGATAACTTCTTTTTATCTTCAGATTTTTATCTTCACATTTAAAGAAAATTTGAGAAAACTTAGAAACTTCGTATCGCCGACTGTTTAAAAATCTTATCTGGTATCTGGATATTTCAAAATCAGAAATATCCAGATATCACCTTGTCAATATTACCCGACTTATGTGCTGATGTTTTTCTAGGTCATGTTTTTATGAAACAACATAGCAGTATAACAATACTTTTTTGAGGAAAACTACCTCCTTTGTCAGGTTGACCTTTCTAAAGATTGTTGTCCAATTGCAACTAAATCTCAAAACTTGATCATGTTGATAAACTGTTCATTCAATCCGAAATTAAGAAGTTATTAAATGACGAAATCATGAAACCAAGAAACTCGTCTTGGAGGGCCCAAGTACACTGTTAAAAATATCCGTACTTTTACGGAATTATTTTCTGTTATTAGCGCGGAAAGTACCCATTAACAAAACTTGTCACATTAAAAAGTAATTTTAAATTTTTTAGCTATCGTGTTTTTTAAAAATAACAATATCTAGTATTTTAGTGACTTTTTTAGCTGAAAAAAGCTAAAGAAATAAAGAACTTTAAATTGTATACTTCTCCTTTCTTTTATCCTATAAAATGAGTACCATAAATAGTAGTTTCTTTACGTTGTTAAATACCAATTATTAATGAAGCATGTTTAATAATATATATTCAGTTAATAGTGGTGTAAAGTTTGAAAAAAGTTTTTTTTTTCTATTTTTAGTCAAAAAAAAAATAACTAGGAAAAAATAACTAGGAAAAAAAAATTGAATACATGGGTGCAAAAACATTGTAACTTCATTTTCATAAATTGTTTAGGAGGAAAAAAAAACTGAATAATTTTTTATGTAGGGGGAATACGTATTTTTCTACCAAATCATGTGATTAATGACGCAAGAAGCGCTTTAATCTATGTCATTTTTATACTAACTGATAGACTTCTTTTATATACTAATAATTCATTCAAACCTGAAAATCAATAAAAAGTGGAGTTATCGTTTTTACACCCATGTCTTCAATTAAAAATGACGTCAAAAATATTTGAATTAAAAGGATATATTCTGGTTTTGCCAAAAAGCATACTTAGCATTTGCAGATGTTTTGCCTTTTAAATATGAACTCTTTAAAAGGCTAGAATCCTTTTTTTTCTCACTTCTGTTTTTAAAAAAAACTTGTTTTTAATTATTGTAAAATTTTCATTAATCATTTTCATCTAGAAACTAAATCGTTTTTTGATTCTTTATAGATGACTTGCAACGAGCAACGTCACATCTTTTTGTAAACAACATGCGCGCGAATACTTGTTGGCAAAAAACATTAAAACTTCGCAAGTATAATTTTTTTTTTTTTTTTTTTTTTTTTTTTAAACATCTTCGCTTCCAACAAGGCTGCAAGCAGCCACTAATTAAAGTTGGAAGTTACTGTAAGAGAAAAGATGAAGATTGTAGAGCAAGATAACGATTGACGGACGATTTAAAAGATTGCAAATTATATGAATCAGGAAAGCAAGATAAAGGAAGCGAATTCCAAAGAGCTGATGTTCGAGGAAAAAAACTAGACGAATAAGCGTTTTTGGAGCACTTAGGAACAGTCACAGAAAAAGGATGACACTTAATTGAATGACGAGTAACACGAGAATGAATTTTAGTAGATGGCACAAGAGACGTTAGCTCTTTCGAGCAGTGCCCATTATAGTATTTGTAGAAAAGAGAAAGAGAAGCAACATTACGACGATGTGATAATGGTTGAAGGTTGGCTGCAAGAGCAGGTCCAACTATGTTTATTTTCTATGAATTTCATAAATTCATAATATAAATACACTCTATAAGTGTCTTTTGCATTTCTTTTATATCCTCAAATAAAATTTTGTCTTCTTTTTGAAAAATGATCAAAATAATTAGTCACATAAAAAATGTGACTAATAACATAAATAGTTGTTTACATGTGCAAATTTTATATTAATATTGATCTCGTAAAATGACAGCAAAAATTCTTATAAGCTTTTTCGCTACTTAATGCTTTTAAAAATCTTTTGAAATTTAATAAATAATAATATCATAATTGAATATTTTTAAGTGGTAGTAATTTAGCATGCGAGGTGCAGTGGTTAGAGACACCTATTGCTAACATTAGGTTTCTGCAACAAAAAGAAGTAACAAATCAACAGAAATCGGTAGGAAAGTTAACAGCAAATGATAAAGACCTAGTTTTGGAAAAATTATTGCATTGTAAAAAAATTAGGTAATTTTAAAAATTTTACACTTGTGTTGGAACAAAATGAATTAACATTTTGTTTCAACACAACTGTAACTCATTTCAGTACAGGACAAAAAGTACTAAATGGTTATGAAAAGATTTTTAAACCAGACAATAGACAAATTATAACTAATACACTCATTTAAAATGTATTTAGATTTTTAATCTGTAAATTAATAATATAATGCTTCTCTATAAATTTACTTTTATTATTTATAAATAATAAGGGTGGCCAGCAACTTGGTAATTCTTCCTATATTTTACACTATATTCACTATATAATATAAAATGTTTTTTTAAAGACGCTATAAAATAAAAATCATCTGTCCTAAAGTCCTACTTTAACTTTTTGTTTTTGCATTGGTTAAGAAAAATTAAAAAAAAAGTAATTAATACAAAGAAACTAAATTACTAAAAAGCATGCAAGCAAGTACGCATAATCCTGAAGCTTTCCTATTACACCAGCATATACCTTGAAATATGTGATTAATTCTTATAAATCATACTTTTTTTATAATAATAATAAAAAAAAAGACAAAAAAGAATTGAAGCAATACCAAGTGGAACAATCCTTTTCTAAGATCGTCAAGCCGATAATGATAAACCTTCAATTGTTGGGTAAGTTTTTTTACTATTATTATTATTTTTTTTAATTTTTATTTTAAGTGCCCCAAGAAGTCCTATCGGTCTTATCACAGAGCATCGCGGATGAGCATTTAATTGGAAGTTCACGCCTCCTTCCTAACCGATGTCGCAAAACTTGCTCAGAGGTGGGGTTTGAACCACGGATCATTTGTATCTGAGGCAAGTGCGCAACCACTGCGCCACGGCTGCTCATAAAGTTTAACAGAAGCAACCATTAAAACTTCAGAAAAAGCAGAGCGCTTTGTTGTTCATCAATAGTTTTTGCTTCAATTTGTTCTTAAACTTATTAAGCGTAGCAATTATTTTAAGTTCATTGGGTAATATTTTATTCCCTCTAATATTTTGCCCCTCTCGTAGAAATTGAAAATTCAGTCGCCGAAAAATATCTTTTGGATTGAATATAACTGTTATTTGAAACTTTGGTTAAAATCTTAGTTTATAATCTATTAGTTAAAAATCAGGTTAGTTAACATCATTATTTAAAAGTCAATGAGAGCACTTTTGAAGCAAGCTTATGTTTTTGAGTAAAAGTAAAGGGCTATGTGAGATTTTTTGTTTTTTTTTATGTTAAAGGTCTGATAAATCTTTCATCGGAAAGCGAGGGAATTTTTATGAGTCAGAGAAAAGTCATGGAAAATTAATATGAAAATTTGCTGGCCACTCTGAATATATATACTTACATTAATCAACTACACTCATAAAAAATTATCAAAAACATTCATATTCTACATGGTAATATCTAAAAAATTGAGTGATCCTCGCAGTCATATAATTTAAGGGAAACATTTTATGCTTTATGCATAAAATGTTTCCCTTATTTATAAATAGCGGATTTTATATCCGCTATTCATAAATATTATGTATGGGAACAATAGAAAGCTATCTAGATTTTGCGTCAAGATAATTGTAGTCTTTTGTAAAAGCTATGAAATTTAATGTTACCCAAATAGCATTTTTAGTTCACTACACTGAGTGTAGTGTACACTGAGTGAGTGTGTACTCTGAGTCCTCGGTGTAGTGAATTAATAGTTGTAAATCAAAGCTCAAGCTGGTAAGACTTTATTCAGCAAAATATGGTAACCTAAAGATAAAGTAAAATTGTTTTACATAACAGAAACAGATATTTTTTTATTTTTTATTTATTTGAGGTGCTCCCAGAAGTCCTTACGGTCTTATCACTGAGCACCGCGCGAGAGCATTTAACAGGAGGTTCACTCCTACTTCCGTACCAATGTTGCTTATTGGGCTTGAGCTGGCATCGAACCTCGGACCTCTGAGTTCTGAGCCAGAACTCTAACCAAATGCTCAATATTGAATAACAGTTGTAAGCATTAGGAATCAGTATCAAGTATAAAGCGACTAGGTTTAAACTTCTGATAAAAGTTCATTTTGATACAGTAATCTGCCTGATACACAACCACTTCAGCCAGTAGATAATAAACTAATTGCCTCAGCAAACTAATTGCTGTTTTTTATTATATACCAGTTACAAATTTAATGGTATTAATATGTTTAAAACTGAACCAAACTTGCTTTCAAAGTTAAATTACTTTCTTGCAATAAAAACTTCAGTACAATCAATAATACAAACAGTCTTGAAACCTTTTTTTAAAAACAATTTTTTAGGTTACTCTTTATTGCTCCATAATTTGGCCAAAATTTAGATTGACAACTCAAGCAGAAACTGGTATTATTATTTTTAAGATATTACACTATTGCAGGGCTACTGCAGAAAAGCATTATCTTTATTTGATGGACTTTGTTTTAGCTTTAGAAGCACAATATTAGGATGTTCTTCCAACAACAATCGCAAGTGAACTAAGTTTTAACTCTTTTGAAAGGGACATTAATATTCTTTAAGTCTGAAAAAAAAATTATTTTTTTCGCCTGATGTTAGATTTTGGTATGAAATATGTTTACTTTGTTCAAGTAAAGCTTTTTTTTTCAAGTTTTTTGCTGCATTTATTGAAAGGAAAAAGTTTAAAATTCTGCTTTATAAATACTGTGTTGATAATCAGTTCTGTATTTACCTATAGGCCGACTAGGCTGCGGCCTAGGGCCCCGCGATTTTAAGGGGCCCCAAAATTTAAGTTAAAAAATATTTAAATTTGCTAATTAAAGAATAAAATTATAAAGTTAATTCTTGTGTTTAAAAAACTTATTGTTATGCAGACATAGATGAAAACATACATAAACTTGAATGTTCTCAAACATCAAAAAAAGCCGTGGCCAAGTTGTGGCAACTGTCCAGATGGGATACCCTGAGAATTAAATATTACCCTGAGAACTAAGTATTATATTTTTGTTCAGAAACAGAGTGCAATTGCTTTTCCCGACCAAACCTGTTACTTTAGTTATTTTATTTTATTTAGAAAATGAATCGATTACACTCGATCGATTACACTCGATCGAAATCCACTTAATCGATTACAATCGATTAAGTGGATTTCAAAGGCGTAAAAAAAAACTAATAAAGAATAAGAATTAAAAAACTGACATTTCAATTTTGACAATTGAAAGTTCGACACTTTTTTGAAAAAGAGTCAATCATCATTTCATGTTCAAAACTCTGAAGTGCTCGGACGTGTTTTTTCTGTTCTTTGCGTTGATAAGTTTAAGAAATTTTAAATCTACAAATTTATTTATTACTTATATATTTAAATATTAACATAAATTAAATGAGCAAATCGACTGAATATGTCTTCGTTGTAATGACGAGGGAACTACTAAATAATCAAAAAGAAACCATAATGTCGTTTTTCAAAGAAACAGTGAAAGGCTTTAATTTAAAAACTGAAACTCTGCAACATAATATTAACAGTTTAAGTAATGAACTTCGAGAAATAAAAACTGGTATGAATTTTGTTGGTGATTTGTGCGTTGAAAAAATAGACTCACGAAGAAAAAAGTTAAAGAAGTAAGTGATGAATTATCTAATATTAAAAAAGTACAAAGAAAAATTTCGTCGGATAATAGTGAGTTAAAGCTAAAAAGTGTGGACATAGAGGACAGGAATAGAAGGTGTAATTTACGATTTGACGGTCTTAAAGAGAGTAGTGACAAAAAAGAGTGGGAATTTACGAAAGAAAAAAACAAAAAATTTTTTAATGAAAATCTCGGGATTGAACAGAGTATTAAAATTGAACGTGCGTTGGTCTTACTATTAATGAGCGTGCGCGAACAACTGTACTCAAACTACACGACTTTGAGGACAAAAAAATAATCTTGGATAAAGCTTCCTATTTTAAAGGTACTAACATTTATATTAATGAAGACTTCAGCCAAAACAAAAGGAAAATTTGAAAAGAACCATTGACCCATTTCGGGAGGTTATTATTAATAACTTATCTAATGAAAATATAAATATTTTTCAAGAAACTCAAATAAACTTAATCGACATACCGTATTTTAGCTCTTTCAACTTCAAAGTATCAAAAGATCTTAATTCATTTTCTATATTACACGTAAACATTAGAAGCATGCAGCAAAATATTGAGAAGTTGAAAAAAATTTTAAGTATTTTAAATTACGCTTTCGATGTCATAGCTCTTATAGAGACTTGGCATGATACCGAAAGTTCTGTTGAATTGAATTCTATCTATAGCAAGTTTGCAATCTTTTAAATTAGTTAGCCAACAAAGAGCCAGCGGAAACTAAGGTGGAGGATTAGGGGTTTATGTCTCCGATAAATATATGTATAAAATTAGAAAAGTACAATGTTTCTCTAATTCTAACTACGAAAGTCTTTTCATCGAAATTATGAACAATAAATTTAGTAACATATTAGAAGGATGTATTTATCGTCCGCCAAATGGTAAAATTAAACCATTTGAAAATTTTATAAAAATTCTATCATAAAAATTAATCATGAAAATAAAAACCTATATATTATTAGGGACATAAACCTTGATGCTCTGACTTATCAAAAATTTCCTAAAATAAAATCCTTTTTTGAAATGCTATTTAAACTCAAGGTCTTATCAATAATTAATAAACCCACACGTGTTACAAAAATCTCAGCAACTGCGATTGACAATATCTTCATTAATAATCACCTGAAATCAACATTTGAAACTGGAATTTTCCTGACAAATATTAGTGATCATTTTCCCATCTTCTTAAAAGTAAATTATTTAAAAACTGCATCTGATAGTCAACTAAATGTTATTAATTTGAAAAAACGTAACATTAAATTTTGTAATATTATTAAACTAACGTGTAGATTAAGCAAGAATCATGGAGTAATGTATATAAATGCAATGATACTAACGAAGCTTTTAATAACTTTTTAAGTACATTATTAAAACACTACAATAAAACCTGTCCTTATGAGGATATTAAAGTTGAGGCAAAAGCTATTGCTAATCCATGGATGACCAATTCGCTATAAAAAATGCTCAAAAAAAAAAAAGCAAAAACTATATTACAAATTTCTAAAAAATAAAATCACAAAAAATGAACTAAATTAGAAAAAGTATAAATACTTTTACCAATCACTAATCAAAAATGCAAAAAAAAAGTTATTTCAGTAGGCTAATTTCGAATTGCCAATTCAATAGTAAAAAAACATGGTCCATAATTAATAACATCATCGGAAAAGATAAAAATATTGCTCCTTCACTGCCCGAGAGAATTAATATTGACAACACCAATATATTCTGTCAAAACCTAATCTCAAAAGAGTTCAACAAGTAATTCACAAATGTTGGACCTAAACTTGCTAACAAAATATTGGCAACATCAGTATCATTTAAAATCTAAAACCCTCAAATAACAAAATATTATATGATAATGAATTAAGTTATAAAGAATATGAAACAGCGTACTCTTCTTTAAAAAAAAAAAAAAATCCCTAGGATATGATAAAATCTCTAGTAATATAGTAATTTTTAACAACACTAGCTTGCCAAACCTTTGTTTCATATACTGAAGCTTTCATTAAAGTTCGGTATTTTCTCTGATGCTTTTAAAATAGCTAAAATAATCCCAATTTACAAATGCAACGATCATTCGGACGTTTCAAACTATAGACCTATATCATTACTTTCTGTATTCTCAAAATTGTTTGAACGCGTAATTTATAATAGAATATTCGAGTATTTCACTATAAACAGATTTTTTTTCCCCAAAACAATTCGGGTTCCAGAAAAATCACTCAACTGAACATGCAATTATT
Source organism: Hydra vulgaris (assembly GCF_038396675.1). Taxonomy (NCBI): domain Eukaryota; kingdom Metazoa; phylum Cnidaria; class Hydrozoa; order Anthoathecata; family Hydridae; genus Hydra; species Hydra vulgaris. Next base: position 17,227,405 of record NC_088923.1, read on the forward strand.
GAAATAGTCAACCATATAACTAACGGTTTTAACCATAACAAATATACTTTAGGAGTATCTATCTTAAGCATTCAATACAGTTGACCATTGCATTCTCTTAGAAAAAATGGATTGAAAGTTATCTTACAGATAGAAAGCAATATATTCATAATGAACAATCCGGAACATTCAATGTCGTTTGCAGAGTTCCGCAGGGATCAATCCTTGGTCCACTCCTATTCCTTATTTATGTTAATGACTTTTGTAATGCATCATTAAAACTAAATTCAATAATGTTTGCAGATGATACAAATCTATTTCTTACCAATAATAATATTCTCTATATATAAACATCTCTATTCAGATATGAATATGGAATTATATAAAGGTAATATTTGGTTTAGGGCAAACAAACTGTCACTTAATGTTGAGAAAACAAATTATACTCTATTTCATAAAAAAAAAACAAGAATTAAACATTCCACTTAAGTTGAACTGTATTCAAATGATAAATTAATTAAAAAGCAAACAAGCATAAAGTTCCTAGGAATTTTTGGTCAATGAAAGTTTATCCTAACTTCCCCAGATAAACTATATTCAATCAAAAATCACCAGAACTATTGGGGTAATGTATCGAGTCCGCCCATACGTGAATATTTTAAGTTTCAAATTGATATATTTTAGGCTAGTTCACTGTTTTATTAACTATGCTAATATATCATGGGCCAGTACGCATAAAACAAAATTTGAAAAAATTTATAAGCTACAAAAACACGCTTGCCGAATCAAATACTCTAAATATAAACGCGAACATGCAAAACCTCTTATGATAGATATAAAAATGATGGATATATTTGAAATAAATATCTATTTTTCATGTAAAGATACTACAACAACCTTTTGCCAGTAAATTTTAATGAAAAGTTCGAAATAAAGCTAAATGATAAGTATAATCTAAGATCAAATAGAAACATTAACTATAAATTGCCTCGGAAATGTAACAAACTCTCAGAATATTGTATACCTTATCGAGGACCTAAATTATGGAATGAATATCAAAAGGATTTTAAGTTTACGTTGAATTCCTTAAGTTCATTTAAGTTTCAAACAAAAAAAGAAATTTTTAAAATGTAATGATTTCAAGAATAAAAAAATTATTTTTATTTCAACTAATTAATATTTTGTTTGATTGACTACTTTACCGTTAACTTTGCTACTTATTTGCTTCTTAATACGAGCTTTATATTATACGTGTTTATCTACTTCTTAATACGATATTTTTAGTATATTTATTATGTGTTTTATATTTATATTATACTTGATATTAATGCTGTATATTTACGATTTATTAAAACGATTTATTACTCTTCTTATTTATTATATAAATCTACGATTTATTATTCTTTTAAAAAGGAACTCTATAAAAAGATTGCGATAACGTAATGTTATCCATATCTTCTTTGAGTTCCTATCTTTGAGTTCCTATTTGAGTTTAACCTTATTTTATTGCAATACTAGTGTATACTCTTGTAACTGAATTTAATATATATATATATATTTAAACGATCATTGTAAAAATTATTATACTATGTTAAACAAAAAAAAAGAAAAAAAAAGCCCCCAGTTTGGGGCCCTGTTTCAAAATTAGGCCAAATCGCTTTTAAAAGCTAATCGGCCTAGGACCCCAAAAGGTATAAATCCGGTCTTGTTGATAATATTTAGAAATAGTAGACTTATTATTAGGTGGTTTGGTGTATTTTCTCAGTATAGTTATCAAGATCTATAACGCAGATGATGGTATTGATAAACAAGTAATTGTCATTTTTACACAAAGCTTAATAGAACACTTTTCTTTTCTCTTTTTTGATCGAACTAAAAATTGAAGTTATGAAATCAGAGGCTAATCAATTAGCTTTTATCCAGTTTTTAAGTTTTTTACTTTTAAAAATTGATTTTCCAAAAGAAACTCTGTAAAGTAAAGGTCCACATTAGTTGTCGCATCTTTTTGAGTAACTAGCTACACAACAACTTGTTGAAATATTTTATTACTTGTTAAAAATAAAACAGTGAATAAATTTCTTAACAAAACATACACATATCACAATGTTCTTACTGAAAATTTTCCAAATATTTTTTCTGCCAACTGCCTACAAGTATGTGCGCGCATCTTTTTTTGAAAACGAGAATGTAAGCATTCGCAAGCCATCTATTAGTAGATTTAAAAGCAAAAACCTCACTACGGGCATTGAGGATTGAAAGGTCATATAAAATATAATGGTTGCTTTTTTAATTAATAATTTTTATAATTCAACTCCCCCCCCCCCCCATTCCTTTTTTTTTTTTTTTTTCTTTTTTCTTTCTTATGATACCGATTTGTAATTAGAAGTTTATGTTTGACTTTTTAGGTTTGCGGTGGTAGTTTTCCAACCAGCAGCCATAAGATCTACTTTTTGAGATATATATTACTTTTTGATAAATATATATTCTAATTGTTCCCCAATTTTTTGGCATTCTATAGGACTACTGTAATGGGGGCGTTGTCTATGCCATCAATAAGTCTCGCAAATTTTAAAGTACACGTGTGGTTACTTGTTAATAGAATCATTCTCATGGTATACGTGGTAACTTAAATTAAAAATGAGAGAGAAAAGCAAAAATTTTCGAAGAAGTTTAACGGGCCAGAGCATTCAAGTGAATTTTTAAAAGATATAAAGTTTGAAAAAAAAATATTATTGGCCTCTATCCTTGACTTCCTCTCATGTCCCAGGGATTTTTAAATCTCGCAATAACAGCGCATGCTTTTTTTTCTAACGACTTAAAAAATTTTTTGAGTTCGAACATAATATTGCCGCATTTTTAAAACAATCTTTCCAATTATGGAATTTAAAGGAACAAAGACTTATATTTAGAACTTTAATGGAAGAGAACATTCCAAGAACACGCATAGCATTTTCTTTTTTTGTTTTTTTACCTACAATTTATGTAATTATTGGGTGTTTAAAAGAATATATATTATACTATAATGTTGAAAAAAGAAACAAATTTTATAAATAAATCTAGTAAATACAAAAACATCAAACAGTTATAAAAAACAAATTATTAAAAGAAAGGATAACAATAAAATAAACATAACGAAATTAAAAAAGACAATAGAATAAAAATTAAAAATAGTTTGAGCAAAGTATGAGAAAGAATTACAACAACGTTATGAAAATATAATTGAAAAAAAGAAAATGCGTTATAAAGCCGTAGCGCAACAAGATTTTTTTTATTTTTAACCGCTGTTAAATTTGAATACTAGGAGGGCAACAGAGGCCAGAATATCTAAGTGCCAGGAAGCTAAGAAATACTTAAACAGGCCCTGAGTATATTTTATAATAATCTATTGTATCAAAACATTAACGAACAAAATTGCATTACAGTTATATACAGCTTCCTTAAGAGCATATTTATTATAGTGAACATAAAAAACAGATTTTAAGTAACATTTATTAAAAAGTCAAATTGACAGTTTTAAATGCTTTTAAAAAAAACTCTCTTCGATCAAACAAACAAAAAGGAATTTAGTTTGATTTTGATTGGTAATGTATTGTCAACGTACGACGTACAACGTACAACGTACAACAACGTACATACCTTAGTATCTTAGACAGATTTGAATACAATATAATTGAATAAAAGCAATACTATAAAATTATAATAAATAATAGTAATCTATAGTTATAGGCTGTTAAGACTACTTATACATAATACACTTTTAATTTTAGTTTTCATACAAACAATAATAACATTTACTTAGTAATACAAACTAATAGCCTAATATTAAGCCTCAGACTAATAATATTATTAGTCTGTTTGTATTATGTATTATTAGTATTATTAAGTTAATAGTATTATCATTTATAAAAAGAATAAATAATAAATAAAATTTAAGGGAAAACCTCTTACAATATGCCTATTCACTCATTTTTTATAACTGAAGACTTCACAAAAAATAAGTCAGGTACCAAAAGTGGGCTAGTAAATAGAGTACCCGCGCTACATTAGATTTTACTGAAATTTGGTAGGTGCATAAAAAATGTTTAAATTAAAAGTATACTGTACTTTCTTTTTCACATTATTATTATAATTTTTTTTTTACTCATTTCATTCACTCTTTTTTTCAATAAAATGAATAAAATAAAAAAATTCTCATTTATATTAATGATCTTTGTAGATGTAGACTTTGTATAGACTCAAATTTAAAAATCATATTGAAATCTTGCGCAACAATGTTTCAAAAATATTAAAATATTATACAAAGCAAGAAATTTTGTAAACAGACTTGCATTAATTCAACTTTATTACTCTCATCCAATGCCATGTAAATTATTGCATGGGATAGAGCTAACAAATTCAACTAGGTCCTCTTTATTGGCAGCAGAAGCATCTAACGTCCAATAAACTTTAAAAATCGCTATAACTATACAAAAGCTTATTTTTTTGAAATGTTTTTTCTTAATGTATATCAAATAAATGCTTTTAATGTTCTTCGTTTTATATTCAAGTGTTAGATAAACTTAGTAAGATAAACTTAATGGTTTATTATATATGTATTGTTAAAAGGTTTTCGGTGACAGGATCTTACAATCCTTTTTGAGTTTTCTTGTTCTTATATATTTCCCAGGAAACATTGTATAGCCACTATTAACATGTTGAAAAGATATCGGCTTGCCATTCATCACAGCTACCACTAATTGTCTTCTGCAAGTTCACTAAAACAATGTTTGCTGGGTATGTACACGCCATTTTATTTGAAAATATTGTTATAGTAAAAAAAAAAAAAAAAATACATAGTGAAAAACTATGTGTTATTATGTATAATTTTTTTTATTAAGCCCTTATCACTGTCGAAACCTCATAAAATTCCAATACATAAATATATACATTAAAAAACATAGCAAATTATAAAGAAATTTGGAGTATTGCGTGTTCTGTTAAGTTGTTGTTATTTTTTTGAATCCGTCTTGATTTACATATAGTAATTAAATAAAGAAAGGTAAATTACATTATGTAAAGTTCGCTTTAAAACTTCAAGAAAAACAGAAAAATTGAAATTGTGCAATAATTTGTAATACTGGAAGTATTACCAACTATTGATAAATGTCACCTACTTTGGAAATTAGTGTGACTGGAAAAATTCCCTTTTTTAAAAAAAATATCTATTAGCTATTAAGTCTATTTATTAGCTCACTTTTGATACCTAAATTAATTTGGTGAAATCTTTAGTCATATAAAATGAGTGAAAAGAAATGTTGTAAGAACTTTTCCATTATATTTTATTTATTATTTATTCTTTATACAAATGATAATACTATTAACTTAATAATTCTAACAGTCTAATAATGTTATTAGTCTGAGTCTGAGTAATAGACAATTAGTTAGACAATGGTTAATAAAAAGAAAACTTCTATTTTGTTTTCAGTTCAAATGATTATTATTGGAATAGAGTGGAACTTTTTTGTTTTAACGTTATGGCTATATTAAAGAAATGATAAATACAAATATGCCATAATTGCACAACTGTATTGTGTCTCTGTCATTCATTATTGCTTCTTTCATTGTGTCACCGTTTGTTGGGATAATGGCAGATAAAACAAGAAACGTCCATATCTGTTTGATAATTTGCAACTAGCTGATACTTATTGGAAATGTGATTTACAGTCTTCCTTTTTCACCTGGCTTTTTAGAGTTAGGAAGGTTTATTTCCAGCTTTGGTACATCGCTGGAGCCAGTATGTATTGGCGAAACAATACAAAGTTAACCAGTATTTGAAACAAGTTCAAAGTTATCAATTTTATCAATCATGATGAATTTTGGGATGCCGCTTGGTCCAGGCATAAATTTATTTTTTAAAGGGTTCTAGCATATACGAGAGGTTAGTTTTCCAGGGCTTTTAATGGGATTTTTATTTACTGTAATGCAAGTTATCACAATAGCAATGGTGTACGACTTATCAAAGAATTTGATTATAAAGCTTGCGCGGAAAAGAATGGAGCTAATGCAGTTGAAGAAAGCGAACATAAAGTAAATTAAAGAGTCTATAAAAGATGTTTATTTATGAATACTTTGAAAAATAAAATCGTAGCGCCGCTGAACGTTACAAAAACAAACTTAAAATCCTTGGAGTTGATCAATGTATATACAAATTCCATGCAGATACTTGGAAAGATGACCCAATTGAATGGGCATCTGTTCAATATCATGACGTTTATCATCATTTGATAAAAACTCCAAGAATCTTTTCTCAGGAAGCTATGTATAACTACATAGCATTGGATGCTCATAAATATTTTATATCTGGCTGGGTACAAACAGTTATACATATGACATTGTGCTCTGGTTTTGTTGTTTTAAAAGCTAAATTATTTAAAATAAACGGGTCTTTAAAAAAGACCCTTCAAGAGTCCAATTAAACGGGAGGACGTATAACTAACCGAACGTACAAACAAAATTTCAAAACGGGTACGAATAGGGTTTATTATAACAAGGTCTATTAGGATCTGTTTTCGATATTCTAGCTTTTTCCGAAAATTTATCTTCACACTTATTTTCTAGAAATCATTTAGACGAATTTCCATGTATGTTAAAGTTTTATAAGAACTACAAGACTTATTTTCCAACTCTTGCCAACTCTTTTACCTGACATTTTTGTCAAACAAATGCCAAGGTAGTATCTTTTTTTTGCCGCTATAACTAGCCGCCCCCCTGCGACATTTTAAGATTTTATATCAATTTTTATGTCAATTTAAACTAAATTTTGATAGGGGTCAAGTCAAACTAAGTTAGTTCTACAATCATTAAAAACACAAAAATGTTATGTATATTGAAATATACGCATAAGAAATTTTAGAAAAGTAATGTACTAAATTAATCATAACAAAAAAAATTAATATGACCATTTTGTAACAGTTTTATGTTATGTAAAAATCACTTGCAAGCGAAACACAATACTTTCTCCTTAATTCACTAAAGCAGCACACCCTACAACAATTTTATCACAGCTTGCATGCATTGGATGATTTGCTTCATCCTTCAGTCTTTTCACTGTTCTTATTGGCGAGATTCCTTTTAAAGTTGTAAAACGATTTTTCAATAATCCTATTACTCTTTCTATATGATTTCTTACAGATGCAATTTTTCTGGTTAATTCAACTTCATCAGCTGATAGCTGGGTTTTGTTTTTTGTAAATGCAGGAGCCAATAGTTCCAAACTGGAATGAGTGGCAAAATCATCTTTTAATGTGAAACCTCGATCAGTGAAAATTCGGTCTCCAGGTTAATGGTATTTTGATGATGTAAAGTTTGATTCTCTAACAATTTGAATATCAGAAGCACGGCCACCCCAACATTTAGGAACAAAATTAATTGCGCCAAGCGGTGTACAGGAAATGAATACCTTCAATATGCAATGCTTTTTGTTATTACTATAACATTGTGCTTTTGCCAACAATGTACCAGGTGACTCAATAAACACTTCAAAACAATCTATTATGCACGTAAGGCGAGAAAACTTTGACTGGAAAATTTGCGGTAATGTTTCATAAATGTGCTCTCGAGCTGACATTCTAATTAAGAATTTAAATTTTTCAGACATTATGTCCACCCATTTCCAAAAGTATTCAATAGCAGTTGTTTTACTAATGGAGCACAAATGGGCTAACATATCGAAACTCAAACTGAGCTTCAATTTAACAATTGTTAGAATTATTTGATCCTCCATAATATTTTGAGTTGGTCTACGATCACTATGTTCTCCTATACAAAGACACTCCATAAGTGTTGTTAACACCGTAAAGTTTAACCCAGTCAACATCAAGCAGTTTTCAGGATTTTGACTTATAACTTGAAATGAATATGGAGACAAATACACTGGCAACAGTAATCTTTCTAGTAATTTGTCTCTTTCAGATCGTAAATTATCCATTTCACAATATATATTTTCTCGTTCACATGTACTAATAGGAGAATTCATGGCACTGATTGGTGAAAATAATGAGAAACAATTTTGCTCTATCATACTAGAGCATTCTGCTTTGTCAGTTAGATCATTATGTACAATAAAGTCAATGTTTTCAATTTTACTTAATGGCAAATCGAGTTGATGTTTAGCAGATACGTGGCTGGCTAAACTAAATATTTTTTTTTTGTTATATATATATATATATATATATATATATATATATATATATATATATATATATATATATATATATATATATGTATATATATATATATATATATATATATATATATATATATATATATATATATATATATATATATATATATATGTATATATATATATATATATATATATATAAAATATACATACAATATATATATAAAATATATATACAAAATATATATATATATATGTATGTATATATATATGTATATATATATATATATATATTTATATATATATATATATATATATATTTATATATATATATGTATATATATATATATATATATATATATATATATATATATATATATATATATATATATATATATATATATATATATACATATACATATATACTTACAAAAACGCAAATAAACGCACTCAAAATATACCTAATTTTCAGTCAGCAAGATTAATGTGTACAATTTCCTCAGTGTTTTAAACTTGACTTGTTGGTAAAGGAAGCTGTCTTTTAGCAGATGCATAGTTGGCTAAAATAAACAAATATTTGGTATTATATATATATATATATATATATATATATATATATATATATATATATATATATATATATACTTGATGGCAAATCGAGCAGCCTTTTAGTAGATTTTTACCCAATAATTTAGTTCTCCTATGATTAATACGATTCAAAACACATTGTTGATGGGCAGATTGATAATTCTCTTTTTGGGAAAATAAAGAGGGTACATAGTCTAGGTCATTTGATTGGTTTTTCTTTTGGCCTGTAAAACAAAAATTACATTAAAATAAAATTATATCTTTTAGAGCTACCTGAAGTAATTCACAACATGTGTCACAAAAAAACAAATTACCAGAAATGAAATGTTCAGAAAAAACGTAGTAATGCTTTGCTTTTGGTGACCAAAGTTTGCTCTTGATAACAGTCCCATCTTGTCTAAAGCAGTACGACTAATTGCTTTAGCCAAAGTTTACGACAATTTGGCTTTTTCGGTAAAATGTGAAACTTGAGATCTGGATTTTTCATTTTAATGTTTGTACATCCAAAAGCAAAACAACATTTGAGCATTTTAAACTGTTCTTTTAATTTAGCGCAAAATAAATAAATAAAATTTACCTTAAAATAATTTAATTTAGCGCAAAAACCTTAAAAACAATAATAAAAACTAAAATAGTTGTAATTTAATAAAAAAATAAAGTTATTATTTTGACATCAGTGGCAAAAACCAAAGTTTGTTTTCGCCCAACTATAATGATAGCCGTTTGCGGCAAAAATGATGACGAATTTCCGACTCCAAGGAATTGACATTCAGTATATTTTGCCAGAACTTTTGTTGCTTTGGTTTCGGCAGCCTTCATGTTTGATTATGTGTAGTTATTACGAACGCTGGATACCGTCATTATGATTCTAATTGCCATTTTATTTATAGTAAGAAAAAAGCATTTTATTTCTGCAAAACTGTTGCTGTGATTTTATAATGTTTGTAATCTTTAAACTTGTTTACATATATGTATATATATATATATATATATATATATATATATTTATTTTTATATATATTTTGAGATATATATATATATATATATATATATATATATATATATATAGAGAGAGAGAGAGAGAGAGAGAGAGAGAGAGAGAGAGAGAGAGAGAGAGAGAGAGAAAGAGATAGAGAAAGAGAAAGAGAGAGAGAGAGATGTGATGTGACGCGTTATTTTGTTTCTTTTTTTTTTTAAAAACAAGAAACAAAATAACGTAGGGTTCGTTCTTTTTGTTTCTTTTTGAGAAATATTCAAAAAATCATTATTTATATTACTAAATTTAGTTTTAGTGACAATATCTTAGTTCAAATTGTAGCTTCTGATTTAAATAGGACAAATAATTCTGAAATTATTTTTATTTTATATATATATATATTTACATATAAATATATATATATATATTTATATATATATATATATATATATATATATATTATATATATATATATATATATATATATATATATATATATATTCTGATTCACTCCCAACAAGACTGCAATAAACCACTATTAAGTTGAGAGTTATTAGGAAAAAAAAAGAATGAAGTTATAGAGCTAGGAAACTGTTGAGAGAAGACTTAAAGAGTAGTAAGTTGTATTAATCAAGAAAAAAAGAGGATGAAAGAGTGTTTCAAAGGGCTTAATGGCGGGTAAAAGAAATAGACAAATAGAATTTTTTAGAGTATGCAGGGACAGATACAGTAAATGAATGAGACTCAGCTGAATGACAAGTCAAGTTAGAATGAGTTTTTGTTGATAGAACTAGAGATGATAAGTCCTTTGAGCAGCAACTATGATAGAGTTTGTAGAAAAGAGAAAGAGATGCAACTTTACAACTATGGGAAAAAGGTTCAAGCTTAGCAGATAGAGCGGTTACAACTATATTTACAATGCATTTTTGGACTTTGTCTATTAGAAAAAGAGCATCATTAGAAAAACAGCCTAAATATGAAAACAATAATCCATACAGGGACAAGTAAGAGATTTGTACAGGTATAAAATGGAATCAGTGGTAAAAAAATGATGATAATGATAAAGGGATAGTAATTTTGTAATCAATAATATATTTTGTTTACATGAAAGGTAGTATCAAATGATAATCCAAGAAAATGTAAAAAAGAGGACTCAGTGAGAGGGTTGCTATTTCATAATTTTGAAATGTCGACAGTATTGTGGTAGTTGTTTGCAGTAAATAACTGAGTTTTTTTAGAGTTAAAATTTATAAGCCAAAATTTGTGAACCCCAATCTGTTACAAAAGTTAAATCAGATTCATAATCAGCTGCCTGTTCAAAGCAATCAAAAAGAAAGAGAAGAAGATGCAACTTTACGACTATGGGAAAGAGGCTTAAGGCTCAACTTTTTACTCCTGTCAAGACAGAAGTAAAAGTTGAATCATCAGCAAAAAGAGCTACTTTAAATGTAAGGTTGTCGGGAAGATCATTAATGTAGATAAGAAACAAAACAAGACTAAGAATAGAACCTTAAGGTACCTCAGAAGTTACTGGAAATAAATAAGGCTATTAGTCTTCGAGAATGACTTTAATAAAGCAGTTAGAAAGAAATGTTTTAATAATCTCAAAAACTTTCTCAGATACTTAATATGAAACATCATGGGGAAGATCAGCATGCCAAACTGTGTTAAAAGCCTAATATATATATATATATATATATATATATATATATATATATATATATATATATATATATATAAATATATATATATATATATATATATATATATATATATGAATATATATATATATGAATATATATAACCCTTCCCAAAACTATCCTTTTAGATAAAAATCAGAACTCAGTTATTTTTATGTGCTGTGGTTATCTTTTGTGAATAATTTAAGTCTAATTTAAGTTTGTCCAATATTTAGTTCATGCTTAAGCTCATTTTCTATTCAGCAGGTCCCTAATATTGTTTAAAAAATGTTTATATTGAAAAGGTCAACTTAGTACTCAAATGAAGTAAAATTTCATATAAATCTATTAAAAAAAGTATTTTTAAATAAAGATATCAAAAAATTATAGAAATTCATGTTCTTTGTTTTTGATATAAAAATTAGTTTTTCTGCAATAGAATTTAAAAATAGAATAATACTAAAGATAACCAACACCATATTGAAAACACTGAGTTGTGATTTTTTATCTAAAGGGGTTTTAAAGCACCATAATATCTACATATTTATACATACATACATACATATATATATATATATATATATATATATATATATATATATATATATATATATATATATATATATATATATATATATATATATATATATATATATATATATATATATATATATATATAAAGAGAAAAGATATCTTTAAATTATTGAGTAATTTATTTTTGTTCTTCTTGTTGGTAATCAATTATGATTAAGCTCTCCATACAGGGGACAGAAAAAAAAGCTTAGTCGTTCATTTATTTAAACCTTTGAACCAAATTAGTAAAATGGAAAAAGTTAAACATTTCTTTTGCCATAAGATTATGTCTAAAAAAAGATTATGTCTAAAACTTGAAAAACAAAGCATGTTAGAAAATTCTGCAAGTGTTCTGATATAGTACTAAATGAAAATGTCCAGATAAAATAATCATGTAGTTAAAAAAAAAATCCAGATAAAAAAATAAATTATAAATAAATAAATCACGACTCATCAGATGAAGGTGGTCTGGGAAACTCCGTAAATAATAATAATTCAAAATTTTCAAATTTTCCTTGAAATTAAGTTCAGTGTAGGGTTTTTTTTTATAAGAGCCTCCTAGCAATATATATTTTTTGACAAATATAACAAACAAACAATATAAGACTAAATTACAACACAATATGCAATTGCTCAAATAAGTAAACAATCTCAATAGATTCTGATATTAAATTGATATTATATACTAATTTATTTATATTATCAAAATTAAAATGGTAACTTTCTTATTGGATGAGAATAGTTTCTATATATAATGAGAGTAGAATAAAGGAAATTTATTCCAAAATTTATGCCAAATAATAACTAAAAATTGTTAAAAAAAGCAAAACAACACCAAATAAATGTCAAAAAAACTTCAAAGGAAAAAAACGCGTTTTTTTGCATTTATATATATATATATATATATATATATATATATATATATATATATATATATATATATATATATATATATATATATATATATATATATATATATATATATAAGTAGTATAAAAAGGGCGTTCTGGCTCATTTTTTTTCAACCATATCCCTAACCATAATCTCATATCATATTTCAACTATCATAACCATAATATATTAATATATGATGGTTACATCAATTTCACAAGTGAAATCTAACTTAAGCGTAAATGAAATCTAAGCTCATTGATTTCACTACGCATAATAGTAAATTACTCCATTTAATTCAGACTTATCAATTCTTTATTATCAACCCATGAGTTGAACGAATCAGGATAACCGTACCACTTTACTAATGATTTGTTTTTGAGTTTGCGAATCACTTATTCAATTCTAAATGTTTCTTGATTCGTTTTTTGCATTTCTTGTTCATAAAAAGTACCTTGTATTTCTTCACCATTATAGTCAGTTAATTTCTAAGTTTGAGGATCTGTGTACTGAATTTGTGATATAGTAAAAACTTCTTCAGTCCATTTCGGTGTGTATCCTTTTTCAAACGTTCCTTTCTTTTTAGTTATCCTAACTCTATCACCAATTGAAAACTTTGGTCTTACAGACTTTGATCGTACATTTCTATTTAGATTGAACCAAACAATATTTTCATTCTTTTTATCGTTAGCTTCAACTGGTGTCATTTTAATGGAAGAATGCTTTGTTTTGTTGTATTTATTTACCATTTCATTTAAGATGTCAATATATTTTCTAGTAGAATTAGCAGAAAAGTACTTAAACATTTTATCTTTCATTGTTCTATTCCATCGTTCAACTACACAACTTTTTTCTTCATTTTCAGTTGAGTATAACTCAACACCTAGCGCTTTAACATGCTTATTATAAAATTCTAAGCCTTTATCTACCCATATTTTTTGACACTTTCTTTCGTGGAAGATTTTATTTAAAGCGTTAGCAACATCAACTCCAGTTTTACTCTTCAATGGAACAATCCATCCATACTTTGAAAAAACATCTATCACCATTAATAAGTATTTTATACCGTCATTGAATTTGGAGAAAGATTGCATTTCAACTAAATCAGCAGCCCATATTTCATCGATTCCATTTACAATCACTTTTCTTTTTCTGAAATGTTTTACAACTGGTTTATGAAGTTCGTTTGCAAGTTCGTCAGTCCATTTCAATTCTTTACCCTTTTCTTTTTCTTTGATCGTTTGTAGTTTTTTTGAGTAGTTTTAACACCCAATTCATATGAGTCTGAAAGACCTAATTAATATGGGTCTGAAAGACCTAACCCAAACTTTGCTTTAGATGATATAACAGGTTTTATAATACCTCGTTCAATTCTTTCACGTATTGTTGGATTTTTTATAGAATCCATTTCTTCGATCATAATTTTATCAGCTTTATTTCTATTTGCAGTATCATTGAAGTATTTATAAGCAAGATCATGATGATAAGCTGCATTATCAACTCTATCTATAGGTTTACTCCATTCTTTATATGCATCAGTAGAAGTTAATCGTTTATCTAAATTAGTGCCTGGACCAGCAAAGTTCATTCCAGGTAAATGCATTTCACTAGGGAACTTTGCCCATGGTAATTTTACTTTTTTAGTTATTGAATTAATTGAACTCACTAAATCTCCTCCTTTTTTTGATGATACAAATTGAGTTTTTGTTGTTCTACAAATAGCGCAAGTTCCACGTTGAATATTTCTATTGTTTTTACACACAACATTTTGCAAGTTTAGTTTATTTGTTTTGTTTCTACATTTGACACAGTACATTTTTATATATATATAGAAATTTTTATATATACAAAAAATCTTATATGTAAAAATGGATATTATAGATTATTCATGGAAAGTAAATAAAAATAAGCGAAGTAATAACAAGTTGTTACCAAAAAGTATAAGAGGAATTATTGTTGGAAAGTCGGGTTGTGGAAAAACTACTTTATTATTAAATCTACTTTTAAGACCTGGTTGGTTAAATTATAATCTCTTTCAATATTTTTAATACTTTGTATTCAACCAGAATACAAAGTATTAAAAAGCTCTTTTGAAAAAAAATTGCCAAAAGAAATTATTAATGAACTATTTAAGCTGCAAGACCAAATAGAAAAATTTAATGCAAATCCAGATTTTGTAATTGCAGAAGTTTCAAAAAATTTGAAAGATAAAGCAGATATGTAGTGTATGTTTTTTGAAACAGATGAAGATGTACCAAATCCTGAGGATCTTGATATTAACAAGAATAATTTGATGATATTTGATGATTTGCAATTAACAAAACAAAATAAGTGTGAAAAGTATTATATAAGAGGAAGACATAGTAATGTAGATTGTTTCTATCTTGCACGAAATTATTTTATATTACCTAGACAAACTATTAGAGAAAATGCCAATTTTATTTGCTTATTTCCTCAAGATGCAAAGAATTTAATTCATATTTATAGAGATCATGTTTCTAGTGATATGAACGAAGATGATTTTAAAAGATTTTGTAAGCAGGCTTGGTCAGAACCTCATGGATTTGTTGTCATAGATTTATCTTCTAAAATAGATAATGGAAAATATAGAAGTGGATTAGATAATTTTTATTTTTCATCTAAAGTTTAAAATAATTTTTTTGTATATAAAAAATGTATATAATATTAAATGATAAAAGTAGTCATATAAAAGAGAAGTTTGCTCCTATTATACAACTAAGTGAAGATAAAGATTATGAAATGGCATTAGTTGGTCTTGATACATTCTACAGTTTTCCAAATGTTGATTCTTCAAATAACAATTTTAGATATAGTTCAGATAATGGAGCAACTTGGATAGATATAAACATTCTAGAAGGTAGTTATGAGATTGATGATATAAATAAGTATATTGTGGAAAAAATTACTGAAAATAGTAAAATTATTAATGGAAACTAGTATTATATTTTCAGCAGATAATAACACATTGAAAACAACTTTAAATATTGAAGCTGGTTATAAAGTTGATTTTAGACCTATAAATTCAATTAGATCTATTCTTGGTTTTAACAGTCAAGTATATTCAACAGGATCTTATGAATCAGATAATATAGTAAACATTTTAAGTATTAATAGCATAAGTGTAACAAATGATATAATAGCATCATCCTATGTAAATGGAACAACAGAAAACGTTATATATTCATTTTTCCCAAGTGTTGGTCCTGGATACAAAATTATTCAAGAGCCATTAAACTTAATTTACTTACCAATAACACTAAAAACAATTTCAAAGATGGAGACTAAATTGGTTGATCAAGATGGAAATCTGATAAATTTACGAGGAGAAAAATTAGCTATTAGATTTCATATAAGAGAAAAAAAATAATCTAACTATAACAAAATGAGTAAATATACTAAAATTAAAGTAAATCTTTCACAAAACCAAATAGAAAAAATTAAAAATGCAATTGAATGTGGTATTGGAACTAGTATTAAGTTATCGCATTCAGATTTAAATGGTGAACATGTATTAGCTGTAACAACAACACAATTGAATAGAATTAGAAAAGCATTTGAAAAAGGTACTGGTGTATCAATTATTTTAAGTAAAACACAACTATTACACAATTCTAAAATAGAAGGTGGATTTACTGGTGCACTTTTACCGTTTCTTGGTTCTTTAGCATCAAGAATTATACCACCACTTGCAACAGGACTGCTTTCAGGAGTAGGCTCAGCAGCTGGATCAACTATGATTAATAAAATTGCTGGAAATGGTATTGTGTACATGAAAAAGAAGGGACAAGGAGTTAAATTAACATGCGCAGGATCTGGTTTATATTTGAGACCATGGAGTAAAGGAAGTTCTGTAGGTGATAGATTGTACTTACGTAGTGAAAATGGTTATACATCAACAGGTTCAGGTTTATTATTAGGACCAAATTCTCCATTTGCTAATATTCCATTTTTAAATATGATTCTTTGATTTTCAAATTATATATAATAAAATTTATATATAATAAAATGTCGAATAGCATGCCAGTGCATAAATTTATAAACAAATATAAACAACCGGAACCATTTCCTAGAGTTTTTAAACCACATAAAAATTTACAGCATCCTGCAATATTAATAAATGGAAGATATGATGTATTTGCACAATACGACATTACAATAAAATCTCTATCACATCAGTATATTCTTTTAAAGTTTGGTGTAGTAGTTAATAAAGGTGTTGCGTTAGTTTCATTAAAACATGAACTTAGATTAAAAATGTTAAGTTTACAAGATTGTATAATAGCAGAGTCTGTTGATGATATTATAGTAACAATTGTAAATAAATCATATTCTGATGTGTTAATAAAAAAAGGAGATTGTTTTTGTTCTGTTAATCTATTGTGTTAATTTTTTATTTTTTTTATTTAAAATGAAATACAATAATAAAATGTACAATAACATTTATTCAGCTATACCTACTGAGAATAACAGTATTTACCCTGTTCTTCCTAATGCACCTGAAGAAAAATCATATCGGTTACAAAAAATTGGCGAGATTCAAAAAGAAATAGAGCGTGAGAGAGAAAAAGAGAATAACGCTAAGTAAAAAATATCATAGAGCTGTAAAATTAATTTCTGCAATTGGTAATGCATTACTCGCAAGCACTATGGCACTTGGAACTATTGGAATTGGTTTTTTATCAACAATCATTGCAGCACCAGTAGTTATTGCATGTGAAGGTGCGGTATTAGGAGCAGGCGTGTTATCAATAATAGGCGGACAAGTTAATAAAAAAATGAATTTAAAAGCAGAAAAGCATGAAAAGATTAAAGTGCTTGCTGATTCAAAACTAAATACAATAAGCAATTATGTTTCTAAAGCTTTAGTAGATGGGCATATAGATGACAAGGAATTTGAGTTAATACTTGGTGAACTTGAAAAATTTCAGAAAATGATGGAGCAAATTAGAATAAAAGTTAAAAATGAAATTGATGAACAAACAAAGATGTCACTAATCGACCAAGGGAGAGAAGAAGCTATTAAAGTAATTCAAAGTAGGTTTAATAAAAAAATAGTCACTTAACATTTTATTGACAAATAATAAGATATGCAACATTTATATCCGTTCTTTTTAGAATGTAGTAAACGTGAAAGAGATTTGAATAAAAAAAAATATTTGGAACTTCTTGGATTTGGAAAAGGAGGTTTTATTGTTGATTCAGGAAATCACTCTATATTTATCACTGATTATGGAAACTTGCAGATACCATCAAATTATAGTGATGATGAGAGAAATAAACTTTATAAACTTATCTGGAAGATAGTGATTTTTATTGTGTAGAAAGGGACATTAAAGAATCACTTAAACAATGGAATAATGTTAAAAAACAGGATAAATTAAGAATTATAGATAAATATGTACTTCAATTAGAGTGTGATTTCAAAGAAAAAAAACTAATAAAAAGTATTTTATCAATGGCACTTATATTAAGATTATTAGAAACAAATGATATCATTTATAAAGACTTTGAGATTAAAAAGAATTGTGGAACGTTTAATATTGATTATTTAAATAGTTTGCTAAAATGTAAAACGTAACGTAAAACGTAACGTAAAACGTAACGTAAAACGTAACGTAAAACGTAACGTAAAACGTAACGTAAAACGTAACGTAAAACGTAACGTAAAACGTAACGTAAAACGTAACGTAAAACGTAACGTAAAACGTAACGTAAAACGTAACGTAAAACGTAACGTAAAACGTAACGTAAAACGTAACGTAAAACGTAACGTAAAACGTAACGTAAAACGTAACGTAAAACGTAACGTAAAACGTAACGTAAAACGTAACGTAAAACGTAACGTAAAACGTAACGTAAAACGTAACGTAAAACGTAACGTAAAACGTAACGTAAAACGTAACGTAAAACGTAACGTAAAACGTAACGTAAAACGTAACGTAAAACGTAACGTAAAACGTAACGTAAAACGTAACGTAAAACGTAACGTAAAACGTAACGTAAAACGTAACGTAAAACGTAACGTAAAACGTAAATCATAAAACACAACATAAACTTTTATGTTGTGTTTTTAATCTTTTTTATATAAAAACAAAATGTCATTTTTAAAAATTACAGACACTGAAAAGAGAGATCAAATTATAAAAGAATTATCAGAGAGTAAAAAAAGAATACAGCAGAATCATCTTAGTGAAAAGATTGGAGATTCCAGTTTGCAGATAGACTTGTCAAAATTGTACAAGCCATTAATTGATAGTCACTCTGGAATAAAGGAGGATATATCTAAATTGCAAGATCAAGCTAATCAATTTGCTCTTACGTTTTCAAATGCATATCCTGAAATACTTACTTATGGATCTAAAGAAATACTTCTTAGGGATCCGAAGGATCTAATGCCTTCTGAGGAATTTTTAAAGTTGGGAAAAATTGCAACAGACTATCTTAGGATGTATACTTATAGTAAAAAGTCTACAGACACTACATTTGGAATACATTCTAAAGGGGGTAAATTTTTTATAGGAAAAGCTCCAATATTAATTAATAACGATGATATAGATATAAATGGAATAAAATACATTGGTACTCCTGGTCTTTGGGAATTACTAACAAAGTCTAATCCTAATAAGGAAATATATAATATAGATGATCTTCACAATTATCGAGATATAATAATACAAACAGATGCAATTACTACTGATTCAGGAAAACCAAAGTCATCTCGGAGTGAAAAATACAAAGAAATAATAGCTCCCATTTGGAGAGAGTTAAAGAGAACTAGAATGCTTGAGTATCAAAGAGAATCAAAGGGAACAGGAATAGGACCAATAATTCTCCCTAGCGATCCTATTGCACTTCTTGATATGCTTGAATTACGCATAGCTGCATGGAGAGCAGGTAATACTGGATCAAGAAATGAAGCTGCTGCAACTTGTGATGAATTGTTAAGACAAGGTAAAATAAATCGTGATCAGTATAAAGCAATACAAAATAATCTAGCAATATGATAATATGAATATGATAATATGAGTAAAAAAAATTAAAAAAAAATTAAAAAAAAATGCTATTTGTTAAAAATAAGAGATATGTTAAGAAGCAAGTTGTTGGAGGAAGTGGTATATTTGACAGTTTAATAAATTTATTTAAACGAGCAGCATCATCAAATGTAACAAGAGTGTCATCAGCTATGTTGAAGAGGTTAGCTGCTAGCGATTTAGGAAAAACTGCAATAACTGCTGCTAAATCAGCAGGGAAAGAACTTTCAACATCAGCAATAGAAGCTGCTAAAGATGTCGCAGTTGAAAAAGGAAAACAATTAATTAGAAAAGCATCTTCTAAAGTTTCACAACCAAATACAGTCATTAATAATAGAATTAATGACATAATCTCAAATTTAAATAAAAAAGCTGATGAAGTTACACCAAATATAAATAATATAATGATGTGATAATGATAATGAATCAATAAAATCAACAGCTATAAGAATAGAAGATCTAGCAAAAAAAGGCCGCGGTCTTCGATTGGCTTAATTTCTTTATATTTATTTTCCATTTTAAAAATTTTTTTTATATTGTGTATAAAAAAATGGCATCTTCTGATATATTAAATTTTACTGAAATCCCAACTGTGGATGATGGAATTGAAAGATTTGAATTCTATGAATATGAACCAATAGCTCGCACAAGTTTAAATAGCACTGGAGAAATAAGAATTAACATTGAGCAACAAGATTTGTTCACACTTCCGTCTGAGGCTTATCTTTTGTTTGAAGGAAGACTTCTTAAACTTGATGGGACAGCTTATGCTAATGCAGATGCAGTGTCACTTACAAATAATGGTATTATGCATTTATTCAGTGAAATATCATATCAATTATCAAACCAAAATATAGAGTCAGTTTATTTTCCAGGTCAAGCAACTACAATGTTAGGAATGCTTAAATACCCAAATGACTTTCAATTAGCACAAGGATTAAATCAATTGTGGTACAAAGATTCTTCAACAACAGCAGTACTTGCTGATAACTCAGGGTTTGCAGTACGACAATCATACATAATTCAGAAACCAACCACAAAGGGAACATTTTCATTTTGTATACCTTTAAGACACATTTTTGGATTCTGCGATGATTACAACAAAGTTATTTACGGATTTAAACATACACTAACTCTTGTTAGAAAAAGTGATACTGGAGCAATTTTTAGAAACGCTCTTGCAGCTGCAGGAAAAGTTAATCTTGATAAAATATCATTGTTCATGCCACATGTGATTCCATCAGATTTAGAGAGAGTTAATCTTTATAAAAGTATTGAATCAAAAGTGACACTTCCAGTAACTTTTCGCGCAAGGCAGTGTGATACTATAACTGTTCCACAATCTACAACGTTTTCTTGGAGACTTAGCGTAAAAACATCTCCAGAAAAACCAAGATACATCATTGTTGGATTCCAAACAAATAAGGATGGAAATCAAGAAGTTAATTCTTCCATATTTGATCATTGTGACTTGAAAAATATGTACATCATGCTTAATCAAGAAAAATATCCAGCTGCTGACTATAACTTATCATTTCCAAATCATAAATTTTCAAGAGCCTATAGAGATGCATCTGTATTTAGTGAAAAATTTTATGGAATGAACGATTTGATAACACAAAGCAACATAACTCCTTCAGACTATAAAGATTTATACCCACTCTTTGTTTTTGATGTTAGTTGACAATCAGAAAAATTAAAATCATCAGTAGTAGATGTACAAATTAAAGCAACATTTAATGCAGCTGTTCTAGCTGATACTGAAGCGTTTGCTGTTGTAATATCGGATAAGTTTTTACACTTTCAATCAGACGGAAATAAGTTGAACGTTGTTTATTAACTTTTTTTTGAATTGATTTAAAAAAATTTTTATCTTTGTATAATAAAAATGTATTATACAAGGGAAAACTTGCAGAAGTTGTTAAAAGAAAATAACATTTCACAAACATCTAAAAATTATGTTACATTGTTAATGATTGCTGTAGATAATGGGTTGATTGATAAAGAATCAATCGTGTCAAAAGCAACAGAAGCAACTGATGAGAAAAGACCAATTGGAAGACCTAGAATACATCTAGTAAAAGATGTTGATGAGAAAAGATCAGTTGGAAGACCTAGAATACATCCAGTAGTGGGACTGGTCATGGATATAGATATCTTGAAATGCGTGATGGGAAGATTGATAATGGTTATAAGATTGAAATATCAAATTCTGAAAAATTAAAAAAAATTAAAATATATTAAAAAAATCTTGATATATAAAAATGGGAGATAAAAATATGGAGTTTTATAAAATGTATAAGCCTACGTCATGCACTTTGTATTGGAAAAAAGAAGATAAAAAATTGATAAATAATAATTTAAAAGATTTAAAAAAATCTTGCTATATAAAAAATGGAAAACATAATTCTTATGGATCCTAAAGACCTACTTCGCATGGGTCTGAAAGACCTACTTGATAAACCGATTCCATACATATCATCAGAAATATTAACTCCTGAACCTTTTGTATATAGAATAACAACTGTTCAAAATGAGAGCCAACTTGAAAAACTGCGAACAGTAGAATATTACTGTAGAGTTAGAGGATGGGGGTGTGTATAATATTTTATATGAAATTTATTATATGAATTATTTTAACAAGAAAAAAATATTTTGAAAAATGATATAAAGAAAATGAAAATTAAAAAAAATTATCTTGCTATATAAAAATGGAAAATAAAACGGTGAAAGAATTAAAGCAATTCGCTAAAGAGCGAGGAATTAAATATTATTATAAAATGAAAAAAGATGATCTCATAAGAGCGTTATCGCACACACAGATAAGAACAGAGTATCTACTTGATGAGCCTGTTCCAGATATATCATCAACAATTTTAGCTCCGTCACCTTTTCAGCCTATTACACAAATTGGAAAAGAAATAAATGATGAGATTAAAGAACTTGCAGATTGGGCTGTGTCATATGTTCCAGAACCAATTAAAAAGGTTGTGAATAAAAAATTTGATGAATTAAAATCTACAGTTTCAAATTTGTATCAAAAATATGGAATTAGAAATCTGATAGAATTTAAATTATCACAATCAGCTGTTAAGAATGTAACAAGTCAGTTTTCAGTTAAAGGAATAAAAAGATATGATGTATATCTTTCATGAATGCTGCTAAAAAAAGTGCAATTAAAATACTAACCGAAAATAGAAATTCAAAGGTTTATATAGTTCTCACTTGTGAAATGGAGCGTACTGATATTAAAACAGGAGAAACTATAATCACATCTGCTCCATTTAGAACGAATAATCAAGTTGTATTAGAAACAACAGATTTAGATGAGTTTTATGAAACATCAAAGCAGAAAATTTTAGAATCCTTATCATCTTTTCAACAGTTAGGATCAGGTTGGAGATTTGTTTCTGTTGAAAAGATGGATATCAATTTTATTAAGTATAATCCTATTAAAGCTAAATCATACATTCCACTGGATAAAAACTAAAAAAGCAATAATTAATATAAAGAATGAAGCTAATCAATGTTTTAAGTGGTGCGTAACAAGAGCATTAAATCCAACAGCTAAAAATTCTGAAAGAGTAGATAAAGAGCTTAAAAATCAAGCTGAAAAAATAAACTGGGATAAAATAGATTTTCCAGTATCGTTAAATCAAATTACACAACTTGAGAAGAACAATACAGATATCAGTGTCAATGTATATGGTTATGAAAATTCAGAAGTTCATATTTTGCATGTATCAAAGAATAATGATCGCGAACATTTAATAGATTTACTATTAATCTCAAATGGAGAAACGAATCATTACTGTTTAATAAAAAATTTAAACAGATTACTTTCATTGCAAACATCAAATAAACATTGCAAAAAACACTATTGTAGAAATTGTTTGTTAGGTTTTAATTCTGAAGAATCATTATCTAATCATAAATTGTATTGTGAAACACATGATTCAGTACGTATTGAACTTCCACCACCAAATTCCACAATGCAATTTACTAATCAGAATAAATCAATGAGAGTTCCGTTTGTAGTATATGCTGACTTTGAAAGTTTTATAAAACAAATTGACACTTGTGAACCCAATCCGAATGAATCTTATACTAAAAAATACCAAAAACATATTCCAAGTTCATTATGTTATTATATTAAATGTTTCGATGAAAGTTTTTACCAAAGCAATCCAGTTTCATTTACTGCAAGTAATGAAACGGATGATGTTGCACAAATATTTGTTGACAGATTACAAGAAGATATTAAGAAAATTTGTGATAGTATTAAATTTCCAAAAAAGATGATATTTACTAATGAAAACAAGCATGATTTTAATGAAGCAACTGAATGTCACATTTGCGGAAAAGATTTGGATAATGATAAAGTACGTGATCACTGTCACATTACCGGAAAATATAGAGGTGCTGCTCATAACAGTTGTAATTTAAAATATAAAATTCCAAAATTCTTTCCAGTACTATTTCACAATTTATCTGGATATGATTCTCACTTATTTATAAAGAAATTATCAGGAGGCAAATTGAGTTGCATACCAAAAAATGAAGAAAAGTATATTTGCTTTTCTAGAGAAATTAAAGTCGATGAGTATATTAAAGAAGGTAAAAAATTTGAAGTTAAACGTGAGCTTCATTTTTTAGATAGTTATAGATTTATGCCTTCTAGTTTAGATGCTTTATTAAAGAATTTAGCAAAAGACCAGTGCAAAAATATCGGAAAATTATATTCAGGTAAACAATTAGATTTATTACTAAAAAAAGGCGTATATCCCTATGATTGGGTAGACTCTGTTGATAAATTTAACGAAACCCAATTACTACCAAAAGAATTATTCTTTTCAAAATTGAACGATGAAGATATAAGTGATGAAGATTACTCACATGCACAAACTGTATGGAATGAGTTTCATTGCAAAACATTTAGAGATTATCATGACTTGTACAACGTTTTAGATGTGCTTTTACTAGCTGACGTCTTTGAAAATTTTAGAGATGTTTGTATGAATTGTTATAAATTAGATCCTGCTTGGTATTATACATCACCAGGATTAGCTTGGGATGCAGCATTGAAGAAAACAAAAGTAAAATTAGAACTGTTGAGCAATTACGATATGATCCTAATGATAAAGAAAGGAATAAGAGGTGGATTCAGTATGATATCCAATAGGTTAGGAGCTTCCAATAATAAGTACATGGGTGATGAGTATGACAAAAGCAAAGAATCAACATTCATACAATATTTAGACGCTAATAATTTATATGGATGGGCAATGAGTAAACCACTTCCAACACATGGTTTTAAATGCATGGACAAAAATGAAATAGAAAACTGGAAATCAATTCCATGTATACCAAAAGTAGATTTAGATTACCCTGAACATCTACATGATGAACATAATGATTATCCTCTCACACCTGAAAGGTTAAATATCGATAAAGTTGAAAAATTAGTCCCCAACTTGAATAATAAGAGAAAGTATATAGTACATTATGAAAATATAAAAGTATATGAAAGATTAGGATTAAAGATTACTAAAATTCACAGAGGCATAAAGTTTGAAGAAAGAGTATGGCTCAACGAATACATTGAACTAAATACAAACCTTAGAACTAAAGCAACGAATGATTTTGAAAAAGACTTTTTTAAACTCATGAACAACTCAGTATTTGTAAAAACAATGGAGAACATTGAAAACAGAGTTGACATTAGATTAGTAACAGACAGAAATGAAGCTACTAAACTAGCATCAAAACCAAACTTTAAAAGTAAAACAATATTTGATGAAAACTTAATAGCAATACATATGAAAAGAACAAAATTAAAATATGCTAAACCAATTTACTTAGGAATGTGTATATTGGATTTGAGCAAAACTCTAATGTATGAATTTCATTATTATTACATAAAGAAAAACTATGCTTGTCAAGCAAAACTATTATTCACAGATACAGATGCTTTTGCATACGAAATTAAAACAGAAGACTTTTATGCTGATATTTCTAAAGATATTGAAAACAAATTTGATACAAGTGAGTTTAACCCAAAGCACCCAGCAATTAGTAATGTAGGATTTAAAGTTGGTCTTAATAAGAAAGTAATTGGAATGTTTAAAGATGAGGCTGGAGGAGCACAAATTGAAGAATTTGTAGGACTCAGATCAAAGTTATATTCTTACAAAGTACACGGAAAAGATAACAAAAAACGTAAAGGAGTAAAGAAAAATGTTGTTAAAAAGTATATAACACATGAAGATTACAAAGATTGTTTATTAAATAAAAGAGATCATATTAGGAAAATGAATGTAATAAGATCATATTCACATGAAATTTACACAGAAGAGGTCAATAAAATAGCATTAAGCGCAGAAGACGATAAAAGAGTTATTTTAGAAAATGGAATACACACATTAGCATATGGACACTACAAACTAGAAGAAAATAAAGCAATAGGACAATAAGACAATAGGACAATTAGGAAAAGAGGTAAAGGAGCCCAAGGGGTAGGGGGTAGGGGAGCCCAAAAATTATTTTTTTGAGAAAAAAATAATTTAGTAAAAATGAGAAATAATTATAAACTTATCAATGTTGAAGGGATAATTTTACCTTATGAACCTTTAACAAATTTTCAATTGTTAGAAGCAGCAAAAAAACTGAAAATAAAAAATTTTAGAGGTTATTATTATTATTATTATTATTTATTATTTTATTTTACTTTGCCGTTTAACAAATTTGACAGTTTCCATAAATTTATAATTAAGTTAATGGCCGGAGCAAGAAGAAGACATAATTTGCCTTATCGCCAAGCACGGTGTTACAATTTATAATTTTTACAAAGTTGCTTCAAGAATATATAACATAAAAGAAAAATTAAATGAATGTTTACAAAAGATATATAATAAATAAAGTAAAATATCGTTTAATACATAATATCATAAATAGATTGAGTAAAAGTAAGAGTTAATATATAAAACTTTATATATATTTTAAGTAAAGTATATAAAAGATAAAGTAAAATATCATAACTAGATTAGGTAAAAGTAAAAGTGAATATATAATAACTTTATATATATAAATACGCACAAAAAATAAAATAAAAAGCGAGAAAATGTGATTTTTGATAATGATTATTGTCAAAAAATTTTAACCTTTTTTTTTTTTTTTTTTCTTTCGAATAATTACGAAAATACGAATAATTAACTTGTTTTTCAGTTTTTAAATTATATATCTGATCTATTTTTAAAAGAAAGACTTATAATAATATAAGTCAAAATCTGCGTTTAAAAAAAACTGTTTTGAATCAGTTTTAAACTGATGAAGAGATTTTTTTTTCCGGAAACAATGTTTGGAAATCTTTTCCACAAAAGTGGTCCGCGATTCTGAATTGAATAAGAAACTTGTTTAGAATAAGATTTTGGTATAACAAAGTTGTTAGCGGAAAATCTTGTAGCATATTTATGGTGTATTACTTTAAAATAAGTTTCAAATATTTTGGGGGACAGTCCATATTTTGTTTTATACATGAACAGTAGAACAAGATGGATATTAAGTTTGAAAATATTCAGGGCACCAATTACACGTAAAAGAGGTTCACAAGGAACCGCTCTACCAGATCCAAATATGATTCTAACAGCATGTTTTTGCTTGCTATAAAGTTTTTTTAGCTTTGTGTGATTAGTACTTGCCCACATGATGTTGCCGTAAGTTAAGTAACTATGTATAAAGGAAAAATATAAACTTTTTAAGGACTTAAAATTTAAAAGTGGCTTAACTCTATAGATCATGCCAATGCTTTTTGAAATTTTTTTTCTATAGAATTTATATGCACTTTCCAAGATAGCTTTTCATCAAAATTCACACCTAAAAAATTTACAGATATTTGCCTTTTGATGTTAGTTTTATTCATCAAAAGATTGGGAAGAATAAATGGTATTACCTTTGTTTTGCTTGGTTTGTGGAAAAGAGAAAATTTAATTTTTTGAACATTCAAAGACAATTTGTTGCATATAAACCATTCATTTACTTTTTTTAATTCTTCATTTACTACTGTAAAAAGTGTTTCAATATTTTTGTGAGAATAAAAAAGATTTGAGTCATCTGCGAATAAAATAAAATTTAATAGGTTTGATGTTGAAGACAAATCATTTATGTATAGTAAAAAAAGTAAGGGTCCAAGTATAGAACCCTGTGGGACTCCGCAATTTACAGTTTTTTTGGTCGTTTCTAAATTTTCAAATTGTACATATTGTTTTCTGTTTGAAAGGTAACTTTCAAACCAGAGTAAGTTTGTCTCCTTTATTCCGTAATATTCCAGTTTTTTTATTAGAATGGAATGATTCACCGTATCAAAAGCTTTCGACAGATCAATGAAAACTCCTAACGTATAATAGTCTTCTTTAAAAGCATTAGATAAGTGATTAACTAACTCTACTATTGCATGATCTGTTGAGTGTTGCTTTTTGAAACCAAATTGCTTACTGTATAACATGTTGTTTTCAGTTAAATGATTATACAGCCTATTGTACACTATACGTTCAAGCAATTTCGAGAAACAAGATAAAACAGATATAGGCCTGTAATTAGAGGGTTCTGACTCATCTCCAGACTTAAATTCTGGAGTTACTCTAGCAATTTTTAATTTATCCGGAACTTTACCTGATTTAAGTGACTGATTGAATATATGAAACAAAGATGGTTCAATTATATCATAGGCTAATTTTAATATATTAACGCTAACTTTATCCGATCCTGCACTTTTGTAACTTTTTAAGCTTAGTAATGCAGTCCGCAACTCGCGTATATCTAGCTTTGACTCATTCATTTTTTTATTAGAATTTGTTAGATAAGAATCAAATGTTGAAGAAGTTAAAGGAATACTTTGCGCTAAATTAGAACTAACATTTATGAAGAAACTGTTTAGTTCTTCAGCTATGAGTGCTTTATCGTATATTGTTTTACCGTCAATTAAAAGTTTTTTTGGCAGAACATTATTTTTATATTTGTTTTGTCCAATTATTTCTTTAATAGCATTCCAAGTTTGTTTAGTATTTCCATTTGCATTTTCTAGTAATTTCGAATAATATACTTTTTTAGAGTATTTTTTGATTTTTTCAAATATATTTTTATAGTTTTTATATTTTGCTTCGTTTGAATATGTTTTTTTTTTAAGAAATTTTTCATAAAGTTTTTGTTTTTTCCTTGGTGATTTTAGTAAGCCTTTTGTCATCCAAGGCGATAGAAGTGATTTTGAATTCACATAAAACTTTTTTACAGGAAACGCTTTATCGTATTGTTTACAAAATTGCACTAGAAAAAGTTCATAAGCATTGTTAGCATCACGTGTTTGGAGAACAAGCTTCCAATCAACGAAATTAATTAGAAGGTTGCGAAATTGTTGTATGGAGTTTTCATTGATCTGTCGCTTGTAAATAATGTGTTTTGTGGAAATATTATCATGGGTTATGTTTTTTGTTATAAGAAATGTGGGAAAATGGTCTGTCAACTCAGTCATTATTATACCGGTACTAAAGCAGCTATTAAAAAAATTATTAGTAATTATGTTATCTAGTAGGGTAGAGGATCTTTTTGTGATTCTTGTTGACTTAGTTATTGTTGGAATGAGGTTATTTTGTAGAAGAGTATTTACAAAATTTTTAACACTATTATTTGACGCATGATTCAAAAGATTAATATTCAGGTCACCGACTAAGTAAACATGCTTTTGTTTTTTATTAACTTTTGTTAAAAAAGTTCGTAAAGATACTTTAAAATTTTTTAAGTTACCCGCTGGTTGTCTATAAATAACATTAACAATTACGTTTTTAGAATTTTGGTTAATTATTTCAATGCACAATGACTCGCAATCTTTTTCATTTACACTGAGGTCATTACGTGGTATAAAATTAATTGAGTTATGAATAAAAATACATACACCTCCACCGGTACAGAAGTTTCGTGGTTGATGAATTGACGCCTAATTTGCCAATTCAAATTGAAAATTATGCTCGCCATACTTACACCAGGTCTCAGTAAGACAGATTATTTTAAAATCTGTCTTACTGAGATGGTGATCTTAAGAGGTGTATTTGTAAGAGATCAATTACCTAAAAATACACAAAAAAAAGAATGTGGAATATTAAATACAGGAGATTCAAGTACACATGGTTTTCACTGGATTTGTTGGTACAAAGATAGAGATAAAAAATTAAGTTTTGACTCTTTTGCACAACCCCCACCTGTCGAAGTTGTTAATTATTTAAAAGACTCTATTTATTATAATAGTGATAGAGTTCAGTTTGGAAATACTTCATTCTGTGGACATTTGTGTCTCTATGTTTTAAAAAAACTAGATGAAGGATATGATTTTCAGAATATTATTAATAATCTATGGTAATTTTTTTTCTTTTATATAAAATGCCTGTTGATAAATTCGGACGTACAACAATTTATTCAACTACAAGTCGAGTAGTTTCAAATGGATTAACAGCATCTCAAGCTGATAGTATGTTTATTAGAAGAGATGGGCAAAATAATGCAACTAGTGATATTGACATGAATACAAACAAATTAATAAATATAGCAGAACCTACAAATCCAAATGATGCTGCTACAAAGTACTATGTTGACACAATAATACCTAATTCTAGCAGTTTAGAAATAGTACCAAATTCAAGTTTAACATGCATGGGAGTAAAATCCCAGACTCTTGAACCAAATACAGATGGAACAGCAGCTTTTATTCAAAATAGTGGTCCTGGTATTCTCAGAAAACTATGGAACAAATCCTAATGGAAGTGTATCAAGTAACGTATTTATTAGGATATATGCAGATAATACGCTTTGCATACGAAGTATAGCTTGTGATTTATTATTCGCTCCACTTGGTGGACCAATTTATACTAACTCTTTAAAAGGTTGTAATATGCATTCTAATATTGAATTAGGAGGATAATTTACACTTGATTTACCATTTAAAACTAATCTAAAAATTGAATTAAACAATAAAACTGGAAATCCACTAACATATTCGTTGCAACCTTTTATTACAATAAGTTCAACACAACAAGCAAATATTTCATTAATACCCTCATTTATTTCAGATCTTAAACTATACTCATCCACATTTAGATATTTGAACACAACTTATGGTAACGAATATATATTATTGAACACTGCAAGTAATAGAAATGGTGTTTATTTAAAATATATTAGAATGCATGTTATCGGTAAATCTGGAAATTGGTGGGAATCAAGAGTACGCATGTATGACGGAATCGATTCTCCTAAAAACAATGACTCAGTTATTCAACCTTGGACACCCTATAACTATAGTAATTTAATATTTCGTGGATACAAAAATAATAGCAGATGTATATACTTCTCATCTGGTTTAGTAGATTTTTATTTATCTTCATGGAATGGAATTAATACTTCATTTGCTAATAGATCATCTGGACTATTGTATCAATCAAAACCAAAAATTGATTCTACAACTACTATCTCTTTTTACAGAAATTTTGGTAAAAATGACTCCATGCCTAGCGTTACTAATGGTAGAAGATTAGTTGTAACAATAAACTCTGGTGATGAGCAAGTTGGGAACTCTGGAAGTTTTTCTGAGTTAAAAGGAGTAATTTACTATTATGCGTAGCTAAGTTCGAAGACCTACTTCTTATGGATCTGAAAGACCTAATGCAAAGTAGATTTCATTTACGCTTAAGTAGATTTCACTTGTGAAATTGATGTAACCATCATATATTAATATATTATGGTTGAGATAGTTGAAATATGATATGAGATTATGGTTAGGGATATGGTTGAAAAAAAATGAGCCAGAACGCCCTTTTTATACTATTTATATATATATATATATATATATATATATATATATATATATATATATATATATATATATATATATATATATATATATATATCAGTGGCGGATCTACAGTACGGCGGGTTAGGCGGCCACCTAAGGATAAGTATTGTATTATAGTTATAGTGTATCTTACTTTGCATTTTTGCATCTTCAAAAATTTTTTATTCTTTACGGTTGCACAAAGTTGGCAAACAATAAGGTTGCAAACAGCGAAAATGAGCGATAGTGTTAAAAACTATGATTAGGCAGATCGGCTTTTTCATGCATAAGGCGAAACAAATTTCGCCTAATCTGAGGCTTAAAAAGTCTGGAAATAAAGAAAATATGGCTACTTAAATTAAAATTCGCTCGATTGGGTTATAATTTTGGCATGGAAAGTTTGGAAATTAAATAAATTTGTCCAATTAGGTTATGATACTGTAGAATTTGGCCAAAAAATAGTGAAACCTAGAAAAATTTTTATAGAGACATATTATATATCATTAGAAAGATAATTTTATCAGCTTTCTAATGATGTATCTTGTAACTTTTTTGGAGTTGAGCAAAAAAAAATGGCGGATCAAAATTAGAATGTCGGTTTTTTCATTCTTTTAAAAAAAGTTACTAAATATGAAACAGTGTTCTTAGATATCACAGCTTCATGATTAAAAAAAAAAAAGTGTAATTCAATTGGCATGATGTTATTGAATGACTGAACAAAAGGAATTAAATATTTCTGATAGCTTAAGTATTCATTTTATTATAAAAATAAATTTCTCTTTGAAATCGTAGCTATTAGGAAAACAATATAAAAAATACTTATATTTATCAATGTATATGAAACAGCTGTGAATTAAATATTGAATTAGATATAAAAAAAAAACTATTTTGTGTGGTTGACTGTCTTCTTATTTAAAGAAAAAATAATAATGGAAGGTGAAATTCAAACTGACATATCAAATGGAATAACGTTATGTGTTAAATGCGGAGAAGATGTAAGAATACATGATCCTTTGAATCATGTAGGTTCGAAGTATTCTGATTATAGCAAGAATATCCCCTCACTGCTATCATAGAGCATGCTGTGAAGCTTAATTTAGATACTTTAGTTAATAAGCTCAAACTGAACAAAAGAACAAAGGCAAATATATATACAAACTTATATCCATTTATCCTGTAGGTATTTTAAAAAAAATTGCTCTCGAAAAAGATCAACCAAAATCGAGACTGAGCTTATTACTAGAGCCAAAATGGAACTATTTGATTTTAAAAAAACAATGTTTTTATTGTGGCGATAATTGTATCTATGATAGAAAAAATCCAAATCGCAATAAGTTTAAAGAAGTACGTACAAAAAAATCAGCCATACATTCTTCCACCATTGAAATATGCCACAATAGAGAAGATGAAATATTTTTGATAATTGACTATAAAAATTTAGATAAGATAATTAAAATAACTGGCCGCTAAAAAGTTTGGATAGCAAGTCAGAGAAAAATTAATTCGTACATATTAGGGTTGTTTAGAAAGAAAATTTGATAAAAAATGAGCCTAAATAACCTTGCATAACTTGTATCCTGCATTTAAATAATATTTGTTTCTGATTTTGACATGTCAAAAATTTTCAGCGTCATACTAACATTGGGCTGTTTGGGCAGCCCAGTGCCGCAGTCAGGGGTGTACAGAGACTTCCTGGTGCCCAGAGTAGACTATTAAAAGTTTATTGGATGCCTTATACCCTACCATCCCTAAAGTAAAAAAATTAGAATAATAAAATACTTCTAGTATTTTTCGCCCCATGATAATGCTTCATAGGCTTGCTGACCGGAGGAAACATTCTGGATTTTGTTGCTGAGTAAGTGATAATGTGTTTTTTTGCGATCCTTTTTTGTAGCTCGTTCAGTACATAATTTTTTTTGCTTAAGCAGACCCAAAACTTTTCCATTGTGTGGTTAGTTAAATACTTCTTTGGAGCCTCTAAAAATTTTTTTTAAACTCGAACTTTATAATGTCAATAAGACGCTTGAGAACATGCCTCCAGAATGCCTTCCTTTAAAAAAATATTAAGTTTATCTATAGATGATTTATTATTGATAACTTCTTTTAGCTGAATTCATTGTCTCAAACTCTTTTGACTGGAGTTGACTATTTCCTTTTTTTTTAACTTCTTTGGTAGTCTCTCCCATGTACTAGTCCACTACTAAATGAACTTTCATTTTTTCAAAAGATTTACAGCAAAAGCAAATCATCTTATCAAATTTTACCTAATACAACAGCCATGACCAATGCGCAGTTTCTCCATTTTCATCACACGCTTGTTATGGAACGTTGAAAATTGACACCTTACAGCATTGTTGTGTGAAAAATCAATGTCAACCTGTTAAGAGCCACGTTTGACTAGGTCACATTGTTGAGCATCAGAAATTCGTTTAGGCTAGCCGGCTGGATCACAAGTGACAAAACTAAATGTTGACAATGGTAGAGTGTACACTTTTGCGGATGTGTTAAGTAGATTATTGGTGTATCTAACTGTTTATGAATGCCTTCCACACCATTTGAACAACTTTGTTTATTGCTGGTGCAACCATTTGAAATAGATGTAAAGAATAATGTCAGTTTTAGAAGTTTGGTAATTGTATTTTTTGTTGCTAATGCTTCTTTTCATTTAGTTGCACCTAATTTTAAAGACTTCATTACCAAAAATGAAAAGAAAATTTACAAGATGCGCATTTATGATATTAGACTGTAATACAATGTGTTAAATGTATACAATCTATTGAGGTTTTATAGTATTACATATAAGGTTTCGGTTTGAAATAATGAAATAAAGAATATCTTTGCGAGCATATTATTTTGATTAACACTTTACACTAAGTTAACAGGTTATTTAAATTAGTTTCATAATGTAAAACACAATTTTTTTCCGATTATATATGATTTTATAAATTACAAAATCAAATTTTTAAATTAACAAAATCTTATATTATTGGAAAAAAATGTGTTTTACATAATGAATTTAAATAATCAGTAGAATACATTATGAGAATTAAAATATTTCGAAACAAACCTTATATCTATAATCCTATAAATGTTTAATAGATCGTATACATTTAACTTATTGCACTACAGTCTAGTACCATGAATGCACACCATGTGAATAAAAAAGATTTTTTTTTGTGATTTTATATGTCTTTCTTTATATAATTTCAATTGAAATAATAATAGTAATTGATAGATACAAACAATTTCTGAAGTAGTAGTAGTAGTAGTAGTAGTAGTAGTAGTAGTAGTAGTAGTAGTAGTAGTAGTAGTAGTAGTAGTAGTAGTAGTAGTAGTAGTAGAAGTAGTAGATAGATGTTGTTGTTGTTGTTGTTATTGTTGTGACTAAAAAACCAGTGCATAGTGGGAACGTTCAATTGCAATAGATGGCCAAAAATATAAGGTATATCAAAAAGTTAACCCCCTGAAAATATGAGGGTATTGAGTCCAAAAGAAGATTTTTGCTGGTTCTTATACTAAATTTAAATTCATTGACAGGTTTAAACTTGTATCGAATAATCTTTTTTTCTCTTTACAAAATCTTCATTTTGAAGCGGGTGAAAACTTTATATTAGTTACTATAGTTTCTTTCACACTTTAACAGACTTTTAAATGAGAATTATAGTCTGTTGTTTTAATTCTTGACTAATGATAAATAATAAAAATAAAAACTATTAATTAAAAAAACTAATAAATAAACTTTTGGGATATTCTTGTTTCTAAACTCTAATGATTTGAACCAAATCATTGCAATTTTTTAATATTTTATTTCATATTTTTTATATACTTAATAAATTTATATAGTAGGCAAACGAATATATAGTTATACATTGTACAGATTATAAAGTTTAGAACTTTATTTTTCTACATCTATTTCTAATTTTAGATTTTTATCAACGTTGTCAACATTTAAATATAATTCATCTGGGCCATTAACTTCATCTGGTTCCATATTAGATGAACTTTCTCTATCACCGCTAAAATTTGCTAACAAAGTTTCAACTTTTTCCGGTAGGCAGAATATTTTCTTATTTTTCAATCTTTTAGTTAATGAGACTGAACTAATTAAGGGATCAGAAGTATGTGCACCTTGAATGAAAATGTCAAGTAAGTTTGTTTCTCTACTTTTTTTCCTTGCAAGATATTCACGATCCAATTTATATATTCTGTGTCGAGCTGCTTCCTCTCCTATTAAGCCAAGAGGAACTGGTAAATTAATAATAATCCCCAGCATGTGCTAATACTTTGTCAACGAAAACTAGGACCTTGAACCAATATGTCTCTATATCATTTATCTCCTATTATGAATAATTTTTTTTGACAATAAATATTGATCTTTTAAAACCTTTTTCACTTTCCAAGTTTTTATTTCAATTCCATATCAAATATGTAAAATGAATTGAAAAAACTTAATCCAAGCTTATTGTGGTGAAATGTCATAGCACATATCTGCTTATCTGTAACAAATCCTTCCTTAAAGAATTTATGATTGCTAATCATGTTAGGTGTAGCATGACAAAACGAACAACATTGTTTCGGAGATATCTCCTTGATATAGACTAAGATTTTACCATCAATGATTGAAAGGACAAAACTACAGTTGATAAAAACATACTTATGTCCTGGAAGGTAAACTTTAGCAGGATGTAAATTAAGAATTTCTTTTTCAATTTCCTCTTTAATTTTTAATACCACTTCTTTATTATCCTTTATATACTCCAGCATAATTGGTCTACAGAATCTAATACTCTGAGACATTATGTTAGTTTATAAAATATATTTTGAATCTGATTGTACATATAGTTGAAGAGGTGATGTTGCTGTGACTAATAGATCCGAATCTTGCATTCTTACATAGTCTGTTTATATCTCATATGTCAGTAAAATTGCTTGATCTGCGTATACAACCTATTAAGTATTTTGACTTTTCAATAAATATGACTGTCAACACCTGTTTTAGTTTACGATTTTTAAAAATATTATCGCTTGGTTTGTATGATTTTAAACTACAATCAATACAGAACTACTCCTCTCCTCTTCGAGTATCTGTCACACCTCTACACATTGCAGTTTTCTTTGTTTGCCTCTGAATATATTTTAAAGCATGTTTCACTTAAACCAACTAAGTTTGGTTCCATTTATTTCCCAGAAGTTTTAGTTTTTCCATTTTGTGTTCTAAAAGCGTTACGTTTGTGTATATAAATTTTAATTTATTATACCTGTGTGGTTTGCGCTTTTATGCTGAATGTAACAACATTGGTTTCACGTTAAGCATAACAAAAGGGCTCATTTTCTTTTCTATATTTGTTAAGCTTGTTTCTTTTCATTCTAAGTTGAAAGTCTTTGAGTCTCAGTGCTTCGGTCATTTCAGGGTAATGTAAATCTGCTTTAGTTCTTGTTTATTTCTTAATTTTCTTGCTGTTATTAGTCCAAGATTACCCTCTGATATCTCGCTTAGACCTACTAAGATTAGGCCTAGTTTTGCCTTGCTTTTTTCCCTTAGTCTTTTTATGAACTTAATATTTAATTTGTTTACTTCAAATCTTTTTAAAATGTAAGTTACTTTTGCTTTGTCTTCCACTTCTTATTTTTTAACATTTGATTCAGACACTCCTTAGATTAAAACATTCTTTGCTCTCGCTATATTGCATTATTAGTTGAGGCATTCAATTATTCATAAATTAAATATTACTTAAAAAAAGATGAAGTAGTTATAAATAGAGTCGATAAAAATTGTCGTGTGTGTGAACTTTATGGAGTAATATGGATTAAAGTTTATTGGTAAACCGTAATGCGTAAATTTATTAAAATTTATTAAAATTTACTCTTTATTTATATATTCTTTTGATTTAATTAAATTTACTCACCTTTATTCAAATTTATTCAAATTATTACGATTAACTAAAAAAACTATAAACAGGTAAATATATTTAAAAATAAAATTTCAATTTTAAAGATTTCAAAAAGTATGAAAATTACTTAAACTTATTTAGGGACACTTCAAATTTAAGAGAAAGTAAATTTTATGTAAATATATTAAATGATAAATAAATTTTAATCAAAAGCAAAAAAAGTTAAAAATGATAAAAATAATAGTGAAAGAGAAATATGTATTAGTCAAAATTGCAATAATAAAAAAAATGCACTTAATTGAATTTAAAAAAATTGATTCAAACCGTCAATTCCAAAAATGTAGATTATTACTAAAAGCACCCCAACCACCACAAACACCCTTGCCAAAAGAATGATCATTTTAATTTTAGATTAAGTAATGATATTTACTTTAGCTTTGAATCGGAATGAAAATGGATCAAAGTATAGAGTCTTGGGAAGCTCACCAAATCACACGAACAAAAGATAACACTGATAATAGATAATACTAATTACACAAAGATCACATATCCTACAAGAAGATCACTTACCTTACGTTTTATCATAAGATGGGACCTTTTGCTAGTTTTGTTTCAAAGTCATTTAAGGATTTTTGTTAGAGTCAAAGTAAACCTTTACGCTATATAAAACGAAATAATGCATAATATCTTTCTAATTAGAGATATAAATGTTATGTCAATTATAATTTGCCACTGAGATTGATGGTTCTTTAACATTACTTCCTAATGCTGGTGCTTTTTCTTTTAGACAAACGTTTTTCAGTAAGTGTTTGCAAAACAAGTCATTAAAGGTACTTGGCAAAAAATATTCGACATTTGTCATTGTTTTGACATCAAAGTCAAAAAACTTTTTTAATTCATAATACTGACAAAACGGGAAAAAGTTTTAATGTTGCTTTTATGCATTTAACAATTACAAAATGGTTTACGTTGATTAGCGTTGCTTGCATCTACCCAAGTGGGTTGAATATTTCTGCTGAATGTAATGGTTTCTCAATCTGATTACATATTTTATCACATTCAGAATGAAATGTGATAGTATACCTTTTTCTAATAACGCCTTGTATTTGAATTAACAGTTAGATCTGTAATCAGATAACAAAAGAGATTAGCAATACTTCTGCTTTTTGATACCATATTTTGATGATTGATAATTTTTGCATTGCTGCTGATTCTATTCTGTAAAATACTTGAATTGAAACAAAGCCAAAATCATGGCCCAAAAATGTAAATGTGCCTAAATTACAAAGGTAGAAAAGGTAAGAAATTTAAAGTAAGTCTTTAAAAAGATAGCATTAAGAAGCTGAAAATAAAGACAACATTAATTCAAAGTAACATCTATAGGAAAATGTATCATAAAGAAGCTTGAAAGAAAGACAACGTTAAGTCAAAGGTACATCTATAGGAAAATGCATCTTTAGCTGCATTCCTTAGCAATTTTAGGCAATATGTAATAAGCATACACTCTAAAAAAAAATTTCTAGCTTAGGCTAGAATATTTGATATAGATACTTAGTAAGCTATAATTTTCTACCTTCTAAAGTAGAAAATTATATTAAAATGATTTTCGTATAGTATTCTACCTTGATGGTATATTTCAACCTTTAAAGTGTAATGAATAACAAGATATTATGTTTGCCCAGAAAAGCTATAATTGTATTAGTTTATATAAGAAAGAAAAAATAGCACAATAGTATAATACTTTATTAATGCTTATAATAGTATAATACTTTATCAATTTTACTCTATATATTGATATATTATATATATCAGGAGATGTCATAATAACACTTAAGTCAAGAAGGTAGAAAACTATACCTTACTAAAGGTATATCACATATGCTAACTTAAAATAGAAATTGCTATCTTTTATTTTATAGTGTATTAATGTAGTTTTATTTAATGTTCATTTAATTATTATTTATCTAATAAATAAATAATAATTAAATAGTTTTATCAATTATTAAACTTTGATATTTTATATAATAAAAACACAGTATTTATGAAACAATATTTTGCAAACAATGTTTTTGGCTCATATACTATGAAGGTTATTACAATATAGTTATATTTTATGTTTTTTTTCTATATAAAATGTAACTCTTAAGTAGTTTTACATTTGTTTTATGCAAATGCGTTTCCAGTTTTTAGTTAAATAATAAAGCCACTCCTTTTATATAACTTTGATATTTTTTGTTATTTTTTATAAATTCTTTATTAACATTTGATCTTTTAAGCAGATAATATTCTAATCTTTTAGAATATTATCTGCTTAAAAGACTTTGTCTTTCATCTTTAAAAACAAAAAAAAATGTAGAAATTACGAAACCAAGTTTCCTATAAAATAGCATGCTCTAATGTGTTGCTGTTGCATGTAATGCGGTTGAAATATTATGACAGTAATTTCAGAGTGCTCATGCTCTGAAACGATTAAACGTCTGTTGTTGATACTTTATTTTTTCTGAAATTTTTGGTAAATTTTTTAAACAAGAAAAAAAAAAAAAAACGTTCAAAAAGCTTTCATCAACTCTTCATACTAAGTTTGCTCTGTTAGAAAACTTCCAATTTTTTTTTTGTAAAACTGAAAATTCAAAGCATGGTCTATTTGAACTGCTTTTTAAAGGTTTAAAACATTGAAAGAAAATTCAGATGAAGTTGTCAAAAATTAAAATTAATTCATAAGTTGTGTTATTCTAAACAACTTAAAAGTTTCTTAGTTGACATTGATTAAAAAAGTAGGCAGGTAAAAAAAGGTACTCGTTTTTTAAAATTTGCCGACTGCCTTATCGACATTTGCAGACCAACTTTCAAAATTTACCGATTAACTTGTCGAATGGGTCTACATTTGCCAACTGACTTGTTAAAAAGAGTCAAATTTGCCGACTAAATTAACGAAAAAATCATTGATGGGGATATCACACACACACACACACACACACACACACACACACACACACACACACACACACACACACACACACACACACACACATGCACGCACGCACACACACACACACACGCACACACACGCACGCACACAACCATCGCGCCGGCCTTATATATATGTTAGATTTATAATACGTTATAATCTATAAAGGAATTTAATTAATTGTTTAAGGTTAGGTATAAACAATCGTAATGCGTCATGTAAAAGAAAACTTATAATTAATTTAAAGAAATATTGACAGTGGAATTTTATTTGCATTATCATTTACAAATCATATTACTTGCAATCATTTTCCGAATAAAGGTTTAAAATATAAAACTTTAATGTTGCTTTTGATTTATTGCAAATATTACGTTTGGAAAGAAGGTTGTTTTATAGATACTTTTTAATAAAAATTTAATTTTCTTATATACTTATAAAAGGTAAGTTTTCTTTGTAACTGACGTTGTATTTGAATATAGTGAATGATTTTTAATAAAAAAATTAACTTGAAAAATTTGAAAACCATATTGTCATAGATTATGGATCTAAATGCGCAACAAAATGAAAAATGGTTGAGAAAAAGAAAACTTACTTTTATTGCATTTTCAATTCAAATGATTATTATTGGAATTGAGTACACACTTACTCTTTTAACATTATGGTTGTACATTAAAGAAATGAACAACACAAACTCGCCGAAGTTGCTGTATAGTATTGTTTCTGTTTCTTACATGTTAGCATCAACTATTGCGATGCCATTCATTGGAAGAATAGTCGATAAGTATCGAAATGTTAAGAGCTGTTTTTTGTTGTGCAATTTGTTAATGCTCACAGGAAATGTACTCTACAGTATTCCTTTTTCACCATCTTATTTAGTTGCAGGAAGGATTGTTGCCGGCTTTGGTGGATCGTTAAAATCTGTAATATTTAGCGAAACAATACGATGTTATCCGACTTCTGAAACAAGTTCAAAACTATCAGTTTTATCAGTAATGCATAATTTAGGATTCATGCTAGGTCCTGGAATAAATTTTTTTTTTAAAGATATGAGCTTTTATATAGGACGTTGGCATTTGTTAGATGTTAACTTTCCCGGGCTTTTCATGGGCTTTATATGTATTGCTATGGAAATTTTAACATTAACAATGGTGCACGACGTATCAAAGGAATTTGATTACAAAGCTTTATTGGAAAATAATGACGCAACCGATACTGTGGAAAAAGTTATTTTTGATAAAAACATCGAAGACGTTGAAAAAATACCAATAGTAAGGTATAACAATGAAAGTAACTACTCAGGCGTCGGCGGTGAAAAAAGCAATTACGTAGGTGATGACGATGAAAAAAGCAATTATACCGGCGATAGCGAAGTATTAATATCATTAAAAGCAAAGAAACATACCGTAATAAAAATTTTAAAAGTACTGTTTTTGCACTTTGATTCGGCGCTTATTTTGTTTACTAATTTTGTTATCGCTTTCTTTTTTATAACCGCAGACATATGGCTGCCTTTGTTAGTTATAGAGAAAATGCATCTATCAATATTAGAAATGAACATTAGTTTTTTTGGAGTGAGCGGAATATGTGCACTTATGTTATTGCTTTTTATTTGGAGACCTGTTTCTGATAAAAACATGATAATATTATTGTATATCAGTTTAGTTGGTTTCTGTATTGTAAGCACAGGATTTATAGTTCTTTCATACTTTCCGTTCAACAAAGCGTTAAACGTCGTGTTATGCATTATTTATATGGTAAGTTTTGGAGGTGCTCCTATAATTGTCGACGTTTTTTTCGTCAACACGTTATCCAAAATGGTAAAATCAGACATTTTAACATTTGTAGACAGTATTCGATACTCAATGTTCTCCGCCGGAGCATTTTTAGGTTTCATTTTTTCTCCATTTATGTTTGACTATGTTATAACATTTGGAACAATGTTTATCACTGTCATAATACTTATCGGGATCATGTTTATTGTAAGAAGAAAACATTTTGTTTATCCAAAGCTTTTGTTTTAACTCTTGATTTAAAGCACTTAATATGTACGAATTCTTTATTAAGCACCAATTTTGATGTAATAATATATATATATATATATATATATATATATATATATATATATATATATATATATATATATATATATATATATATATATATATATAT
Source organism: Hydra vulgaris (assembly GCF_038396675.1). Classification (NCBI taxonomy): domain Eukaryota; kingdom Metazoa; phylum Cnidaria; class Hydrozoa; order Anthoathecata; family Hydridae; genus Hydra; species Hydra vulgaris. The sequence goes on from NC_088923.1 coordinate 17,270,204, forward strand.
ATATATAGATGTTTCTTTCAATTAATGTTGTCATTATTTTAAGCTTCTTAATTCTATTTTTTTAAAGGTTTACTTTAAAAAGATAGCATTAAGAAGTTTACCTTTTCTACCTTTGTAAGTTAAACACACACTTTTGGCCCATGATTTTGGCTTTGGTTCAATTCACGTATTTTGCAGAAAAGAATTAGCAGCAATGCGAAAATTACCAATCATCTAAATATGAAAATCAAAGAGCAGAAGTATTGCTAATCTCTTTTGTTATCTGATTACAGATCTAACTGTTAATTCAAATACGTTAATATAACAATAGGCGTTAATATAATAATAGGCGTTAATATAAATATCTTTTATAAGTTACAACTGTAAATTTTTTTTTTGATTGGCAAAAGTGTAAATAAACAAATAAAAGACGTTTAAAAAAAGTTTTAGAGGCGTCTAAGAAACCTTGCACGTATACTAGAAAAATTACTAAAACGCTAGTTAAAACACTCAATACGCAAAAGCTCAATTTATCGATACGCAAATGCTCAATTTACCGATATGAAAACGCTCAATACGATGAGCAAATGCTCAATGCTCAACTTGATACGCTAATGCTCAACCCAGATTCTCAATTTTGAAACACATAAAACAATTATGATGCAACAAACAAATTAATATTATGTAATGATAATTTTTTCTAGAACATCAATACAATGCAGACGAATAATATTCCGTAAAACAAAAAACTGGTTGAAAAAAACATTTATTCTGTTTTTATAAATTCATATATATATATATATATATATATATATATATATATATATATATATATATATATATATATATATATATATATATATATATATATATATATATATATATATATATATATATATATATATATATATAGGAAAATGCATCATAAAAAAGCTTGAAAGAAAGACAACATTAAGTCAAAGGTACATCTATAGGAAAATGCATCTTTAGCTGCATTCCTTAGCAATTTCATCAATCGTCATCATTCTAGACGTTATTTCTGTAAGACGTTAAAAAAATCAGCAAAATTAAAAAATAAAGTTAGTAAATTACACATAACTCTTGCTGATCCAAACCTGAACTTATTGATGTGACTTGATTATAAAAAACTAAAAGAAAAGTTATAAAACAAAAAACTGGTTGAAAAAAACATTTATTCTGTTTTTATAAATTCAACATTTGAGACACAGACTTCTGTTGGGCATTGTTTACATTTCAAGTATATACAATACTGCTCAAAAATTTAGCACACGTTAGATTTAAGTTTCATTTTTCTTCTTTTAATTGAATTTTTAGGCGGTAAACCTCGTATGCCTTTTCTATTTTTTTTTTAATTTACTGTTAATAAAAACAAACCTTAAAAAAAAAAAAAAAAAAAAAAAATTACGTTATTTTAACCATCTATTTTTAACTTAAACAGACACCGCAAATTAAAGCGGTGTAAAAAAGCCGCTCATAAGTTTAGCACACTTGTACTCTTATTGTCTTTTAACTCCCGCTTTTTACTTTTTGACGTTAAATTTTTACTAAAAAGTAAATTTAAATATCCTTTTTTCCATAATAACTGAACAAAAGTTTCTAAGATATACAAAGTATGTGCTACCTCATTTGAAATAAACTTGGTATTTTTCGCTTAAATTTTGTCCATAATTTGACCAATAAGATGGGAAAAAAATCAATTAGCTCTGAAAGAAAACAGCGTATTGTAGGACTACATCTTGGCGGTTTCAACAGTTTTGAAATACCTCGAACTCTTGGGTCTGTATCTCGTTCATGTGCACTCAGAACAATTCAAAAATGTAAATGGAAGATTGATTGATCGAAAACTTTGTTGCTACGTTGCTGCCAGAAAACCACTGCTTAAACCAACTGATCGGTTAAAACCTATCAAACTTTGTCGAGCTATTTTGAAAATGAGTAATTATGAACTAAGAAGTATAATATTTAGTGACGAATCCAACTTTACAGTTATTAACCGAAAGAACAGAGTGATTATCCGAAAACACTATAATTAGATGTTGCATAGTCGCTACATTGTGCAGCGACAACAAGGTGGTGGAGGTTCGGTAGGCATATGGGTTGCATCACTTATGACGGCCCAGGTTTCTGCTACTTATACGATGGTCATATGGATCAACATAAATGTATTGAAACGCTTAAAATCATTGAATCCCGACTAAAGACATCTTTTTTAGCAATTAGTCGGAGTGGCTATTTCAACAAGACAACGCTCCTTGTCACAAGGCAAAAACGGTGACTATTTGGTTTTAAGAAAACAACATTTATGTACTTCAGTGGCCAGCTAAATCACTTGACCTTAATCCGATCGAAAATGTGTGGGCTGTACCGGACCGCAAACTCACTAAAGCTCCCGTAACATCAGCTGAACATCTTATGGAAAGTTTGAAAGAGTCGTTCGACAGCTTATCAACTGATTATTGCCGAAAACTTTTTTCAATTAAAAGAAGATCTGAACTATTCATAAAGAACAAAGGTGGACATATCCCTTATTGATCTTGCTATTAAAGCAAACTTAAATCCAGGTGTGCTAAACTTATGAGCAGCTTTTTTTAACTTTTTTTTATATACTAACTTTGATTAAAGATATTTAGTGATAGACACTTATTTTTTTTTTGTTTTTTTTTCTCTTGATGTAATTAAAAAAGTCAAATAAATATGTTTTGTTTTTTAAAAACCGTTGAATTTCTTGTTTTTTATTTTTATTTCATTTTTAAAAAAAAAAATGGGACTTAAATCTTGTGTGCTAAATTATTGAGCAGTATATATATATATATATATATATATATATATATATATATATATATATATATATATATATATATATATATATATATATTAAAAATTTAATTTGAACAATATACATAATATATAAAAATTGGAAAAACATACCGCCCTACATAATGGCGTAAATGAACAGCTAAATAAAAATCTTGAAAACGTTAAACAGATTTTTTAAATTCACCAAAGCTATGCGGTAATAATGTACAGCGTGGATGTACAGCGTGGATGTACAGCGTAGTAATGATAAAGGATATAAGAGTGGTAAGTTTAAAGTTACTTTAAGTCGACCACCAACATGGAACGTGTCATGTAAAATAATTTTAGCGAGGAATCTTGCTCGATTCTATAAAAATAAAGCACTTTGAACAATGATAAATGTAATATTGGGATGTAAAAGTAAATGTAGTATTGAAAAATGTAGATAAGTATGGGTGCATAAGATAAAGACCGTGAACGTGTCCCTCCCCAAATCAAAAATCACAATTGATGAATGCGCAACAAATTTGAATAAGTTAATTGAAGTAGAGCATGAGTTTGATTAAGATTAAATTTAAAAAATCTTAAATCATTCTATTTTATATTTCTATTAATTAAACTCATTCGCTACTTTAATTAACTTATTCATGCTCTACTTTAATTAACTCATTCGTTATAATATCTTTATAAAATTGGGTTTCAATTGGCGTTTTATTTTACATGATTTCATAGCTTCACCGCATTAATTATTTTTTCCCTCTGCAACAACAAAAAACACGGAAAAATCTTTTTGGAGAAATGATTTTTTAATTTGTAAAAATGTACTGTTGTCTTTTAATAATTAATTAACGAAATATTTGAAGGTTTTCAATAAAAGTTTTGTATGGCAAAATGTTTTTACTTTTATTGGAATTTATTATTATTATTATTATTATTATAAAAAAGATACTTGGGAATTCTTAGAAAAATATGTCTCAAATTTGTATTGTCACCTCAATCAATAAGAAGATAAAAGAGAATGTCTAAACGCCGGCATTTTCCAGTCATTACCTGAAACATGAATCTGAACAACTAAACACGAAACATCCTTTCAAAGAATTTATCCAATTTTATTGAATTAAATGAGCTCTTTTTATGTATGTAACTAATGGTACTGGTCCTAGCTTTTACTATAAACATAAAACGCTGATTATCTCATCTTATGTTGATCACATTGCAGCCTTGACAACCAACTGATAAATTATTTTTTCTTCACATTTAAACACGAATGACTATTTACCCATAGCTACAAATGCAACCCCAAACTTTTCAGGTATTACATTCTTCAGTTATTACAGTTATATCGGAGAAGCAATAAAAATAGAAACTCAAACAACATGCGAAAAAATAAAAAATGCTGCCGTTTTAACAATGGAAGAACTCATATTCTTAAGCTTAGGTCTAATAGATAACGTGGCTCCTAGATACCTAGTTTTTTCAAACCTTAGAAGTATTTACTTACTTTATAAATTGTATTAATTTTTATCTACTCTTATTATATTGTAAAAACAAACTAACAAATGTAAACTAAATTGTTAAATAAAAAAAATGTCTGTTCCGCACTCTCCTTTTCTATATTTCTTCTTTACTTCGATTTTTTTTTGTAAAATTATTCGTTTAAAAAAAATACCTCGCGCTTATTCCGCATCGATTTTTTTTTGTAAAATAGTTCGCTCAAAAAAATTACCACGCGCTTATTCCGCATTTGTAGCTCAGTGGGCACAGTACGTTTTTAAAACGTTCTTTGGACGTTTTTATTAGGTTTAAACCTTATAAAAACGTCTAAAAAACGTTTTAAAAACGTACCGTGCCCACTGGGAGAGCTTATAACATATTTATAAAATGGTTTGTTTTCTTCTAACCGCTTTTCTTCGATAGCTCAGTGGTTTAGATCGCTGTCAACTGTGTTGTTTCGGAAGGGTCAGATTTTCCTCAGTGTAAAAAATTTTCAAGCTTTTTAATCTTGCCATGTATACTTATAGCAAATATTTATATATATATATATAACCAAAAAAATTTCTAATTGTTAAAATAAAATTTTAAAGATTTTGCTAGCTTCTGGTTCTTTTTTTCTGTTTTGCCTCCTCAGCAGCACCTTCTGGAGTAGCAGGCTTATTAATTTTTGTCTTTATTAAGTTTCAGACTATAATTTTTTTCAGACTTTTCGCAGATTATTAGGACTAATTACACAGGTCAACAAAAAAAAAAATTTTTCTGGTTCCGAGCAAACAATTTATTTTTTGTATAGCATTTCTCATTTTGATTTCAAATATGCAACTCTTTTTTTACCATCACGTCAAGGTGTAAAGATATTTAAGTTCAAATCTTAAGTATTTAGGGTAAAGGCCCTAATAATGTCGAAAAAAAAGTTATTCAAAAGTATGTCAACCTGGGTCTCAAAAGAAACGTATTTTCATATAGATTTTAAAAATGTTATTCATTTGTTATAAAAATAAGTATTTTTTGTATTATTGCTGAATAACATTCTGTTGCAATTTTTTTAAGAGTCTTTAGCATTTTTTCACATAATTTTTTTATCAATAAATTTTAAGAAAAATATTTATGTTTTCTAAAATCTCTATGAAAATACGCTTCTTTTGAGACCCAGGTTGACATACTTTTGAATAACTTTTTTTTCGACAATATTAGTGGCTTTACCCCAAATACTAAAGATTTGAACCTAAATATATTTACAACTTGACGCGATGGTAAAAAATGAGTTGCATATTTGAAATCAAAATGAGAAATGATGTACAAAAAACAAATTGTTTGCTCGGAACCAGAAAAAAATTTTTTTTATTGACCTGTGTTATTGAGCATATTAATAACATAAGAATCTTAATCATGGCATATGCGCGACATATTTCTCCCGGTGTTTTGATATTTTTAGAAATTCTAAGTTTTTTTTAAAATTCTATCCCTTTCGTTTGTTATAGTATATAATATCTTTATATATCTTATGTATATAGGATCTTCAAAAATGTTTTATTTTTTATTTTATAACTGCAAAGATTTGAACCACAGCAATGCACTTCAGAAACGCTGCGAGCTAATTAATTTGGCCATTAAAGTGTAATGTACAACTAACGTTTCAGTAGTATTTAATAAGAAAATATTTTTTGATTGAAGTGAGACACTGACATTTATTGCTTGAAGAGACTTGGACCAAAAGTTTTTCATTATAATGAATTCAAATGACAGCATTCTAGAGACTTTACTTTATTCAATAGTTCATCAGTTAAATCAAGATCACGAAACTTTTGCAAAGATAAAAGGACATTCATAGGTCACTTAACCAACGGTTTCACAACCTCAATGTGTGCACTTTAATGGGTTTGCGAGGTTTAATGAAAAGACATGCCAGTTTTCTCAGTCAGGACTTTTCATTGAATAGGGCTTTGACTAAAAAGATTTAAGTAAATGAACCAAACCAAAATAGTTCTTCACTTCGTAAACATATATAACATTTCATGGTTCATGTTTAAATGTAATGAAGATTTATCTCCTTGTGTATTTTAAAATCTTTGTGTATCAAAACCAAAAATAGATTTAACTTATATACAGGTAATTATCTCAATGTTCCTTTTTGTCGTAATAAGTAAAATCAATTTTGTATTTCTTATTGCGGTCAATATCTATGGAATAAAATGGTTATACCTAACATCTATTTTTATAAACATATTTTCTATTAATTTGAGTTATAAATATATATAAAAAAAAAAAAAAAATTAAAAGACATTTATTTCTAACAATTAAGTATTATTAGCTTTATTTTAAATTTGCTAATGTACTTAACTGTAATGTATATAATTTCACAAATTGCAAAGTTATATTATTTAAATATTGTTGAAACTATACATTGTACAGGGGTTCGTGATAAGATCTATTTGATCTTCACGAAGTCCTTCCATTAATCTTTTATTTATATTGTATGCATTGTAAAGAATGGTAAAAAAAAAATTAAAAAAATAAAAACTTCAACGGAAGATTCAACGGAATGAACACCGGCAAGGTTAAGGTTATGAGCATTCTTCTGAAGTATAATTGTTTCTGCTCTTTTGTACACATCAAATATGCTGGCTCCATTGTACCCTTGATCTCTTCAGTTTTTTTTTAAACTGATGTCATTTTGATCCAAGACGTCGATCAAACATTGCCTTTGATTTTTCACCCTGAGAAAAGTTTCCTTAACTACCCATCTTTTATCAACACCATTGTAGAAAAATTGGAGAACAAAGGTGATTTTCTCAGTTAACGAAAATGGAATAGTGAATGTATGAACCTCTTTAATGATGTCACTGTAGACGGCTCGTCCGCATTCTTTGATAAATTCATTTTTAGAATTCCAACATAAATAATAAACATTTTTTTTAACATCTTGTTGTACGTAGCCAAGATACGATGACTAATCAATAATTTTGACATTTTATTTTTATAAAAAAAAAGTTCAATATTGATGCATAAATTTATAGTGTTGTATATTTTATACTATTATAATAATTTTTACTTATTTTCTTTGAAAAATCGGAAAATTTTAAGTAATGAACTCGAATGTAAGAAATTTATATAGTTATTATGATAGTTAGCAAATCTAAAAAAAAATCTTCGAATTCCAAGTATGAAATGTACTTTAACCATAGTGAATACTATTTGATTATACACATTTATTATTGCTCTATTCTTTAGGTAAACAATATATAATAGAAGTCAAAAGTACGCCTCGTTTTCAAATTTAAAACGGTTCCCGTAATTATAGTTAGCGGAGCAGCGGCATGTTATGAAGTCGTTGTGTTTTCAATAAATCACAATCCTTATTTTGTGTCTTACCAAAGAAAGCTAACCGTCGCAAAAGGACATTTTTTTGTAAATGTTACAATATCAGTGGCGGATCTACAGTACGGCGGATTAGGCGGCCGCCTAAGGAGAAGTATTATATTATAATTAAAGTGTATCTACCTTTACATTTTTGAAACTTAAGAATTTTTTATTCTTTACGGTTGCACAAAGTTGACAAAGAACAAGGTTGCAAACCGCGGAAATGAGCGATAGTGTTAAAAACTATGATTAGGCGAATGGCTTTTTTATGCATAAGGCGAAACATATTTCGCCTAATCTGAGGCTTAAAAAGTCTGGAAATTTTAAAAATTAGCCTGATTGGCTTAAAATTTTGCCGGTTGGGTTTTAGTTTAGGCTTGAGTAGTCTGGAAATAAAGAAAATATGGTTGCTTAAATTAAAATTTGGTCGATTTGGTTATAAGTTAGGCATAAATAGTCAGGAAATAAAAATAAATCTGTCAGATTAGGTTAGGGTTTTTGCTCTTGGAATTGCTAAATTAAGATGTCTAATATTTTTGATAATGTACGAATTGCTTTAGAGAGAAGCGACATAATAACTCTTGAGGAGATTAACAAGAAGTTGTCCCTTGAAGTTGATTTTCTGTGTTTTTTAACTGAAGAAAACTTGCATTTACTAATTAATCAAGTTCATCTAAAGCGAAATATCTGCGCAGAAGCATACTTAAGCAAAAATGCAAAATCTAATAAACTTGTACCTATTCTGTAAGTTATTATTTGCTTATACTACAGATTAAATAACTTGATGTAAATAAAGCAATACTGCTTTTTTTACATTAAGTTAATCAGAGGTTTTAATATGCACAGCATGTTGTTTAAATTTTGCTAACAAAGCATAAGTTAATTTTACAGATTATAAATTGATGTTTCAATCTGAACTATAAATCAATTGCAAAAGCTACTTTGTGGCTTTATTATTACGGATTTCCTGATATATATATATATATATATATATATATATATATATATATATATATATATATATATATATATATATATATATATATATATATATATATATATATATATCAAGAAGTCTGTAATATTAAAGCCACATATATATATGTAAGTATTGTAATTTTTAATTGTAAAAGTAAGTTTTTAAATTCATTTTAGATCAACTTCATCTGGTAACTGTCTCTACAGCTCAGTATCATTAGTTATTGTAGGAAATAATTCATTAGTTGATATTTTAAGGGTTAAGGTATTTATTAGGGTTCTCACCTCAATGGAATTGTTTGTTAATGCTGATTTTTATTCAAAACATCCAATATTTAATGATATAATTAACAGTAGTAAATATAATTTTTTTTCTTATGATAACATTTTAAAGATGACATTGTCTAAAACTGTTGTTGATCAAGATATCACTAAAAATAAACAATGTGTTCGGTTCGAAGCAATTAATAACTGCTTTGAAAATCAATGGTCATCTTTTATGTGTATCTTAGGCCTTTCATCTGTTGTCAATTCACAAATTTTTTGTCATTATCTTGAATTTGGGCTTGATCGGTTTTTTTTGCATTTAACTGATTAATAAAACCAAGGGTTAACGAGTTGAAGCCAACAAGAAACAAAGTAATAAATATAATGTTCTGTCGGATAGGTAAGTTACCATCAGGGTTTGCTTTTACACCCAATCATTTTGTACCGCTTGTTGTTTATGATTTTAAAGAGTCATGTAAAAGAAATTTTTTTTCTGTTACGATGCCAGCCAAATTAATAAAATTTGATGAAACTCCAACAAAGGAAAAAAAGCAACTGTTTTTGAATTTTTTATCCTTTAAAGGAGCTACTAGACCTTCAACAACATCTGAATTAGATTTGTCTGCCAAAGATAATTTCAGTGGTGATACCATTAAATGTTTGATTGTACCTAATGTTAAAAGCTCAATTGACTTTGTTAATAAAGCTTTTGACGAGTTTGATGTTGCAAATTTTCGAGAACAACGAAGAGAGTTACAATGTATCAAAATGCTGTTTCGTCAAAAAATTATTCATTTAGTAAAGAATGTGTTTATCCCAGATAATTCTTTCAATTTTCCGCAAGGCAAAAACAATAGAAAGTTTTCAATGAAATGGCTAGAGACATTTTCTTGGCTTTGTTATTCTAAAAAATTAAATGGTGGATTTTGCTTGCCATGTGTATTATTTGGAGATGATTTTCCAACAAAGAATTACAAGGTTTCAGTGTTGTTTAAAGAACCACTGAAAAATTTTAATGATGCTTTCCCAGCCTTAAAACGCCATTGTGATCCGAACATAAATGGTTTGCATTCTCAAACGCAGAGCCTTTTTAATGATGTTATGAGGCAAGCTGCTGGTGATACAAAACCTATTTATGATATCATAGATCAAAACATCCTTGCAGAGATATCTGAGAATAAAAAAAAACTTGGGTCGATAATTGATACTATTATTTTATGTGACCGTCAAGGACTTGCTCTAAGAGGTCATAATGATGACTCTCAGTATCACTCAGAAGTTGGTCAATATAGTACCTCTTGTAATGTTGGAAACTTCATGGAGATTCTTAATTATCGTGTTAGAGGCGGTGATACTGAATTAGAAAATCATCTTAAAAACCACAAGAAAAATGCATCATATCTTTCAAAAACTATGCAGAATGAAATAATATTCTGTTGTGGTGAGATAATTTCTGATAAAATTGTTTCCAATATAAAGACTGCCAAATTTTTTTCTATTTTATCAGATGAAGCCATTGATGTTTCAAACAAATCACAAATGTCTTTAGTGTTGCGTTATGTTGACAGTGGTAATAACATTGTTGAAGACTTTGTTAAATTTATACACAACGACAATGGTTTAGATGGGGAAAGTTTATCTGTTAACATTTTAGACACCATTGCATCCCTAGGTTTAGATATTACTAATTGTCGAGGCCAAGGTTATGATGGTACTGGAGCTGTAGCTGGAACAAAAAAGGGAGTTGCTGCACGAATTTTAAAGTTAAACAACAAGGCTTTATACACTCATTGTTTTAGCCGTCGATTGAATCTAGCTGTGTGTAATTCTTGCAAAGTTCAATTTCTCTGTAATGCAATGAACCACATAAAAGAGGTTTCTTATTATTTTAATTTTTCTATTAAAAGAAATTCTATCCTCGAGGCAATGGTTTCAGAACACTGTCCTGATAAAAAAAAAAAAAAACTAAGAGATGTTTGTTGAACTAGGTGGCTTGAAAGAATAGATGGATTAGACACATTTCAGGAGTTGTATGTTCCAATAGTTTATTCCCTTGAAGCCATAAGTAATGACAGAAATAAGTTTGGGGCAGACTCCCAAACAGCTACATCATTATTTAAATTGATTACCACCTTTGAATTTATTATTTCTTTGGTTGTGACTAGAGCTGTTTTTGATGAAACACATGTAGTTACTAAAATGTTACAATCTAGCAGTTTAGATATTCAAACCTGTATAGATCTTATTTTTTGCTTGACTAATAGAATTACGACTATTAAAAACAAAATTGATAGTTTTCATGATAAGTGTTATCTTGATGCCAAAGTTATTGCTGAACAAATTGGAGTTGATGAATGTCGAAAAAGAGCTGTTGGGAGGCAAATCCACCGCGATAATCATCCAGCAGAGAATACATCAGAATATTTTAAACGCGTTATAACCATCCCTGTAGTTGATCACTTAGATTTAGCTCTTTCTGATAGGTTTTGCAATGACAATTTAACTTTGTTCCATGGCTTGAGTATTATCCCTGATAAAATAATTTCTTTGCTAAATGGTCCATCAGAAAAAAATAATTGGAGGGAGAGCTTTAAGATTTTTTCAGATTTTTTTTCTGAAGATTTGCCAAATCCATTAGCTTTAGAAGCAGAGTGTGGTCTTTGGGAGATATACTGGACTACCACTAATTATCCCATTCCAAACAATGTGTCTGATACTCTAAAGTCAATTTCATGTATTAAAACTTTTGCCAATATTTTTGTTTGTTTGCAGTTATTAGCAACTTCACCTGTGACAACATGTTCTTGTGAAAGATCTATTTCAAATCTTCGCAGATTGAAAACCTGGTCAAGATCAACTATGTCTGGAGATCGTTTGAATGGTTTAGCATTGATGTATACACATAGAGACATAGTTCCAGATACTCAAGAAGTTATTAAAAAATTAGTGCAAAAAAATGGTAATCGTAAGTTAAACCTTTCGTGAGAACTCGAACGCTCCAGTGATTCAGAGTTTGTATAAACTTTACTTGTATATATGTATGTATGTATATACATATATATATATATATATATATATATATATATATATATATATATATATATATATATATATATTATATATATATATATATATATATATATATATATATATATATATATATATATATATATATATATATATGTTATATTTAATATTTATTGTTATATTTAATTTAAAAATTGTCTTTAATTATAAAGCTCTTGGTTTTCTTTTCATTTTGCAGCTTAATGAATAGTTTAAAAAGGTAAATAGTTTCTTTTAAGCAGGTTAATTAAAGATCCATTAAATCCATTATTTGACTGTAGAAAAATACCTTTGGTCATATGTGAATAATGATATTAGTAATCCTCAAAATTGGCTAAAAATCAGCAAATAAAAAAATACCATTGTTAGCGCTGATGCTATATGATGCGCTGATGGTAGCGCTGATTCTAATCTGAACATCACTAAGATTATTATAATTAAAATTGCTAAAGAAGTTGCGTTCTTATTTTTATAAAGGGATGCTATCGCCAAGTCTCAATGACTAAAAAAAAATCTTTTCAAATTATGCAAATAGGGTGGTCCCATAGGGGGAGCGTTGCATTGCTTTGGTAGCCCCCCACACCTGGGAAATGGAAACTTTTTAAAAATATGAATCCGAGTGAATAGGGGAAGGGGAGTTCACAAATAATTAACGGAGGAGGGATAGTATTTATTTAATATCTGGGAGGAATTTGGTTATGGAGCTTGGGGGGTGGTCATTTTTTCGAAAAAAAAATTGCCAAAGGAGAAATAAATCCTAGATCCGCCCCTGAATATTGCTGTAATATTTATGTTATTATCGTTACCATCATTATGAATATAAATTGTAGAATTTTGTTTCATAAGCTTTGTGGTTATCTATTCTTATTGTCAGACTAATATAATGTGGGGTGTGTTTTTCTTTTATTAAAAGTTTTGATAATAATTCTTCCCCATCCTGCGTTTTGACTGAAATTTTGAGATGCTTTTGTTTGTTATGTTTGAGAATAAAGTTTTGCAACATTTAATTTTTAAATAATTGTTTCAAAAAGTAAGATATTTTAATTTCAGTTGACAAGAGTATTTCTAAGTAGTGGAAATTTATTAAATATTTATTAGCAATAAATTTGCTTTACTTCATTAACCCATATATATAAATCACCTTTAAGTTTTTCATTTGTGTATGTTATATGCAAAAATGATATATTTTCTATTTGCATCAGTGAAAATATTTTGATATGTTAATGTTATAGGTATGTATTTTGGAAGTTTATTTTATAATTGTTTATTTCGTTTTTCAGATTTATAATTTTTTTTTGTAATTTTTTTTTTTTTTTTTTTTTTTAAATTCACCTCCCCAAGGCCGATAAGGCCACTACAAATGAGGAGGCTACCTGTGCTTATAACCCTCTCTCAACTCTATAACTCCGAAACACAAACCTTGTTGAACAAGGCTGCTGCGCAGAGAAACAAGTTGAGCGCGGTACTACCAGGGACGTGGTGGGGATCGAACTCAGAACCTCTCGCTTATAAAGCGACTGCTCTACCACAACACCACTACCGCATAATCATTGAACAGGTTTTTTATAATTTATTATTATAAGCAAATCACCACATATATGGGTATAGTTTGGTATGATCAGATTTATTTTTAAAATTAAACTACAAACCATTTAAGAACACTAACAATTTTCTAAAATTGCTTTTATGACCTTAAATCACTTTTATTATAAATATTTAATATATTTTTATTCATATTGCATCCAAAAACTTTTTAAGTTTGTTAAGCTCATTGACTTCTTATCTGTGAAAGTATTATTTTTAAATATTAGTTTATGTTAGAGGATTTTTGTTGTTGTTATTTTTTGGTTTTTAGATGACTTAAATGCTTCATGGAAATTAGTAGCGTGACTATTATTTTTTATTAACAATGCTTTAAAGATTTTATAAGCCAACTATACGTTGTATTATCCTTGTGGTATGGTTATTTTGGTGTTGATTGTTTAGTGGTGGTATGGTTATTTTGGTGTACTATTAGCAAAGATTATTTTTAAGTGGTGAGAAATTTATTTCAATTTTACATTTCATGGATTAATTCAGTATTAATATTTATCTATTTGATGATTCAACTAGGCTCCAGTTGTTATTTTATGCATTAACATTTGTTAACAATATCTCTATATAATATTACTTAACTTAATGTTAATGTTAACAGTGCCCCTTTTTTAATTAAAGTGCTCCTTTGTACATTTCTTGAAACGTCAATTTCAAGAAAAGTTCTAATTTATTGTTATATTCTAAAGTTCTAGTTTATTGCTATATTTCATTTATTCAATTATTTCATACATTCTATATATTCAGCTATATATTTCAATAGTGATATAGAACTCATGTTGTACTTTTGACTTCTTCCTTTACTGTAATGTCAGGGTTGACTTAAGGTTCTATCCTTGGCCCTCTGATTTTTCTTATAGTTTTCAATAATGATCTCTCAGAAATTTTCACATCTAAGGTGAAAATTTCTGAAAGATCATTATTGAAAATTTCATTATAGAAAATTTCATTATTTTCTGATGATACCTGATAATTTCTGATGATATCTGATTATTAGAAGTCAACACTCTGATTGCTTGGATGGGGCATTATAGCTTTTGATTTTACTCCTGGCATGGAATGGCGCTCTCATTGGTTGGTGACCTTTAACTCAGATAAAACTAAATTATTTTCAGCTAATCGTTATTGCAATAATCTGGATTATTTTTCATCTATGAATGGTAAAGATCAGTCATCTAGATTGCGTTGTCTAGAATTATGTCTTACTTCTGATCTTTCCTAGAAACCACATATCAAATCCATTACAAAATTAGCTAAGGTGGCATCTCTTTATCATGCTTCAGATATCTTACTCCGGATTCTATTCTTTATCTCTATAAATCTCTAATCTGTCTTTGTATGAAATACTGTTGTCATATCTGTTGAGGATCTTCCAATGATACTCTTTAATGATGCCTTCAAATATTACAATAGTAGTTGCTCTAAAGCAAGTAGAAAATAAGTTTTCTACTTTTTTTTCGTCATTTTTTGTCATTCAATTAAGTCTTGTCCTTATACTGTGTCTATTCCTAAGTGCTCTCAATCTTTTGAATGTTCTGTTAATTGTTATTATGCTCTATAGCCCTCATCTTCAGTCTTGTTTAAAACAAAAAAAAATCATTATTTATGTTTAAATATTTATTACTATTATAATTAGAAACTTTGGTTAAAAACCTTTGAAGGTTTAGAGATTTTTATTGTTTTTATTGTTTGTTTTTTATAATTTTTTTTTTAATTTATTTAGTTCTGCTATTCGACTAATTTGTTAATGTTTCCTTACTGTGGAAATATGATTTCAATTTAGTAAATTTTGATGATTTCAAATTTACTTTATTAATAATGAGCCAACAGTTTAGGAAAAGAGCTCAAATTCAACACAAGGTAATACTTTTGTTTTTTGGAAACGTTAAAAAACTAGTTAATGCTATTTGTCATGTTACAGCTATTCATATTAGGCTGGGTGAATAAAAATGAGCAATTGCTCTTTTTACTCAATAGTTGGTCAGCTTTACTTGAATAAAAACTTCAGCAGTTTTCTTCATATTTTTATTCACGTAAAGTTAAGCAATTTACATTACTTTAATAGCTGTACTTTTGACTTCTATTACATGATTTGTACTTTTGATGACTGTACTCTTGGCTTTTATTATATTTTTTGTATTTTTAATAGCTGTACTTTTGACTTCTATTATGATTTGTATTTTATAGCTGTACTTTTGATTTCTAATATATGATTTGGATTTTTGATGGCTGTACTTTTGGCTTCTATTATATGATTTGGATTTTTAATAGCTGTACTTTTGACTTTTATTAGATGATTTGCACTTTTGATAGTGTATTTTTGGCTATCGCATATTTCGCTCTTTTGATAGCTGTACTTTAATAGATGTACTTTTGACATCTATTACATGATTTGTACTTTTGATATCTGCTTTATATTGCAACATATAAAATAGTGAAAAGCTATGTCTTTCATTAGCAAAATAGAACATGTCAAAGGTTTAACTCACAGTATACGTTTGATTGTACTGATGATATACGAGAGAATTTTTTTTTTAATCTACAACAACTTTGCTCAAGTTTTTATTCACGTAAGGCTGAGCAATTACTGAGTAAAAACAATTGCTCATATTTATTCACCCAGTCTAAGTAATAATTATTGTTATACTCATAATAAGTGGTTTTTATGGCCTAATTTGCAGAGTTAGGTTACTAGTTTTTTTTAAACTAAGATTTAAAAAAAATTCTCTCGTATATCAACAGCACAGTCAAACGTATAGTGTGAGTTAAATCTCTGACATGTTCTATTTTGCTAATGAAAGGCAGAGCTTTTCGCTATTTTATATATTGCAATATAAAGCAGATATCTAAAGTACAAATCATGTAATAGATGTCAAAAGTACATCTATTAAAGTACAGCTATCAAAAGAGCAAAATATACGGTAGCCAAAAAAACACCATCAGAAGTATAAATCTTGTAATAAAAGTCAAAAGTACAGCTATCAAAAATACAAATCGTAGTAGAAGTCAAAAGTACAACTATTAAAAATACAAATCATATAATAGAAGCCAAAAGTACAGCCATCAAAAGTAAAAATATTGTAATAGAAGTCAAAAGTACAGCTATTAATGTAAAGATATCAAAAGAGCAAATCATACAATAGAAGTCAAAAATACAATGCGAGTTGTATATCTGATATCTGTTATATCGCTACTGAAAGAAATAACTTGTCGCTATTTTTTATATTGCTGTATCCAACATATCAAAAGAACTAATCGTGCAATAGAACTCAAAAGTACAGCGCGAGTTCTTAGGGAAGTCATATGGAAAAGATTGGATCTTTTCCATGTGACTTTTTGCTGTTTTATATATAGCAATATCTAACAGATATCAATAATAAAAATCATTCGATAGAAATCGAGATTACAACACAAGTTATATCCCTGTCATCTATTGTATTTCTCTAATCATTTATTTTATCTCCGGAAAAAAAAATCTGTTTTAGAAGTCAAACGTACACAAACTATAATTACGGCAACTGTTTATAATTTCAAATCGAGGCGTACTTTTGACTTCTATTATATATTGCTTACCTATTCTTTAAAGAACATTGAGCATTCTATTTTGCAGAATACATTTTAAAATATTCGTAGAATATTTGAAAAATAGTATTTATAAATTTTAGAATAGTATTTATAATATTTATAAATATTTATATTATCTAAATATTAATACGCTAATGAATATTATTATTATTAGTGCGCATAGTTACGCATAGTTTTGCCTATTGTTCGTATTGTTACTTACGGTTCTGTATTCAATAAAATACACTATTTCTTAGTTTTTAAGTAGTTTCTAGACTTTTTATGCGCGGTTATATTTTCCATGCGGTCTTTCGAGTAAGGTCAGCTAGCGAATTAGAGCTGATGTACTTTTATTGAGGAGGCTGAATAAGTGCGAATTTCATAACTGCGAATCTGCATAAGTGCGAAGCAGTTGCAAAGACTGGCATAAGTGCGAACTGGCATAAGCGCGCCGAAAGAATTTGCAAACATTGGCATAAGTGCGAACTGGCATATGTGCGAATCAATTGCAAAAACTGGCATAAGTGCGAACTGGCACAAGCGCGAACTGGCATAAGCGCGCCGAAAGAATTTGCAAACATTGGCATAAGTGCGAATTGGCATAAGTGCGAACTTGCCAATTCGCCACTTATGCCAATTTGCACTTATGCCAATGTTTGCAAATTCTTTCGGCGCACTTATGCTAATTCGCGCTTGTGCCAGTTCGCACTTATGCCAGTTTTTGCAATTGTTTCGCACTTATGCCAATGTTTGCAAATTCTTTTGGCGCACTTATGCCAGTTCGCGCTTGTGCTAGTTCGCACTTATGCCAGTTTTTGCAAGTGATTCGCACTTATGCCAGTTCGCGCTTGTGCCAGTTCGCACTTATGCCAGTTCGCACTTATGCCAGTCGCACTTATGCAGATTCGCAGCTATGAAATTCGCACTTATTCAGTCGCCCCCTTTTATTCTCAAGAAGAATTGATGTTGTTCATTGTTTAAAATAAAAATTTAAATAATTGTTTGTTTGTTGTTGGTTGTTTTTATTTTTCTAATTTTTATAGCCTTTTTTCATTTTTTAGAAGAAGTTAGAAATAAAATGTCTGGTAAAATAGTTTTTTTAGTACTATTTAAATATGAATACTGTAATTTATCTAATCTTCTAAATATGAATACTGTAATTTAATAGTGTTAGTGTCATTTCACTTTCTTTTTTAATAAAGAACTTTCTAGGCTTTTCTAAAAGCGTTTCTTTACACCACGCGGTCTTTCAAGCAAGGTCTTTCAGCCGATTGGAGCTGATAAATTTTTAGTTTCAAGTGGAATTGATGTTGTTCATTGTTTAAAAACTAAAATTTGTTTGTTGTTTGTTGTTTTTATTTTTCTGTTTTTTTTTTTAGAAGAAGTTAAAACTAAAATGACTGGTAAAATAGTTTTTTTTAGTACAATGTTTCTTTTTTAGTAAAGTGTTTTGTCTTCAGTCTTTTAGATCATTTTAAGCAAGTATTTTTTCATTTTTTAGGGCAGTTAGAAGGAGCTGAAGGCCTTTTTAGTAAGTATATAGTGGGTAAAAATATATGAGATCATCCAAAAAAAATAATTTTCGACACCCTTACGTCTCAGAATTTGTTTATTTTTACACCACTTGCAGTCCATATCAAAAAAATAATAACTGCGAAAATTTTAGTTAAAAATACCAATGGGTTCCAGAGATATCGTCACTTGAAATAATGCTGACTCAGCATTTTAGTGATTTTCTGAAGCGACTACAAAGCAACTTTGACATACAGTATCTTCATAATGGCTTGGGGAAGTTTCCTAAAATTTGGTACTCTAATAGATTTTAACTTGAGGAATCCAAAAAAAGCACCCTCAAGACTCGATTATCTCAAGAAATGCCTCATTTGTCCAATTTTGTTCAAAATTATTGACTTGTAAATTAGTGATTTTTGGAGGTAAAATAAAGACTGTGGCCCAAAATCCCGAGTAAAAAGTTTAATTGTATATCATTATTTCATCTTAGGTCTACTGAAAAAAATTAGATTCATCAATTGTCTCTCTAATACATGATCAAAATTTGCATTTAAAAATGGTGTCTTTTTAGAAAAATTTAAATTTTGTAACAAAAGCAATTAAAATATTTTTTAAAACATTTATTTGAATAAAACATCAAATAGTGTCATTTATTGACTAGTTTAGGATATTTATAGTCATGGGCCAAGGAAGACGCCCTCCCCTCCCACGGGAGGCCCCCACGCCGCCCCCCATCTCCCTAGATTTTTTTTTATTTTTTTTTTTTTACATAAAATGAATAAATAATAGTTGGTTGTTAAAATACATTTTAAAAACATTTTTTTTCAGTTTAAGTTTGAGAAACAGTTTATTTGCGTAACTTCAAATCGATAAATACTTACCTCTTATTTCAAAGATCTTTTTACGATTTTAAGTCATATATTTTAAAACCAAAGATATTAAAATGTTTTTAAAACATTTTGACAATCGATATCTTTATGTAGTTTTAGACTAATATAGTCATTGACATAATAAGATGGGAGTGATTTGTGATTTATTTAAACCCCCACCCCTCCTTCTCAGCCTACAATTCAAGAATTTGAAAAAAATAAAAGACATTTTAAATGCAAAATAGGTAAATAAAATAAAAACAAAATTATTTTAAACATAATTAATTTTTTTTTGTAACCAACAGTTTATATTCTTCAAATCTAAATCAGATATGTTGTATGTACGACCTGATATTGTTCGCGGTGTAGAAATTAGGCATATAACTTCAGAATTGAGCACCCAACACTCATCAGTTCTCATTGGCCAAAAAAAGTTTTTACCTGGTCCATGTGGATGCATGAATCTGACTTTTATATCAAGCTCACTTACATCTTCAGCAATCCCTACCCACCAAAATCCATCATAAAAACATGCAATATAATCCATTTTTTTAATATTTAATGAAATATCTACATATTGTTTGCTTTTTGGAATATCAAATATTTCAGTGCATGCATCAGTACTTAT
Organism: Hydra vulgaris; assembly: GCF_038396675.1. Classification (NCBI taxonomy): domain Eukaryota; kingdom Metazoa; phylum Cnidaria; class Hydrozoa; order Anthoathecata; family Hydridae; genus Hydra; species Hydra vulgaris. The sequence continues at coordinate 17,290,331 of NC_088923.1, forward strand.
TTTTTTATAACTTATAGTGTTTGGAGCAATTGGAATAAAATGATGATACATCCTTGTGCCAGGAACTGTTCTTCCACCTAAATATCTTTTTTCTAATTGTGCTCGTGTTTGATCAATTTCTTCTTTTAAAAATAACTTAAAATAAATTCCATTTATCTTGGCTTTACAAAAGGAGTACATTAAATTAACATCTAAAATCTGCCCAGTAGTTATTTGTTTTAGACTTTCTTGACATACTACTCTTTTAACAGTCCCACCAATACCACCACAGGGGGATTTACCATGACTGGTAGCAAAAAATACCCATTCAGCATTTAAATCAAAGTCTTTACTGTGATGACAAAGATTGATAAAATTTTTAAAATTTTTAAATTGTGCTGCACAACCATCGGAAAAGTATTTCACACTTGATACATCAGGTAGATTTTCTTTGATATATCTAGTTATATCTTCCTGAGTCTTGTAAATAAATCCTGTGTCATGATCAACATCTTCTGAAAGGTAACAAAAAGATTTATGTTTGAGAAGTTTGTTCTCTATAAAATAAAGTACAATTGTATAAAGTGAGCATTGACTTTTGCTCCAGTGATAACTTTGAACCTCATCCTAAACAACATATTGATAGTTTTCAGCAAAATCTCCTAAAATTAAGCATTCGTTTTGGTTAAGATTTTCTTTACAGTTTTTTAAGTATCTACTTTGTGTTTTTGCAATATATGAATGAGTGGTAAGGTTGTCAATGCTGTCACATAATAAATCATTAAATTCATCTAGTGGCAATGACTGTGAAAGAAGTGTTGTACGATCGGTACTCTGCCATTGCTTAAATACTACATCTTCTTCATGCTCATGGTCCATAAACTCCTGCACTAAAAAACTTTTTAACACTTCAATACCAGGGCATTGGTTACATCGATGCAACATACATTCTGCATTTTCAAGAGAGCAAACAATCAATGCCATGAAATCTTTATAACTTTTATTCCACCTAATGGCATCAATGAGAAATTTTGTATTTTGGTGATGTATGCAAACACATACATTGTGGGTACCTGACGCATTAGTTGTAATACACCATTTAGGTTTAAGAGTACAAAATTTTGACAAACTGACTTTGGCGTTAGGGTAGTCTTTTTTAAATGCAACATGTAATTCATTAAGATTGAGTAGCAATAATCTTTTTTGAACATGTTGGTTTTTCTTAATACTTACATAATAACACTTACTTTTTTTCCTGGCATCATTCTTGAAAATTCATCACTTTGATAAAAGTTAATTACTAAATTAACTGTTTCTGGTGAAAGTGGGTTTCCAGTTTTTTTTCCGGGTAATGATAAAATTCCATTCTCATTTTTAACTTTTCTTGCTGTTCGAACAAGATACTCAGACACTTCAAAGTAGCTTGATATCTTTTTACGTGTCCATGATTTTGGTGCGAGTGTTAACATTTGCACCTTATGGCAATAAGAGTCAGTCTCTGAAATTTTATTTTTTATTTCATACATTAAAATGTCTAGATCATGGTCATTGTTAATATTGTTGTTTAAAATGGGGCTTTTTATTTCTGTTGTTAAAAAAGTTTCTTTAATATTATATGCTAATGAGACCATTTTTGCAACTCTGTCAATAGTGTTCTTAAACTTTTGTTTTGCTACAGGCAATTTGCTGTGTTTTGAAAGACTTTTTAGTTTGACTGGTGAAATTCCAAGCAATTCTATAGTGGTATCTAACTTAATTTTTTTCTCACTTTTGGATTCCCATTCCTCCTGTGAATTTAAATCTTCATCAGTTTCTATTGCTTTTTTGTAACATTTACTGCAGAATTTCCAACCTGGGGTTACATAAACATTATTTTTTTGCAAATAGTTTGCCATGTCTATGGAAATCTTTATATTACCTAAAAAACAAATTTAGTTTTACGTGGTTAAAATAACTGAAATTATCAAACATTTTATAAATAATAAATTGTTTTCTTTTAATTTCCATATCAATTCTGTTGTAAATAAGGTAAGATTACCTTTTATAGCAATGTTTTTACTTTCCTTGTGTGTTCCAAAAGGATTGCAACACTTTGTAATTTTTCTCTCAAAATATTTTCCATAGAATTGCTCATGATAACAACATATAATTCTTATTGAACTATATTTTTCCTTTAAATTTGCTCGCCATATTATTTCTTCTTGTTGTTCACAAGGAAGATCTTTAAATTGAACAAAACCTTGTTTTCTTGAAAATCCAGTTTTGTGGCAATGAATGTTAAGACTTTTTCCAATGTCACATTTCTCCATATTAATTATTTTTATTATTTATTACCTAACAAAATAATATAAAAACTATAAAATTAAAAGTAATTCTTTAAGAAAATACAAACAAGTAAATACCTTTAAAAAGAACAAAACAAAACTTATGTTTGTTTTTTATATAAAAGGAGGTTTTAGGTCACCAATTTGAAATAATGAAATTTTTTTTTTTTTTCAAAATTAAAATTAAATTGTATGTTTTTGCATTATTTATTCATTTTATGCAAAAAAAAAAAAAAAAATCTAGGGAGATTGGGGGAGGGGCCTCCCGTGGGAGGGGAGGGTATCTCCCTTGGCCCATGACTATAAATGTCCTAAACTAGTCAATAAATGACACTATTTGATGTTTTATTCAAATAAATGTTTTAAAAAATATTTTAATTGCTTTTGTTACAAAATTTAAATTTTTCTAAAAAGACACCATTTTTAAATGCAAATTTTGATTAGAGAGACAATTGATGAATCTAATTTTTTTCAGTAGACCTAAGATGAAATAATGATATACAATTAAACTTTTTACTCGGGATTTTGGGCCACAGTCTTTATTTTACCTCCAAAAATCACTAATTTACAAGTCAATAATTTTGAACAAAATTGGACAAATGAGGCATTTCTTGAGATAATCGAGTCTTAAGAGTGCTATTTTGGATTTCTCAAGTTAAAATCTATTAGAGTACCAAATTTTAGGAAACTTCCCCAAGCCATTATGAAGATACTGTATGTCAAAGTTGCTTTGTAGTCGCTTCAGAAAATCACTAAAATGCTGAGTCAGCATTATTTCAAGTGACGATATCTCTGGAACCCATTGGTATTTTTAACTAAAATTTTCGCAGTTATTATTTTTTTGATATGGACTGCAAGTGGTGTAAAAATAAACAAATTCTGAGACGTAAGGGTGTCATGGTCTGGATGATTTCATATATTTTTACCCTAGTGTATAGTAGTTTATTTATAGTTTATATTAGTAACATAGTTATATTAGTTTATTTATAGTTTATATTAGTTTATATAGTATATAGTAGTTTATTTATAGTTTATATTAGTAAGTTTATTTATAGATTATAGATTAGGATTAATGAGAATAAAAAGTTTTTTTAGACAGGCAAGCTGACAGCGACTTAAGTAAGTTTTATCATTTAGATTTTATTTGAGTACAAATGTAGCATTAGCAATTTTATTATATATAATTTTATCTCAATTTTTTTTTTTAGACAGACAGATAGAACTCAGTAAGGACTTAAATTTTGTAGATTTAAAAGCTTCTTTTGAATATTCTTTTAAATCATTGAATATGTTTTATATATTTTAATAAATTTTGTCATTTAGGTGTGGTAGCATCATCAGTTGGTGCAAATAGTAATGTCTTTTATTTTATTTTACTGCAAATAGTAATGTCTTTTATTTTATTTTAAAAAGAATCAATAAATATTGTTTATTTAAACATAATCATCAGGATAAAATAGATAAGATAGATAAAATAGCTTTTTTATTTAATATTTTTTTATATAGTTATAACTTCAGTTGCACCAGCCACAACAGGTAACTTCGTACGTTTATTTTAATATATTAGGTTGCTGCAAAAATAATCTCGTTTTTCAACCGTTAACTTTGAACAAACATAACTCAGCATAGAATAAACTTTATTAATCGAAATAAGAACCATTACAATCAACACATTTTTGCCAACGAGAAACAAGTTTATTTATGCCGGTAGCGTAAAATTCCGAAGTCCTGGAAGCGATGAAGTCATCAAAGGTCGTTTTGACATCGTCTCGGCTTTTGAAGCATTTCTCGTGGAGGAAGTTGTCGAGATGCTTGAAAAAGTGGTAGTCGGTGGGCGAGAGGTCCGGTGAGTATGGTGGATGAGGCAGAGTTTCGTAGCCCAATGCGTTCAACTTCTGCAGGGTCGGTTGTGCGACGTGCGGCCGGGCGTTGTCGTGGAGGAGAATTGGTCCCTTCATATTGACCAATCTCGGGCACATACATCGGAGCTTTTGATGCATTTCGTCGATTTGCTGGCAGTACTTCTCTGCCGTAATCGTCTCGCCAGGATTCAGGAAGCTGTGATGGATGAGACCGGCTGCAGACCACCAAACAGTCACCATAACCTTCTTTTGGTGGAGATTCGGCTTCGGGAAGTGCTGTGGGGCCTCATCGCGGTCTAACCACTGCGCGGAACGTCGTCGGTTGTCGTAGAGGATCTATTTCTCATCACACGTCACGATCCGGTCGAGAAACGGATCGTTTTTGTTGCGCAGAAGAAGAGCAGACGATACCTCAAAACGACGATTTTTTTGATTTTCGTTCAGTTCGTGCGGCACCCATTTGCTAAGCTTTTTTGACTTTCCTATTTGCTTCAAGTGGCGATCAACTGTTGAGTTATGAACGTTGAGTTCTTCCGCAACCTCTCGTATGGTTTTGCGCGGGTCGGCTTCGATTAAGGCTCTCAATTGATCGTCATCAATCTCAGACGGGCGTCCGCGACCCTCTTCATCTTCAAGGCTCTCCTCACCGCTGCGGAATTTTTTGAACCACCACTGTGCCATACGTTCGTTAGTGGTTTCTGGGCCAAATGCAGTGTTGATATCGCGAGCTGTCTCGGCAGCTTTTCGGCCCATCTTGAACTGGAACAGAAAAATCGTGCGAATTTGTCTCTTGTCCATGATAGATTTGACGTCCTGTAAAAAATGACTAAATTATTATAAAACAAAACCAATACGATAACTAGATCAAGCGAAAAACGCGCTTTTAAATAACATATAGCATGACATCTGCCAATAATAAATTTATTCAAAAATTCATCCAAAAATATAAAATATGAAAAACGAGATTATTTTTGCAGCAACCTAATAATTGAATTACATTTGTTACTTAACTTTTCAAGCAATAAATATTGTTTATTTCAACATTATCGTCAAGATTATATAAATAAACTTTTTATTTGATAATTTATTTTAGTTGCTTCTGGATCAACTTTAAATAATGGTAACTCATTAATTCATATTTTATTATAGATAAATGTAGATAAAAAAATGTAAGTTGGAAATTTTTGTAGATTTAAAAGCGGTAAGCTTTTTTCTAAAGGTTCTTTCTAATTTTGGATTAAATCCACTATCACTACATTTGTTCTATGTTTATATAATGTACTTTAATAATTTTTGTCATTATTTGGGGTTTGTTACTTTTCTGTTTTTTATTTAATAAAAAAACAAGCAATAAATATCATTTTCATTTAGCTTCATCGACCTCATTATCCGGTAACTGAATAATTTTCTTTTGGTAGTTTTTCACATAGGTAAAACACTTTCAAAGCATTATAATAGCAGTGGCGGATCCAGCATTTTTTGATCTTTGAGATAGCTAACTTCCAGACATGGAACTAACTCCAAACATATACATGTTTATACTTATGTCAAATAATGAGGGTTTGCAAAAAATTGCGATGATTGGAGGCAAAAATTATGACCATATAAAGTTCAAACCCCCCTCAAATTGAGGGGGGTTTGAACTTTATATGGTCATAATTTTTGAACGCTGAGAGATAACACTATGAAACTTAAAAATTATCGATGAATATAAGTCTAGTTGAGAATAATACAAAAAATATTTCATTAACTTGTTGCTTTCACGTTTGGGGCAGATGTAGCAAAAATTTTGGGGCTTTTTTGTTCCCAGCCTCCAATCATCGCAATTTTTTGCAAACCCTCATTATTTGACATAAGTATAAACATGTATATGTTTGGAGTTAGCTCCATGTCTGGAAGTTAGCTATCTCAAAGATCAAAAAATGCTGGATCCGCCACTGAACAGCGTCCTAATTTTTTTAGCAATGAAGTAATAAGAAAGTTTGATTTTATTATCTAGATTTTCTTTTTCACTTTTTTTTTAAAATTAAATTAAAAATGTTTTTTCTATTTTAGATCTGAAGCAACAGCTTGGTAAGCAAGAATATATTGTATATATAAATTATGTTAGTGTGTCAATGTTCCTAAAGAACAGAGCAACAAATTGGTGAAAACACTTATCTAATTTTTTCTTTCTTCTACACAGTGTTTCACCATCAGTAGTTTCAACAGGAAGAATTCTACCTTATGAACCTACTGATGGTGAAACACTGTGTAGAAGTAAGAAAAAATTAGATAAGTGTTTATACTAATAAATATATATATATATATATATATATATATATATATATATATATATATATATATATATATATTTATATATATATTTATATATATATATATATATATATATATATATATATATATATATATATATATATATATATATATATATATATATATATATATATATATATATATATATATATATATATATATATATATATATATATTGTTGGTTAAGTTTCTTTTTTAATTTTTATTTTGTTTATTTTTTTTTTTTTTTTTTAGTTATCCTTAAAAGGCGAGTTGGTAAGTTAGGCATACTGTTCTTAATTTAGTTTGTAATTTAGTATAAACTATTAATATTTTGATAAAGTCTTTTTTTACTATTTTTTTAAACTTTTCTTATGTAAATATACTTATGTTATGTACCATTTGAAGGATGGCTCATCCATACCGCCATTACTTTGCCACTTATTGAAGGACCTCTCCGAGAGAGGCCCTGGGTGTTGGGAGCGATATCTTTGGTATTCCTCAAATGTTAATGACTCTAAAATTACAAATAGAAGGATATAATAAAATTTAAAAATATTTACAATTTTTTTAATCAAAATATAAAGCATAACCTCACCATTTTCACAGGATGAAGAGGATGCTAAAAATAAAATTAAAAAAAGAAAATTAAAGAGTTAAACTTGTGAGAAATTTAATTTTAATAAAAATATGAGTAAAATGCAAACAGTTTAAAAATGTCATACTTATATTAAATAATTCTTTCACCTATTGCACATATTTCTCCGTAAAAAATATATAAAATTTAAAACACAGCCCTACCAGTTATGCTTCTACCAGACACTAAATACAAAATATACCTCAGAATAATTGATAGAATTATATTTACATATAAATAAATATAACTATAATTTTTTTTACCTATTCCCCTCATTTCTTCCATGAAGTTGTCTAAAGTAAGAAAAAAGATAACTGAAGCTAAAACTAATAAAAACTAAACTAAAATTAACTATAAACTAAACCAAAAAACTAAAATAAACTTTAAATTTTAATATCTGTACCTCAGAAGACAAAGGTCGGTTATCCAGTTTTTTGTGAAAATGAGTTATGTATGAGACCTTTTTAGTTTTTCAGTATCTACATAGGTATAAAGACTGTTTTCCTGCAACAATGTGAAACAAAATTTGGTCAATATAAAGGGTCTGGTGTCCCCATAATGTTCAAAGGAAAAACGTCTGTAGTTCAGAAATGACTTTTCACTTTTTTTATTTAACTTTTTATTTTTGTCAAAATTATATTTCATGTGCCTCAAGACAAATTAAATAAGACAAATTAAATAAAACATAAATTTAACCATCAAGAATAAAAAAGCCAATAAAGACTAATTATTTTGCTATTTACTCTCTCCTGGACAATTTCTAAAATGTGACAACTGACTTGGACTACTGAGTGTACAGATATAAATGCTTTATTTAACTATACTAATCACGTAACTTATACTTAGTTTTTTTTCCAACGCTCCTAAAAGAAAAAAGAAAATAAAGCTTAAGTACTTGAAGTTTTAAAATTCCAGTTACAGTACAAATAAACAAATTCCTATTAACAATTATCTAATAGCAAAAACACTGACTTATTTCAGTCTTCAATTCTGTGTCTAAACAATAAAACCACTTAAATGTATAGACATTAAAATATCTACTTAAATTTTTAAAAATAAATTCACTAAACTAATATAACTAATACCTTTATTAGCTCTCTCTTGATCAACTAAAGAAAATAAATTTTAATTAAACTAACTTGATGTAAAATAATAAGAAGCTGTCTTACTGAGAATTTTAAACTTTTTCTCTATTATTGACAATATAATTTTAAGTATTACCTAAGTTCTTGGGCTTATTGTATAAAATTATAAAAACCTACTGTTTTACTTTTAAGTCAACAACAATATTTTAAAAAACATTTTAGTTACTTTATAAAAAAATAAAAATCCTTTTAAACATACCTCTCTCTTCATTGTTGTCAACTAAACAGAAAAACAAACAAACAACTGATAGTAAATTTTCCCTTTGGTAGTAGGTTATTAAATAGATTAAATAGGTCAAAGATCTATAATCTGCTTTAACAGTCTACAACCTTATCATTAAACTATACTATTTTCTACAACCTGGTGTAATTTAACATAGATATAATTTTTCAAATGACAAAAATTATTAAAGTACATTATATAAACATAGAACAAATGTAGTGATAGTGGATTTAATCCAAAAATAGAAAGAACCTTTAGAAAAAAGCTTACTGCTTTTAAATCTACAAAAATTTCCAACTTACATTTTTTTATCTACATTTATCTATAATAAAATATGAATTAATGAGTTACCATTATTTAAAGTTGATCCAGAAGCAACTAAAATAAATTATCAAAAATAAAAAGTTTATTTATATAATCTTAACGATAATGTTGAAATAAACAATATTTATTGCTTGAAAAGTTAAGTAACAAATGTAATTCAAGTATATTAAAATAAATGTACTAAGTTACCTGTTGTGGCTGGTGCAACTGAAGTTATAACTAAATAAAAAAAATATTAAATAAAAAAGCTATTTTATCTATCTTATCTATTTTATCCTGAGGATTATGTTTAAATAAACAATATTTATTGATTCTTTTTAAAATAAATTAAAAGACATTACTATTTGCTGTAAAATAAAATAAAAGACATTACTATTTGCACCAAATGATGATGCTACCACACCTAAATGACAAAATTTATTAAAATATATAAAACATATTCAATGCTTTAAAAGAATATTTAAAAGAAGTTTTTAAATCTACAAAATCTACGTCCTTACTGAGTTCTACCTGTCTGTCTAAAAATAAAAATTGAGATAATATTACATACAACAAAATTGCTAATGCTACATTTGTACTCAAATAAAATCTAAATGATAAAACTTTCTTAAGTCGCTGTCAGCTAGCCTGTCTAAAAAAAAATTTGTATTCTCATTAATCCTAATCTATAATCTATAAATAAACTTACTAATATAAACGATAAATAAACTTGAACTAATATAAACTATAAATAAACTACTATATACTATATAAACTAATATAAACTATAAATAAACTAATATAACTATGTTACTAATATAAACTATAAGTAAACTACTATACACTATATACTTACTAAAAAGGCCTTCAGCTCCTTTTAACTGCTCTAAAATATGAAAAATACTTGCTTAAATTGATCTAAAAAGACTGAAGACAAAACTGAAACACTTTACTAAAAAAGAAACATTGTACTAAAAAAAACTATTTTACCAGTCATTTTAGTTTTAACTTCTTCTAAAAAAAAAACAGGAAAATAAAAACAACGAACAACAAACAAATTTTAGTTTTTAAACAATGAACAACATCAGTTCCACTTGAAACTAAAAATTTATCAGCTCTAATCGGCTGGAAGACCTTGCATGAAAGACCACGTGGAGTAAAGAAACGCTTTTAGAAAAGCCTAGAAAGTTCTTTATTAAAAAAGAAAGTGAAACGACACTAACACTATTAAATTACAGTATTCATATTTAGAAGATTAGATAAATTACAGTATTCATATTTAGATAGTACTAAAAAAACTATTTTACCAGACATTTTATTTCTAACTTCTTCTAAAAAATGAAAACAGGCTATAAAAATTAGAAAAATAAAAACAACCAACAACAAACAAACAATTATTTAAATTTTCTATTTTAAACAATGAACAACATCAATTATTTTCGAAAATAATAATATATCAGCTCTAATTTGCTTGCTGACCATACTCGAAAGACCGCATGGAATATATAACCACACATTCAAGTCTAGAAACTACTTAAAAACTAAGAAATGGTGTATTTTACAGAATACAGAACCGTCATTAACAACACGAACATTAGGCGTAACTATGCGCACTATTCATTAGCGTATTAATATTTAGATAATTTGGTTAAAGCTTATAAATGCTCGAAATCATATTATATCAGCATTTTATTTAAAGATTATATCCAATTTCAAATATTTAAAATACAGATTTTTTATGCAGCTTGCCTTAAAAATATGTTTAAAAATATAAACCGAGGCAAAGCTGCATATATGACTTGTTATTACCCTTGGCTTAAAAGTTGTTTATTCAATTATTAAAATCAAATGTTTTTCAAATTATTGAAAAACAAATGTTTTTGAAAAAACATGTGTTCTTCAAAATGAATGAAAAAACATGGTTTTCTTTAAATTAAAAAACATCTTTTTCGCCCACCACAAGTTGTGACGCATGTCCAAATAATTTAGTTGAAAATGCTGTTGAAATGCACATATCTAGAAAATGTTGTTAAAGCTCGTTCGACTGCCCCAGTACTGATAAAGAAAATGTACGACCAGGTTGTCAAGTTACTGAAACTGAATATAGGGAAGGCGCATTAATGAAAACTTTTTATTGACTGTTTGTAATTAAAACTTTTTTAAAAAAAACATGTTGTTTTTTAACGGGCACCCACGTACCGACCCGTTCTTTCGACAGGTACCAAGTTATTAAAGAATTAATAAATTATGTTTATTAATGTTAGAAGATATAAAAAAAAAGGAATATAAAAGTGGTTGAATCAAGTTGTGGTTAAAAAAAGTAGCCATGGCATTGTAGCCATTGGCGAAGCAAGAGATCCAAGGTTCAAAGAAGCTCTGGACATACTTTGCGTCATCGGTACGGAAGGAAGCATGAACTTTCTAGTTAAATGATCTTCCACAATGCTCTGTATCAAAACCGTTAGGTCTTCTTGGAACACTTAATACAAGAAATAGGAAATAAAAAACGGAAATTTTCAAGATCGGAAAGGTTTATAAGAAAAACATTTTAAGTTTGCTTAACATTATTTGGTAAATCGGAATGTTTCTTATAAACACTCCTATTAAGTTGATTAAAAAAAAAAACTAAAACATATAAGTAGAGATGAGCCAATTCCAAAAAATACAGATTCCGATTCTCAATTGCGATTCAGATCCTTTACCAATTTACCGATTCTTTTGTGATTTTCATTATTTTAATTTAACTGATAGTGCATTTAATATAATAATTTAACGCTTTGTTAACTGAATACTTACACAGACTTTAAAAGTAAAACAATTGAAATCAGTTATATTGGTACAAATGAAACAGGGCTGACAACACCGCGGCTCAAGGGAGCACGCCCTGCCCACACCTTTTTTGTCGTAAACTTTTTTTTTAAGAAAATGACCTTGAAATTGAGGATTTTTTTCAAAATAAGGGAGTGTGATCCTCCCTCCCCACCCCATCACTTTAAAAACCGTGTCGTTGGCCCTGTGAAATAATAGCAACTTAACTAATTCATAATAAAAATGTTTTTTTTTAGTATTTACATAAGTCATTACCTTTAGTACTGATAGTTAGAAAGCGGCAAGTCTTGTTCAAAAACACAAACATTTGCACTCGTTCCGGAGTTAACCAACTTCTTTTTCGGTCGCAGATAAGCTCCACAGTACTAAATAACCGCTTCGAAAATACTGTACATTGAGGCATCCCTAAATATTTCTGTGCTAGTTTTTTCATGTTAATAAATTTGGATTTCCTCCAGTAATTAAACACGTTTTCGAGTCTTGCGAGAAAAGGTTCTTTCAAGTATACTGCACTTCGTCTGGCATTTAATTTTTTTAATATAAATTAATTTTTATATATTATTCACCTCCCCAAGGCCGAGAGGGTCACTTCAGTCGAGGAGGATACTGTTTTTTTTAAAATTATTTTGTGTTCTTAATTGTGGTTTCAGCCCTTTCTCAATTCTTTAAATCCTAACTCCGCTACGCGGAGAAACTTAGTCAAATAATTTACAATATTTAAAATGCAATAATAATATAGAAGGGCATAAATATTTACTACAGATTTTGTCTTGATTAATTGGTTATATAATGACCGAACAGCAGCTGAAGCAGGCATGGTTCGTTCTTGATTTTCAGCAACATTAGTTTCAAGACCTTCGTCTATGTCTAGCATATTCAACTCACCGATCAATAAAGTAACAGCTTTCTCAGGCATCATCCTGCTCCTTAAAATCTTGTTTTTAAATCTGGGATCTAGTACTGTTGCAAAAGTATATATAGGTTTGCTCTCGCAGTCTCTGTAAGGACAATGCAAAGATTCACACAAAGATTCTTTGAAATTTCTGTAGTCTTTGATGCGATCAAGTAAAATGTTAAGTGCATTTATTGTTGGAATAACTTCTGATGTGGTCACTTTCGATAAACTTGCAAAAAGCATGACGTCTTTAAAAACTTTTAAAGCAGCAAAGAGAGGAACCAAACTGTTCCGTTCTTCTGTTGACAGTTATTTGTTTTGTCGAGGAGCTTTTGTGAAATGTGGCATTACTAACAGAATCGCATCTTTTTTTTAATTAAACGGTTCAGCACCTGGAAGGTGCTTTTCCATCTAGTTGATTCATCTGGAAAAATGATGTGTTTAGGAAGTCCTAAAATCTCCTGAAATTGTCTCAAAAGTTTGTACAACTTAACCGAATGTCTAAAGTGTCTCAATATTCTTCTACATTAAGCAGTTAGAAAAGAAATGCGTTCATTGTCGAGACAGCCATTTTTTACAACCAACTAAATTGTATGGGCTAGACAAGGAATGTTTGAAAATATTTCTGGCATTCTCTCTTACTACTACATTGAGTTTTTCAAGTAGTCCCCAAGGGTTAATGTGTGTGTATATATATATATATATATATATATATATATATATATATATATAGTGAAAAAATTTGTAAATAAAATATTTAAAATTTGTGGAAATATTTGAAAAGTTTTTTAAAACAACACTTTTGGATAAATATAATAGTTTTTTCTAATAAAAAACATGACGCCAATTACCATCATTACAGCAATGTACAACGTTCCAAATATTTCAATATAATCAAACATAAATGGAGAGCAAACAAATGCTAGAAGTGCTCCTGCAGTATAAACCGATGAACGAATACTGTCAACATATGTCTGAACATTTGAACTTGTATATATAGTGTAGTATGACTTGTATATATAGTATAGTATAACTTGTATATAGCTAGTGTATTGACAAAAAAAACTTCAAAAAGTATTCGAGTTTCTCCATTACTTAGAATGAAAACAATGCCAAACAATAAATTTAATAACTTGCTATTACGAAAATAAGAAAGTATAATAAAACCTGAGCTGACTGCACAATAACAACCAGAACTAGTTACTAGTACCATAACCAGATTCTTATTCGAGAACGGCCTCCAAATGAATAATAACAAAATTAAACCGGATATCCCATTTGAACCAAAAGCACAAATATTTATTTCTGTTATTGATAAGTTAAGTTTCTCAACAATTAGTAATGGAAACCATACATCTGTATTAAATACAAAAGATGCCAAAAAAAAGTTTGAAAACAAAAGAAGCGCTGAATCAAAATGCAAAAACAAAGTTTCGAATATTTTGATTGGAGTATATTTTTTTAATTACGATTTTATAAGTTCGGTTTTGTTTTCATTTGCGCAACCATGATGCATTAGTGAACGATTTATTATTGGTAGTTTTTTGTTGTTTTCAATAGTACTGGCCGCACGAACTTTATTGATTTCATAAGTTGCTAAAATCCTTTCTACAAAAGCTTTATAATCGAATTCCTTTGATACGTTGTGTACCAATGTTATGCTTAAAATCCCCATGACAATATAAATACAACCCATAAATAGTCAGCAAAAATTTACGTATTGCAAATGCCAGAGGCCAATAAAAAAGTTAATGTCCTTGAAAGTGAAATTTATACCGGGGCCAAGCATTAAGCCTAAATTAAAAATTATTGATAAAATTGATAGCTTTGAACGGGTTTCGTGTGCCGGGTAACTTCGAATTATTTCACTGAAAATAACAGACTGCAACGATGCCAAAAAACCAGAAATAAGTTTTCCGATTATTAAAAAGAATGGAGAAAAAGGTAGACCATATAGCACATTTCCAATCATCAGTAAACTGCATGTTAAAAAAAAGAACTTAACGTTTCTTTTTTTATCAACTACTCTCCCTATGAATGGTGTTAGAATAAAAGATGCAAGTATATATGACACAGAAACAACAATAAACAATAAAAATCTTTTTCATAAACCCTAAGTTTCTCAAGAGGTTTTGTTACAATGTAAAAAAGTCTCTGTTTTTTTACAGCTGATCGACCTTGGGGAAAGCGCTATGGTTTACGTAATACAATGTCAATGTCTTCTAAAATTCGAGTGATATACCTTTTTTCAACAGGAAGAGTCTCAAAAGTGATTGTTGGAAAAGTTTTTGATGTAGTTTCAGAGTTTGTATAGAAATTTGAGGTGACACAGGCAAAACACATTCCAATGTTGCAGATAAACTTTCAGGAAATATTTCAACATTTGTCTGAAAAAGATTTTCTGAAATAACATCATCTTCAGAATGGTGCTATTGAACATGTACAAAATTTAAATAGCATTGTGATTACAAGCCATGATGGATTGCACATAAAGAAAATAAATGTAACTGATTTATCAGGAGATTTAATGAGGTAGTATAATAGATTCTTGCTTCATTATTAAGTGGTTTACAGTTCAACGCAACCTAGAAATATGTTGTTTAACTTGCATCTTCATTTAACAACCTTGGAGATTGTATTTCAGAGTTGAGAGAGTTACAATAAAAATTAAATTAAAAAATGCTTCCTTGACTATATTGGCCCCAGCCTTGTGCAAGTATAACTTTAGTTTAACTTATTAAATAAAATGATTTATTATTTAAAATTGATTATGGATTTTATTATTTTTACCTGCAGTTCCCACTCTCCAGATATGCATTGTTGGCAAACTGATTCCAGCCATTTAATAGCTAAATCAAATTTACTTGGTGTAAATTCAGAAGATAGATGCCAAAGGCTGCAAAAGGCTCAAAGCTGTATTATATCTTTCCTTAGCAGTGGATTTGCATAATGCCACTGGTTGAATTGAAAATGTCATGCATGAATTAGATAAATTGTCCCCTTGGTTTACATTTGCCATTTGATGGGTAGGAACAAACCACCTAAAATTATTTTATTCATTTTAAATATTTTTTAGCATACTACTACTATTAATACAAATCAAAAACAATTAGTGCCTTTTATGAATAAGATCTAGATCAGATAAGTTCATATTTTTTCTCTAATAGAAAAAAATATGAACAAAGCATGCGAGCACGGAACTTCATAACAAGCAGCATTATCACATTGGCAAGTCCAGTTTTGAAGGGGAAACAAACAATCATTGTATTTAACTTGCAAGCAATTATTTTCCTGAAGATATTTTAATCTCACATTTTATAACACGTTAAAATGAAATAAATTGTATTTATTAAAAAAAAGTATAAAAATAATTAATATAAAATAATCTTAATAAATATAAGTATCTATAATTAATCTTATATAATTAATCTTAATTAATCTATAACTAATTAATCTATAATTAATCTTAATTAGTATAAGTATCTATAATTAATATAAGTATATAATAATCTTAATTAATATAAGTATAAAAAAAATCAATTTTAAAATTTTATTACAAATTACATCTATTATGACTAAAATTGCTAAATAAATCAGAGCAATCTTAAAAAAAGATTAAAAACACTTACCTCTTGTAAACTATGTCCTTCCTTTTGACTTAAATTATACTGTTCAACCATATGTTGTAAAATAAATGACGAGATTGCATGAGCATAAAATTTTAAACATTCTGGAAGCTTAGTGTTTATTTTAAGATGCTGATCAAAATCAGCATGTTTTGATTTTTCAAGTTGAGCTCTATTTATCTTTTTTATTTTGCTAATAAGATTAGCTGGTGACATACACGATGTCAAACCAACATCTTATAAAGTTCTGTGATACCTACAAATTTGGTAAAGTATTATTAACTAACAATTAATCTTATAACAAAATAGAAAACAAGTCATCAAACAGTTCCAATCTATTATTGGTGTGATTATTGATGTGGAGTAGCCCTTTTCTTTTGTAGCCCATGAACATGTCAGCCATCATCAACCAGTTATTTGTTAAGTATGTATAAAACTCTGGGAATGTCCCTTGTATATTCAACAAAGCTTCATCAAATGTTTGCTGGTTACCATACAACAACCTTTTCATAGCCTTACAGTTAAGATATGTAAAAAATATTCAAAAACAATTAACAATAAAATAAATGTATGAAATTGAAATAAAATTACTTGTATTTATACAAGGCATACAATAAGCATTAGTGCTCCACCACTGTCAAAGTCATGGAGCATTGTCAAAAAAGTTGACAACTTTCAAAGCATTATTTTAATTTTTATTACTTTTTTAATGATTGCTTTTTTAATACAATTAACTAGAATTATTTAGAACTAACCTTATATAAAGATTCTTTGTCATTACTTATCAAATTACTTTTTTTTATTTCATGTACAAATGCTTTGGATACCTGAAATCGACAAAGCAAAATATGATTATCTGGGAAAACAGCCTGCAACACTGAGATTTCAGCTTGAATCTTATCAATTACAAAAATGGATGTTGAAAATGTATTAAAACCATCCCATTCTTGTGATCGTATCAGAAACATTCTAAGATGAGCTTGATCCTTACGATACACTATTGATTGTATTAGAGGTTGCCCCATCCCGTGTTGATCTACTACAGCAAGTGTGTATAAAGGCATAGAGAGATTATTTACCTATACATTTGTTAATGGAATTAAGTATTATATGAAAAAAAAAAATCAGCTCCTAATAAAAAAACAATGCATTATATTTTGTAAAATAAAAGAGAAAAAAAAACCAATTGAGAAAAAGAAAATAAATAAGTTGCCTTATAAGTGCCATCCATCATTATTACATCTGGAAATTTTTGCAGGAGCATTACTTGCTCAGTTGTTGTTCATGTTATGCATTCAACTTGTCCATCTGAATTAGCGTCAATGTGATAAAGACTTCCTGAAAATCAAATTTAGTATCAATGTGATAAAAACTTCCTGGAAAATCAAGCACTGTCTTTATTTCATCAAGTGCAGAACCTAATTAAATATAAATATATATATATATATATATATATATATATATATATATATATATATATATATTTATATATATATATATATAAATATATAAATATATATTTAAATATATATATATATATATATATATATATATATATATATATATATATATATATATATATATATATATATTTATATATATATATATAAATATATAAATATATATTTAAATATATATATATAAATATGTATATACATACTTATATATATATATATATATATATATATATATATATATATATATATTATATATATTGCAAACAAGATGTTCAGAGAGAAACCAGGGGTACTTTGAAAATGCTTGATGTGCCTTGCAGGCAACAGTCTTTTTCAAATAGGTTTTCAGATTTTAAAAAAATTATATGTTATTGAGAAGAACTTAATAACTCAATAAGCAAAAATTATATTTGGAAGTGTTTTACTCCATTAAAAACTAGTGTAGCCAGCCTGGATGAGGTGACAACAAAACAGATCACAGAAACTTTTTTGATTACAATTTTTTAATTGCAATTTTAATTATAATTTACAAAGTTAGGTTCGGTGTCACTCATATAGTTAAAAACAATGGACAATGGAGTGACACCTTAATAAAATAAACAAATAAAATAAAAAAATATTAAAACAAGGAAATAATAAAGAAAGTAAACTACATTAATACAAGTAATAAAAAATGAAGTAATAGAAACAATAGCATCAAAAAAGTTGGAATCAGAACAAAAATATAAAGGAGTAATGCTAAGAAAAATGAAAAAAAAAGAGAGAATGAACAGATGAGATAAGATGAGTGAGAAAAAAATGTAAGAGAAAACAAAAACTTTAATCACATAAGTTCAGAAGGATAGAGTGAGAGAAAAAATTTTTTGCAGAAAAATATAAAAAAGCAAAATAAAGGCAAAATAAATAAAATAAAATGTATATACATACACTACTACATACAATATTAAAACTATATTACACATTACATAGATTAGTTAAAAAAAAAGTAAATTTCAAGATATAGAAAAAGCAACAACAACTAAATTGACAGAGAAAAATGCAAAAAAATAAATACATTCAACATTTTTTATATACATAAATACACAACATATAAACAATGTACAAAATTAATTAAAATTGTTCTTTTTCAACTCAAAGAACAATCAAATTGTTTTCCACTAGCATTTTTAAAATAGTTTTCTGAAACTAAAAAGGAACTCAAACCAAATTCATTCAACAGAGTTACTCTGTTGAATGAATTTAATATATCATGACAATTGCTAAATTAGACAAAAAACATATTGTGATTCTAATATCTTTCACACCACTGTATATACAAAAACAACTAACCTTTGAATTTAAGCTTTTGTTTTATGTTGTAAACATCTCTGGGTTTAGTTTTCAAACTGCTTCTATTAAGGCTATCTGTCACAAATGCTGTATTTGCCCCATGTTCAATCAACATCAACGTCTGCTGTTGTAACAATCCTTTTGCTTGATGCTGTGAACTATACATAGAAAATTCTTCTATACGATATGGATGGTTGTGTTCAAGAAACAATTTTTTAACACCATAGCATTGTTGTTGGTTGTCATATGAAACATAAATAAACATTTTGCAGCCACATGGAAGAATTGCCTAATTATTGCGCTTACCTTGATTTTTCTTTATAAGATAAGGTTTTTGATGGCCAAAATGTTTGCATGTCCATCTGTAAACATGAAAAATACATGAACAACACTATTTTTTAAAAGATAGTAATTGTAAATAAAAATATTCTTTTATGATTATTTTATAAGTATTTTTTTTAAAAGGAAATCCATATATAGTAAAATAGATATAAATACACCACAAAGTTTAATAATTACTAAAAAACATAAATATAAATGTAAACCTGCATGCATATATTGAATCTTAAGGTTGATTTTTAATTTGTGATTCTTGTTTCACTTTCTTATTGTAACTTACAAATTTTTTCTTGTAATCAACTCTTATTGGGTTAAAATGCGTATTGCAGTAATGCATCACAGCCTTTTCTGCAACATTGAAATCACAAAATTTTTCATTTAGAATATCTTGCATTGTTGAAAATTATTTAAAATATAGCCTTCAAAAATCTAAAAGAAAAATCTTTAAAAATATTTGAATAAACTCTTAATAAACACACAACAAAATCATAAACTGTGTTCAATTGTGGTTGTCCAATTTTGAAATACAAACAATTAACTTCATACAAACTTTATATATTTTTATAGATATAAATTTTGAATACATATTTGTTTAAAAAACATCATCAGTGAGACAAGATTTAAAATTGTTTCTAAACTGTAATTAAATTTATTGTTGCTAAGTAGCAAATAGCAAGTACAAGGAAATACTTCCTTGTTTAGGATTTATGTTAAATTAACTTAGTATTATATTTCAATCATCAAGGACACACTATATTTACTTATAGTGGTTCAGAGATGGTGATTTTGAAGATGGCGATGGTGTTTCGGAGAGCCTGATAAATAATGGCTAGCATCGCTTGTCAGGAATCATTGCTATTTGTTAATTACAAAAAAAAAAAAAAAATTAAAATGGTGTAGCCTGTTGCCTACACCATTTTAATTATTTTTAATAATTATTGCAAAAAAACAGACCTCACTACAAAAAGCTTGAACACCCAAACTTTTTCCAAATTTTTGCAAACCCCAATAATTAAATAACAAAAGTGGATAAGAAGACACATATACACAAATAATATACACAATAATCATATTGCTGTATTTGATTTGTTTTTAAGTAAATCCAAGTGATTCCTAAATGACTAAAGACTCCGGGTGGTACAGAGCTCAACTCATCTCTCCACTGCAAACATTAAAGTTCATGTTTTGGAGTTAAAGGACTGAGAGAGATAAGTGAGGTGATGGGCTGAGAAAGGCAAGATCTGGTCTATATCAAGCTGCCTTGTATGATTTGCTTTCATAGGGAAAGTAAGAAATGAATGTAAGAAATGTTACTCAGATTTAAAACACCCCTGGCTTGGGGCTCTTGTTGAGTAAAAGCTAGAGATGGTATATCTATAAAAGTATTCATCTTGGGCAGGCATAAACTGCATCAAGCAACTGATTTGTAGAAGTTTCTAATTGTGTCTCACTCTATCCCATGGTTTTCACCTTCCAAAGGAATTGCAATTTTTATTTGTAATTGTTTCTTTCAAATTTTTTTTCAACAAGAACAATCTGAGAGAACAAAAAAAAAAATTTTTCTAGATTGTTCTTGAATGAAACCTTTTATAGTAATATATATAAAAAATGAAACCTATTTAATTTAGGAATTAAATAGTGTCAAAGACATTTCAAAAGTTTTCATTTTTTAAACTAAAAAAAAGGCAAAGGTTATTGTCCAAAATGACTAAATTAAATAGTGTTGCTTGCATTGCTGGTAGTACTGGACTAGATGTTACCAGTAGCAGGGTGATCATTATGGCCTGACCAAACATTTATTGCAAAAAATCAACTCAAATATATACATATGTATATATATATATATATATATATATATATATATATATATATATATATATATATATATATATATATATATATATATATATATATATATATATATATATATATATATATATATATATAAAGTTTAAGCAAACGAAGTTATACTAAAGGCTCTTTGTGTGTAATAGATAGGATAAAATTTTTATGCTATCTATTAAACACAAAGAACTTTTGATATAACTTTGTTTGTTTATTTTATTAAGCGAAAATTACTTAAAGTTTTTAAAAACAAAGCAAATACTTGCACAAAGACTTGTTTTGTTTCAACATCAAAAAAAACTATCAAAAACAATATATCTCAATTGATTTCAATTTTGATTGACAATATATGTCAATGGATGTTAAAATTAATCCTACATAAATCGATTGTCAGTATATTATAAATTATTATAATACATTATATTTATTATTTTATTTATAAAATAACCTGTATACGCGTCCCGCAATAAATCTAAAATTCGTGATTTTTTACTTAAAGTAATATATGTAAACAAGAGATAAAATTTAGACAAATTATTTTGAGCGCGTGCTAAAATTTGAGCGCCGTATGGAGAAACTAAACTTGAAAAAAAAAATTAAAAAACAACTATTTTGAATTTTAACTTTATTTTAAAATAAGTCAACATACACAAACAGTATACCAAAAAATAGAAAAAAATGTGCTATATTCAAAAGTACCATTTTTAATTTTTGAACAGCGGTATTTTTGCAGAAAAGTCAGTTCTGAAGAAAACTTTCAAAGCCACGATCTTTGACGGTATAGCCACGATCGTGGCTCCCCGTGCTCAAAGGGTTAAACTAATATAAAGGCCCGTACCATGAAATTTTTTTTGCGGAGGGGTAATTTTTGATAAAAAAAAAAAAAAGACCGTTTTATTAGCAAATATCTTGATTAGGAAATATCTTGCTGAACTTTTATACTAAAATCTGCGTTAAATATAAAGAATTTGGTAAAAAATGGGGCCGATCGCACAGAACAACCCTAGCCTATAACTTATCCACGGACCCTGCACATATCACTACCGAAGAGTTAAGAAGTACATGCCTCCTTTCTAACCGAT